>NC_060129.1:25602891-25918359 GCF_021461395.2 Schistocerca americana | reverse complement strand
ACAAAGGGGTCGTGTCTTCAAGTTACGCTACTTTCTCTGTACTTCTTTCACAGATGTGTCGAATATCGACGAGATTTCATTTAATGCGCTCATCTACTTCACTCTAGCCTTAAAGTCTCGGTTATGCACGTTCCATATTTCGGGGTAGCTCTCCACGGCTTCAATAAAATGTTCTGTATCCTGCTTCATCCGTTCCCGTTTCTCCTCCATTTCTGAAATTTGTTGGCATATAATACGTAAGATGGTTGCATATATTAAGTCACAACATTAAGTAAAATGTTAAATATGAGTGTTATGCAGACAACATACTTACTATAACTTGCGCTTCCTACTTGCAGGAAATAGAAATAAATCCTAAAAGCTACAAGTTACTTGCACATACTTCTCGCGTGGTGTTCACACTGGAAGCGGAAAATGTGCAGCAAGTCCCTTCTGCAATAAATTGCTAAGGTCGCAAGTCGACTTGGCGATACGTTTACACTTGCAAATCGCACGGCAAGTTCCTCCGCGCAAGTAAATTGCTGCAGTAACTTGCTAGTGTAAACCGAGCATAAGTCACGCATTCTCCGGCAGCTGACGAGTGTTCGGCAGTATTCTGAGCGCTCTGCTGCGAATGTTATATGCAGTGCAAGCATTGTACACAATTGTGGCGAGTTATTTAGTGAATTTTTATTCCATTCGTTGTGAGTTGTCAGGACTGGTCGTGGTGCTAAGTGAAATTTTGACCAAGCAATCGAGAGACATAATTTGCTTTCACCAGTTGCAAAGCACCTGTGGGTGAGCACCGTAAGTGCTGCCCGTAA
The DNA here is from genome assembly GCF_021461395.2 of Schistocerca americana. NCBI lineage: Eukaryota > Metazoa > Arthropoda > Insecta > Orthoptera > Acrididae > Schistocerca > Schistocerca americana. The sequence goes on along the minus strand of NC_060129.1, from coordinate 25,917,556 downwards.
CCAGCAGCAATACAGTCCCTGTCAACTTGTGCGAACCACCATCATTAGTGGATCGGACTGTAACATCCCAGGCCGCGACACATTTGACCCGTAGCTAAACCACGTGGATTGAGCCTGTATAACGTGTACAAAACACTCGTCGTATTTGAAAATTGAGCATTTTTGTTGGCTGATGTAATCTCTATCGTCATTGACTGACTGTGATGTGGAGCAAATATTTTTCGAATGTAAAGTATTTTAGGTTGAGGAAATAAGCACCCGTACTCCAAACTTATATGCTATGACTAAACTAAGTACCACATGGGACTTTTTCTGCATTTTGTGTCGGTAATCGAGCTTATCTAGGCTAGACGCATCTTGTTTTCATCTTCACTGAAGCACACCTGATCAAAATAAGATTTTATTAAACAGTAGCAGCCGCTGTGTAAGAGATTAGATTAATACTTGTTCCATAGATCTTGAATACGACACTTCGTAATGATGTGGAACGTGTCAGGTTAATAAAAGATGTCTGTACAGGATATTACATTACACAAAATATTGCATGACACTAATGTTTAAGTTTTTTTCCCCTTAATTTATATCTAAAACTTCAGCCAATGAGTAGAAGGAGTTGTCATCCAGAAATTCTTTTAATTTATTTTTAAATGTTAGTTGGCTATCTGTCAGGCTTTTGATGCTGTTTGGTAGGTGACCAAAGACTTTTGTGGCAGCATAATTTACCCCTTTCTGTGCCAAAGTCAGATTTAACCCTGCATAGTGAAGATCATCCTTTCTCCTGGTGTTATACCTATGCACACTGCTATTACTTTTGAACTGGGTTGGATTATTAACAACAAATTTCATAAGTGAATATATATACTGTGAGGTTACTGTCAGGATCCCTAGATCCTTAAATAGAAGTCTGCAGGATGACTGTGGGTGGGCTCCAGCAATTATTCTGATTACACGTTTTTGAGCAATGAATGCTTTTCTACTCAACGATGAATTACCCCAGAATATGATGCCATACGAAAGCAGTGAATGAAAGTAGGTACAGTAAGCTAATTTATTGAGAACGTGAACATCCTTACTTTCAACACCTTGTGGATTTACTGTTTTTTTTTTTTATCCTGTTAAATGTAATGCAGGCGCAGCAGTCTGAAAGATACAGCACTTAAATCTGCTGCCTCACTAGACTCTGTGAGCACACCTTCAGTTGCGCATGTTTTAAGCAGCTTTTGCGCACGTGCAGTTGACGTGATGGATCTGATAAAAACATGCACGGTTCCTGTTGTGCACAGCTAGCTGTTACTACTCAACTAGAAGTTTACATCAGTGCCACCAGGTGGTAACACACTGCGGCAAACTTTTGTCCCCGTTCACTCGTCATAAATCCTCTAGATGATAGCACACTCCCTAAATACGCTAATTAACTCTCTATATACTGCAGTAAAATTAGATCGGACATCAGTATATGTTAAAATTGTACTTGCAGTAAACCTATTTTGTGGGTTTATGAATGAGTTATAGTACATTAAGGTACGAATTTTATAATACATTAATTCATTCATTCATTCTTTATCGATCCACTGAATCATTTTGTGTACAGAGAGTACTACACAATATGGGACAAGTTATTAAAGTAGTTAAACATTTAAAAAATACATAACACCAAATTAAATACAGATAGACTTACACAATTGTATGATAGTTATAGATTTGTCGTACACTCTGTTGTTACACATCCATGACAATGCTCGCCCACACACTGCTGGCACAACCCGATGGCTCCTCGAACAATTTCAGTGGGACATTTCCGATCTTCTGCCGTACAGTCCTGACCTGGCAGGACACCACATTTTACAGTTTGCATATCAGAACATGAGACTGTGGATTTTCCTGAAGGGGTGGCCTCCCATAACTGCACATACTCTTTTCTGTTTAGTAGGTAGCTTGCAAACCAATCATAGGCATTGCCCCGCATGCCATAATTACATAGTTTTTGTAATACACCCTTCAAGAAAAGTTTTGCATCACCTCGGTTCCGAGAGTTCCAGAACCTCTACAGAAAATTGGAATAGAGATGAACATAAACATCATTTCCGACCTTTTTATTGGTAATGCAAACTACATATTGCATGTTCTAGCACCGTACAGCGAGACCTTGAGAGTTGGTGGTCAAGATTTCTGTACACACCAGTACCTCTAACACCGAGTAGCACATCCTCTTGTATTGATGCATGCCTGTATTCATCGAGGCATACTATCCACAAGTTCATCAAGGCACTGTCAGTCCAGATTGTCCCACTCCTCAACGGCGATTGGACGCAGAACCCTCAGAGGGGTTAGTGGGTCACGTTGTCCATAAACAGCCCTTTTCAACCTATCCCTGGTGTGTTCCATAGGGTTCATTTCTGGAGAACATGCTGGCCACTCTAGTCGAACGATGTCATTATCCTGAAGGAAGTCATTCACAAGATGTGTGCGATGGGAGCACACATTGTCGTCCATGAAGACGAATGCCTCGCCATTATGCTGCCGATGTGGTTGCACTATCGGTTGGAGGATGGCGTTCACGTATCGTACAGCTGTTATGGTGCTTTTGATGACCACCAGTGACGTACATCGGCCCCACATAATACCATCCCAAAATGGCAGGGAACCTCCACCTTGCTACACTCGCTGGACAGTGTGTTTAAGGCATTCAGCCTGAAGGGGTTGCCTCCAAACACATTTCCAACGATTGTCCGGTTGAAGGCATATGCGACACTCATCGGTGAAGAGAATGTGATGCCAGTTATGAGCAGTCCATTCGGCATGCTGTTGGGCCCATCTGTACCCTGCTGCCTGGTGTAGTGGTTGCAAAGATGGACCTCGCCATGGATGTTGGGAGTGAAGTTGCGCATCATGCAGCCTATTGGGCACAGTTTGAGTCATAACACGATGTCCTGTGGGTGCACAAAAAGCATTACTCAACATTGTGGCATTGCTGTCAGGATTCCTCCGAGCCATAACCCGTAGGTAGCGGTCATCCACTGCAGGAGTAGCCCTTGGGGGACCTGAGCATGGCATGTCATCGACAGTCCTTCTCTCTGTATCTCCTCCATGTCCGAACAACATCGCTTTGGTTCACTCCGAGACGCCTGGACACTTCCCTTCTCGAGAGCCGTTCCTGGCACAAAGTAAAATGCGAACGAGATCCAACCGTGGTGTTGAACGTCTAGGCATGGTTGAACTACAGACAGCACAACCCATGTACCTCCTTCCTGGTGGAATGACTGGAACTGATTGGCTGTCGGACCCCCTCTGTCTAATAGGCATTGCTCATGCATGGTTGTGTACATCTTTGGGTGGGTTTGGTGACATCTCTGAAGAATCAAAAGGACTGTGTCTGTGGTACAATATCCACAGTCAATGTCTATCTTCAGAAGATCTGGGAACTGGGGTGATGCTAAACTTTTTTGATGTGTGTAGTATTCTGTGGTTTACAGTATAAAAGGCCTTTGTAAGATCAAGGGACAACCCCACAGCAGGTTGTTTCTTATCCACAAGAGTGAGAGTTGTATTTAGAAATTTATAAACTGCTAGAATCCATATTGAGCTGGAGAAAGGATACTATATTTATTCAGAAATGATTTTAGTCTGTCAGCCACAACATACTCAAATATTTTACTAAACACAGAGAGGACTGCTATTGGCTGAAAATTATTTTGGTCTTGTTTAGAGTCTTTTTTTGTGTGTGTATCGGTATAATGTTTGCTATGGTAAGTAATTTAGGGCATATGCCTTCCATAAATCAAGAATTAATGATTTGTGATAGAGGCTTACTTATTATACTTAAACATCTGTGAACAAGGAAACAGGGAATTTCATCTTGTCCAGTAGAAGGAACTTTTTTTATTTTTTGGCCAATTGTATTTTGATTTCTGCTTCTGAGGTTAGTGATAAGAATAAGCAGTCTGGTTTCTCAAAAGAAGGGCTGGCATAGGGTTATTCTTTAAGTGACTAGTAAGGTTTTCAACAGAATTTGCAAAGGAGGAGTTAAATTCATGAGCCATTTCTTTTTTGTTAGTGATCAATCTTCCATTTATTTCTCGGTTACTGTTATTTGTAATGTTTTTAGTCCTACCTATATTAGTGAAAAATATCTGCCACATACATTTACTTTTGTTGGTTGAAATTTTGAGAAGTATGTCATAATGAAATTTTTGGGCTGCCTTGACAACATTTCTGAATATCTTTTTATAATCAGTGAAGTATTTTTTAAACTGAACACTCCTGCCAAAGTTTGTTTTGCTCAGGTAGAAAAGCTCCCTCTTTCTTTTGGAGGAAGTTATAACGCATAAAGTGGTCCACTTTCTGTAATAGCCAGGGACAACTTTTTTTAATTTCGAAGTAAAGTGGTAATTGACATAATTGGAGAAAAAGGCTTCATACTTATCATCTACTGTTCGTGATTGGTAGACTGTCTGGCAGTTTTCTTTACTCGTGTGGGATAGAAAATTTAGAATATTGTTTTCTGAAGAAGTTTCTGCTTTCTCTAAGGCATCCCTAAGTGCTAACTTTGCATTTATAATTAAAGCATTGTGGTCTGATAACCCTAGGTGTACAGAGTTTTCAACACATTCTATGTTAGTGGCTACTTGGTCAATACAGCTACTACTATGGGATGAAATTCTAGTTGCAGATTTTACTTTCAACTGAAGGTTAAAAGAATTCACCAAATTTATGAAGGCTGTCTGGGTGCTGCCATCATTCGAGGAGTCAGTATTAAAATCGCCGCAGATTAAGATGTTTGGAATGCTTCTCTTTGTTGGAGTTTCAAGAAGAGATGTAAAGTTTTTAAAGAATGAGCCAATGTTTATAGAGGGTGGTCTCGAAACAGTTATTAAGAGTAAATTGAGGTCAGTACATTGAATTCCAGATAATTCTATATACCACTGAATCTGCTTAATTTGTAAGAAGGAAAGGATCCCAGAAGAATGGGAGACATCTGTCATCTGCCCTATACTAAAGAGAGGAGACTCAATGAGACATAGCAACTATAGAGGAATCACACTACTATGCACAGCTTATAAGATCTTGAGCCTGTTGTTACTGAAGCGACTAACACCACAGGTCATGAATGTACTGGGATTCCAACAAGCAGTTTTCAGAAAGGGAAAGTTAACCGTAGACCATTTACTTAGAATATGGCAAATGCTAGCAAAAAGCTGGAATCCCACAAAAATGTTCACTGCCTTTTTGTGGACTTCCAAAAACCATATGATCATGTGAAGAGACAATCAATATGGTAAGAACTCGGAAGGGCTCAAGTTCCCAGAAAACTTATAAAACTGACACGGATATGCACTCATGAGACAACATACATGGTGAAAGTGACTGGAAAAATATCAAAGAAGTTCAAGATGAGGACTGGAGTGCGACAAGGAGACTGTCTCTCCCCTCTTCTGTTTAACCTGGTACTGGAGGGAGCCCTGACAGAGGTAGCAAGTCTGGAGGCAGGAATACAGCTGGGAAGAAGGAGCAACAGCCTGGCCTATGTGGATGATGCTGTTTTAATAGCAGAGAAAGAGCCAGACCTGGTTCAGATGACAAGAATATTAATGGAAAAGGAAATGAGAGCAGGCCTGAAGCTGAATATGGATAAGACAAAATACGATGTAGTTAGCAGAGAAAATGACGACAGACCCCTGAAGGTGGAGGACAAAGTTTTGGAAAGGGTAAAAGACTTTAAATATCTTGGGGCTATACCCGACAAAATGAAAAAGATAGAACAGGAAATTACCGCTCGAATACAAGCAGGAAACAGGTCAAGGTTTTCACTGGGAAAGCTGTTAAAGTCCCGGCTTCTATTGCGATCCTCAAAGACCGAGATCTACAAGACTATAATACAACCTGTAGTCTTATATGGAGCATAGACCTGGACCATCACCCAAAAGGTGGAAAGAAAACCCTGACATTTGAGAATGCCATGCTCAGACAGATTTTTGGGCTAGTGAATGATGGAGATGAATGGAGGAAAAGAAAGAACTGTGAATTGCAAGAGCTATACAAGTCTATGAACATCGTGGCATTGGCCAAAGAAAGACGACTGAAGTGGGATGGACACGTAATGCATTGAGAAGGCCAGATCACCAGGCAGGTAGTTTAGGAAGATATTAGAGGCGAAAGACCACAGGGGAGACCACGACTCCGATGGATCGATCAGGTCAGAGAGGACATGAGTACGCTGGGGCTGTCTGAAGAAGAACACATGGACCGAGGACGCCGGAGGAGGCTGACTGGTTGCAGTTTGTGTGGCCAGTAAAGTAAGTAAGTAATAACTATAACATATACTGACATCCTATCTAATATTAGTATATTGTGAGTGAATTTGAATATCAGAGCAAGGTGATAACGTCTAGCAGGGCTTACGCCAAGCAAATAGGGATACAAGTCCGTTGCAGTATGCTACCACCTGGTGGCATTGATGGAAAATTCTAGTTGAGTACTAAGGACTACCTGTGCACACTGTCAACTGTGAACATCGTTTACCAAATCTGTACCTATTTGGCCTGTACGGCAATTACGTCACATCAGTTGTGCATTCGCAAAAGCTCCTTAAAACGTGCACAACTGAAGGTGTGCTCATCACCCTGATGCCAAGTTTCACCGAGTCTGGAGAAGCAGTGTATCATAGCACAGTAGATTTAGTGCCACGGATTACAGATTACTGCATCTACATTAGGTTTAACAGCATTCAAAGAAAAATCAGTGAGGTGTCAAAAGTTAAGGAACCTTCCTACAACCTTATCACATTGTCTGCACCTCTCCCTATGTCCTTCACCAGACTGATAGTCCTCGCCCCTTGGCGTAAGGTAGGGTCACTATTGGCTACCTTAAGTATATCTTCATCCGTATTCAACCCCTGCTCAATGACCCTACTGAACACCTGATCCTCAGCACATTCCCCCCCCCCCCCCCCCCCCTCACCATCACCTGTGCCACCATATATGTCTGTCCGGCTCTTTCCATCCCCTACCTCTCCCATGCTGACCACACCTTCTCCACCTACATGATTGCTGCAGACCTTAGCATTCATAGCCCCGACCCTGCCACCATCTGGCAGTGGCATAAGTTCCTTTCCACGTCACGAAGCGATCTTGTCCCCCTCCCTCGGCTTACCCATCTGGAAAGAAACACGACCCCCTGATGTCGTTCTCACTTCCCCATCTCCTTTGCACTTATCGCTACCGTAGTCCTTGATCCCAGTGGCATTGACCACTTCCCAGCCCTTTTCACTATCTCATTTGCCTCTCACCCTCCCCCAGCTCCATGCCCTGTAGCCCTTCCGAAGGTCATTCATGACTACCGCTGTGCTGGCTGGAATGCCTACCAGAGCCATTGACACCCAAGTCAGAATCCACGATCTTCATTTCCACCATCCCGACAACATTGTTCACGCTTTGTCCTTCCTCCAAAAGACCGTCCTTGACGTTATGCTGGCCCACATTCCCACCAAACTTATCTGCCGCCATCCTACCATTCCTCCACAGGCTGTACTCTTTCTCCGTGAATCACGCTGCCTCTACTGTTCCTTCCTCCACACTCTTGACCGGGACACACTCCTCTGCTCTCAGAAATTACAAAGATGTGTTGAAAACCTTCTGATGACAAAGAAACACTGGGACCGGCACCATACATGCATACGACTCAATGGCACCCCTCTTCGTCAACTCCGCCAAGTACTGGTAGCCACCCTGCCTCACATTACCCAATCCTCCATGACAAAAGCCTCTTTCCTCCAAATTCAGTAAATCTAAACATTTTGCTTCGCATTCTCCGAAGTCTTCTCCACACCAAATGACCCTCACTTAGGTTATTCCCTCTTCCCTGATGTCCTCGACTGCATCAATACCACTGACCCACCACTCGCTCACAGCTTCCAGTACTTAGACCAGTTACTGCCCTCAGAATTGAGCACTCCTATCACAGTACAAGACATTTAACTCATCCTCAGCTCAAAACGCAACACTGCCCCTGGTCACGACTGCATCGCCTACCGCCACCTCAAGGAATGCCCTCTCTGCTTCCTCACTGCTCTCGCCACCCCACACAACACCATCCTGTCCACTGCCTTTTACTCCGACCAGTGGAAGACTTCCCACATCCTGTTGTTCCTTAAACCTAACAAACCTCTTTCTGACGCCTCCTCCTATTGCCCCACAAGCCTCGCCTTTGTGTTGAACAAGGTCTTAGAGTTCATCCTCTCCTGCTGTATCCGTCACCACCTAACTCGACACCACTTCCTCCCTCTTACCCAGTGTGGCTTCTGGCCCTCCTACTCTACTGACAGCCGCTTCCATAACCTTACCCATCTCCTCTCCCGCCAACTTAACTTCTGTCACCCTGCTATTTTTGTTTCCTTTGACCTCCAGAACACCTATGACCATGTGTGGCATCCCGGACTACATTTCCAGGTCCAGACCTACGCCCTTCCTGTCAATTCCATCCATCTCTCTGCCTCATTCCTCTCCCAATGTCCTTCCTATGTCACCATTCGTAATACCAATTCCCATATCTTCTACCGTACAGTAGGTGTGCCCCAGGGGTCTGTCCTTTCTCCTCTCCTATACCTCCTGTAGACTGCTGATATGCCCAAACACCCCCACATGTCCATCTCCTTCCTTGCCCTCTATCCTAACCTTCAACGGTCCCAGAGCTCCCTCCAAACCCACCTAAACCAGTTTATCACTTTGTGCAACCAGTGGCTCCTTCAAATCAATCCTTTCAAAATCCAGGGAATCATGATAGGTTGTACCAATCCTTCCTTCTGGCTCCACGATTTCTACCTCGCCGTCTATGACCGCTCTAGTCAACTTACCCCCACCTCGAAATACCTTGCCCTCACCCTCGACCATCGCCTCACCTGGACTTCCTATCTCCTTACCATCCAAAGCAAACCCAACAGTAGGCCAAGCCTCCTGAAACTCCTGTCCGGCCAGACACGGGGATTGCATTCTTCGCCCATCCTTCATACCCACAAACCCTCGATCCGTCTCCTCCTACACCAGTGTCCCCTGAGTCTCCGCCGTCCTAAATTCTATAAAGCCCTCTAAGTCCTTGAATGGCATGCAGTCTGCCTCACTTTTTGTATCCATCTCCCAAACCGCACGAGGATCCTCTATGGCCTCATCCCCTTCCCACATCTTCTCCTATTTCTTGAACACATCTCTATCCTCTACACCAACCACAGTCTCACCCATTGGTGCCTCTTTTCTCCCCACTCTCCACCTGCTGTTGCTCCTTTACCAATGTGTCCCACCTGCTTTCCTCTTTACACCCTCCACTTCCTCTCCCAAAGGAATTCCAACATCTCCGCATCCCGGATGATGTGCTTCAGCCAGATATTTATCCTTCCTTCCAACTCTGACCCTCCTCTTTGCCTTCCCTCCTCCTTTGGGCTCCCCCCCCCCCCCCCCCTCTGCTGTTTCCGCCCTCCTACCCCCCTCCCCCTTGTTCTTCCCACTTCTCCATTCCCAGTCCTTGTGCTCTCTCCTAGGCTGCTCCCTCCCCACCCTCCCTGTTTCCTGCCCCTTGGTGTGCTACTGGCTTCCTCCTTTGTACCCCATCCTGCCCCCTCCTCCACCAACCCCCATCTATCTTTCTTCTCTCTTCCCTTGGCAGGTCCTTCCGTTTTTAAGCCAGTTACATTGTCATGTTTTGGTGCTCACTGTGTATGTAACAAAAAAAATGGTTCAAATGGCTCTGAGCACTATGGGACTTAACATCTATGGTCATCAGTCCCCTAGAACTTAGAACTACTTTAAACCTAACTAACCTAAGGACAGCACACAACACCCAGCCATCACGAGGCAGAGAAAATCCCTGACCCCGCCGGGAATCGAACCCGGGAACCCGGGCGTGGGAAGCGAGAACGCTACGGCACGACCACGAGATGCGGGCTGTATGTAACATCATTGCAGTGTGTGTTCAGTGTCGATGTCCCATGTGTCTCTCATTACTGTGAACACCAATTGTAATAGTGCTCTTCATGCCAGCAGTGTTTATGTGCTGTGTCTTCATCAAGTAGAATTTTAATTATATGTGGATTTTATATAAATGTGCCCCATGAAACTAATTTTTTGTATCTTTTAACTGCCATTGTTTCCCCTGTCGTGTATAACCTTCATCTTTTATCCCTGTATTTTATGTATGTACTGTTCTCCTGTGTTGTTTTATGTAGTCTCTTGACTGAAGAGTGGTAAATTGTGCTGCTGCCAGCCCACACCTGCCCACATGGGGCAGGGGCATGAAATAACAATAGAGGAAAAGAAAGTTAAGATGTTCACGTGCTCTTCTGCTCTTACGCAGCAGCCGCCACTGCTGTGAAGTATTCAGTTGTTCAGTATTTCCCATTTCCAGGCAACTTTAAAGTCTTCAAGCGTTTTAGTTGTAATTGATTAGGAAAAGAGAGAGAAAGAGGCCTACAAATTTATGAAAACTGTGGCGAATATTTATGCTACGGCGGCTTAATAGCACAAATCTCGCATCTGACACCTCAACGAAAGAAAAAGATGGGGTATATGGTGTCCCACAACAAGCTGCTACAATCTAATAGGGAAACTATGGATGAAAACAAAGAAAAAATACAAATTTGGGAAACATGACCTCTATTCTAAGAGATTGTGGACTCCATTATGTTTCCGAATTTGTCGAGACCGAGGTAATTGTTCTATGTATTATTTTTTTTAATTGAAGTTGTTTACACAACATTTTTTATGAAAGTAGAATACAAATGACACACTGAAAGTCACTTAACCCTCTAATGACTAACAATGTTCTTTACGTATTTCCCAGATTCAAGAGTACTCAGTAAAATGTTCTGCTCTTAATTGCAAAATAAATAAATAAAATAAAAAAATAGTGTTATACAGGTCACGGATGGGCATCTAATGAAATATTATTTTACAAGCGTTGCCGCTGCGTAAATTGCATTAAACATAGTGTTTCTTGGTTAGAGAGACAAGTTCTCAGTTTTCCAAACACAGCATCAAAATCTTGCTGTGACCTCCTTCAGAAGTCTGCAAGCAACTCATAGCCTTCATGTTGCATTTCTCATACAAGTACTACCTCTGGTACTTTGACACTGTATCACCTCTTGCTGCCTTTCAAAGCAATTAAAGCAGTACAAATTGCCAAAAAAACGATGTTGAGCCTTCTTGTGGAAAACACAATGTAACCATTCATTTTTGTTTCCATTCATCTGCTGTAGCAGAAGGGAAAACATAAAAGCTCCATTAACAAAAATGATCAATGAACCATTCAAATCCGGCTGTTTCCCAAGCACCTAAAACAAGTGAAAGTAATACCCATACTTAAAAATGGTGATGTGAAAAATGTAGAAAACTACAGACCAATCTCTCTCTACTGTCAACCATTCCCAAAATTATTTGAAAAAGTAATGAAAAATAGGTTAATGGAGTCTCTAAATAAGTTTAGCCTTCTTTGCATAGAAAAACAGGCCCAAAGGAGGTACAGAATCGGCCATTGCACAGCTTACACAGGTCATTCTTGATGCATTAGATAAAGGTGATCGTGTGAATGGAATTTTTTTGGATCTATCAAAGGTATTTGATACAGTGGACCACATAATTTTATTACATAATTTAGAGTTACTAGGAATAAGAGGTGAGATTAAGGAGTGGTTTCAGTTCTACTTTGAACATCGTATGCAGTGTGTTGAGATTTCACATACTTCAGGAAGATTTGTAGTAAAACACTTATCAGATCCAAAAAAATCAATATAGGCGTCCCACAAGGTAAGTGTATGAGGTCCAATCCTTTCTCTTATTTACATTAATGATTTTCTGCAGAGTATCAGACGTGGGGAAAATTCACTATTTACTGATGGCAGCAACACAATGACGACAGCCAAAACTCCAACACAGTTGACAGAAAAGGGCAATGCAGCCTTCATAGATGTTCACAAGTAGTTACTGAAAAACAAAGTAACTTTAAATGCAAAGAAAACTAATTGTATTCACTTCCAGTTCAATAAAAGACACTTGAACACAAAATCTTCATGCCAGCACTGCAGTTTAAGGCAGCGTGTTGCACAAGAAGTGGGTGCCTCAGAAACCGCGCCAACAGGGTCACGTGCAGCGGACTGCTGCGTAAGCGGTGGAATGTCACTCGAGGTCACGTCGGCAGCACCAGCAGGCGTGGTGCCGGCGATAGCAGGCAGATCGGAAGTGTCCATATGCGGTTCTGAGATGGACCACGCCGGTTTTAAGTGTTTAACGGAAACTGTTTTAAGTCATCCATTGAGATGTATTACGAAAGTACTCACTCCGCGACATCAGAAGTGATGCGGGTCCGTGTAAGGCAGTTGCAAAACTGGACGCTCGGAGTCGTCGTACAGCGTCACAAATTCACACGATGGACGAACACCAGTCGCGTAGTATGAGTGTGAGGTGGGGGTGGTCGCAGGTGAGCAGCTTGTGCACACACCCATTCCACAAGGGCTGGGAGGTCAATGGCGTCAGCCGGTGGTGCATACTCCACGAATTCTGCATAGGATCTCCACCAGTGATGCATTCAGGTCCTCCTTGTGGGGGCAACAGATGCCGAGTAAGACAAAAAGGAGGGCCTCGGACCACAACCCACCGTGGCACACGAGTGCGGCGTGCCAGCACTCGACCAGGCTGTTCACCTGCAGGTGATAGGCCGTAATGTAGAATTTTGCTACATCGCACAGATCGCACAGTCGAGCAAAAAGCTCGGACTCGAATTGTTGTCCTCGATCAGTAGTGAGTGAAAGAGGACAGCCGAACCTCACGGATAAGAAAGCGTGGTCTCTGCTGTTATGTTGACGAGAGGGACTGCCTCATCCCAACGGGTTACGCTGTCCGTCATAGATAATATGTATTTGTACCTGTCAGAAGGGGGCAGAGGATGAACCACATCAATGTGGACCCCTTTGGATGCCCAACCGGCCTAAAGGAGGCTGCGCGTGTCTGCCTACTTTACTACATTATCAAGGGACACACACGTTCGTCCAAGTGTGGCAATTGTGTCGCACACAAGGCCAGATGATTCATACGGTGACTAGTATTGTCGTTTCCCAAATTCCTCGGTGGGTCAAGTTGTGCAAAACATCAAAGATACCGTACTGAAGAGTTGATGGCACCAAGGGGGGAGGGGAGCCTGTAGAAACGTTGCAAAGGACCGGGGTCACTGACCTGTGCACGACAAGAGGTCGGATAGAGAGCAAAGACTCGTTGTCCGAAACTAATCACTGTTTATCGATGTCTTCAGTCTCCAGTCAGGCATGGTCATCTAATTTCAACGGTGCAGCAATCGCCGAGATAGGAGATAGATAGTCAGCTACAACATAGTAGATAGTGAAAGGGTGCCCCTCCAGATTGTTCCAGAAAAGTGTTTGATTGCCTTTTAAACTGCAAGAAGCTGGTGGTCAAAAGCCGACCACTTACATTGTTTCCTGGTTAGATTTTTGTTTTTTAAGTGGAGCAGCTGAATGGAGTCGGTGGTGTGCTGTTGCAGGCCTCAGGTTCAGGGTGGGTGCGAGTGACAGCTTTCGCGATGGCAGATTTCAGATTATCAGATGCATCGAGCATGGGTTTACTTCCCCCACGGTATTTTTACCAGAAAGGTCGTTGTCAAGGGCTGATTGGATGGAGGCAGCCTGAGGGATAAGGCGATGATAAAAGTTTAGCATACCCAGAAAACGTTAGAGTTGGGCATAATCTTTAGGAAGACGGAGTGCGAGATTGGTGAAAGTCTGTCGGCCGTGACAGCATGGCCTAGGAATGTAACTGATGTAGAGCAGAGTTGAGACTTATCGTGATTGATCACCACACTGTTGGCTGCGAGAGATGAACAAACTGCATCAAGGTGAAATGGTGCTCCTCAGCAGACGAGGAAAAAATTAGGATGTCATACGAATAAGAAAATGCGAAAGGCAGATGTAGCAAAATGGAATCAATGACACGTTGCCTCTTCTCTGCAGCATTTTTCAAGCCGTAATGCACATAACAGTATTCAAATAGGCTGAAGGGTGTGATGATGGCAGTCTTCAGAATATGCGGCGGGTTCATGGTAATTTGGTGATACGACTTCGAACAATCTAAGAGAGAGAAGAACTTAGAGCCAAGCAGTAATTGCGTTAAATCCTGGATGTGAGGAATTGGAGAGTTGCCAGTAATTGTCTGAGCATTAAGGGACCTGTAGTCCTCGCACATGTGTAAGGAGACACCCTTCTTAGGAACAAGGTGGATAGGTGAAAACCAATTGGTGTCCGATGGTCGGAGCATACTGGAAGCCTATACATCCTCAACGATTTCTTTCGCACGCAGAAGTTTGGAAGCATTTAAGACACCTAGCTTTATAACATACAGGTTGTCCCTCCGTGGGTCGGAGGGGATTGTATGACAAGTACTTATGGCCAGATCCCGCAAAGAGCGGTAGGTGGGGGGGGGGGGGCTCGAGTGCGGGGTCAGGTGTGATGACGGTTCACCGATCTTACTGGACCAGAAAGGCGTGCACGGGTGTCAGCAGCAGATGACGATGGAGGACATAGTGCGGCAGCCATGCGATGCGAGGTATTCCATGAAGCGAGAACATGAGCGCCCTGTAGATTCATCTGCGCCTCTGTGGACAGACTGCAAATCCTATTCCATGCGTGTGATAATTCAGAGAGTCGTGCAGTAATATGCTCGATCAGAGATGCACATTTGGAAAGTGTAGCCAAGGAGGCGATGAGTGGAGTCGTGCTGAAGTTGTTCGACCATAGAACGGTATAACAATACATGTGGTGGAGCGTGGCGGCCTGCAGGTCTGGTGAAATTTCGTAATGGTGTAGGAAGTACAACCCAATCACAGGTTCATCCACGTCGGCAATGTGCAAAGTCTGAGGGAAGGTGGCGACTCGTGATAGGTGAAGCAACATCTTGATGGAGCCTAGGCCCACGATAAGAGAGTAATTTGCAGTGATCATAGCGAGGTTAGCACAAGAAAGCATGTCGCCCGTGTGTTTGGCCGAGATAACGCCGAAGTTAGCGGTCATATCGAGGAGTAAGCGAGTCCCCAACGACAAGTCCGTGACGTAGAGGTGTCACGCCACTGGAGCAAGTGCAGCGGCTTTGGACGGTAGGCTCTGTGGACGAATGTGGCAGGACGTGGCGCATAAACGTGCACGCCTAAATAGTTTGGGTACGTGCAAGGCGGGTAGCAGTTGTGAGTGTCGTCTCCGAAAGTGGCACGGTACCAGCATAGCGGGGAAGCTCGGAGGTGGCATTGTGGAGTGGGCGGGGGACGCAGTGACTGTGTCATCGCTCGATACCGCTGGGGCGGGGTCGCCTGCTGTCAGGAGGCCGCAGGCAATACCTCCTGTAGGCCGCAGGTGGCAGCACCTGACAGGCCGCCGAGGTGCTGAGGCGAGCACACCGATGGTGCAGGCGTGCCAACTGGTGGCGACGGGCATGTCGCCTGTGACAGGCAGTGTCGGTGACGAACGTTTGCATACGTTCGATCGGCCACGCGTAGGCGAACCTCGAGAGGGTCGGTGATGTGAGGTAGCAGGTGAAGTTGTAGGACTGACAGCAGTATGACCATCCAAAGCATGGCATCCGGTAGTGTTTGATCATCAATTAATGCATGAAGGCACTGGCAGAGCTGCAAAGGCGTGCGGTCGTCAAGGTGCTCGTCACGGATATTGTGCTGAATAGCCTCCCCTGGTGGGCAGGAAAGGCATTCGAGGAGCAATGTTTTCACTGTTAAATACTTGGGTGAGACAGGCGGTGAGAGGAACAGATACACTGATGAGGTCTGGATGAGCATGGAGGTGGCTCACCAGGCAGACGAAACGTGCTTTGTCGTCCGAAATCCGGTGGATATCCATTACGTAATCCACCAATGCGAACGAAGTCTTAGGGTTGTCCTTTTGCAAAGCAGGCAGCTTAGGAAATCTGCCAGGTAACACATGTCGATGCAGCACTGGTAGACGAAGGTCTTTGTGTGCAGGGCAGGAAGCCCCCAATACCGGGAGTGCAGTAGTGGTGGACGGTGCGTCACCTGAGGTCTGCTAGGGGGGGCCGGCCGGAAGCGGTACACGATGTGGAGTGAGCAGGTGTGACCGACGGCACGATGTGTCCCAACTGCAGGCCCGATGGCGAATGTGGATCGGATGTAACAGCCGGTGCTGTTTGCGACAGCGGGTAGAGGGCAGTAGCAGTGGAGCCATGGGGGCGTTGATCTGATAATTGCGTGGGTGGATGGCCACTGCCATTACACAAGCGGGCGGATAGCGATCGTGGTGCGATCAAGGAGCGACGGTCACAGAAACTGGTGTAGTCGAGGAGACTGGCGTCGCCGAGATGGCGTGTAGGGGGGAGGGGGGGTGTGGGTGTAGTGTCATAAGGCATATAAGAATGTGTGACCCTGTGCACTTGAACGTCTGAATTACAGTTCTTGAACTTCTTCAGCACATCAAACCAAACCAAAGGAGACTGTGTAGCCGAGGGATGAACTACAACGACCTTCATTCGATTATCATTCACAATGCCACTACGTGGCGTGCACTGTCCATGTAGCAGCCATTAGCCATTGCTGTGTAGTTGCACTTCACGGTGACCATGTTGTGCTGGTTAAGATCAGGTGGGCTGGCCGTAGGTAATTGTTCACTTTTAACCAAAGGCACTTTAGGTACACCTGTAGCTATGCTAGCACAGATAATTGGGTGTGAGGCACTAGCACAAAGACATTGGTAAGTTCATTGATCTGAAGATAATGTAGGCTGGCACACGAAGTCCGTTAATGATGAAAAGAAGCACAAAATAATTCGCAATCACACGACAACGATGTCGGGGTCATCACTGTGGCTATTATGTGTCGTAGAGTGGTAATAACACACTTTAGATGTCGAATATACATTTATTTAAGTGGAGAAGAAAGCTAATACTACATGGCTGTACAAACGTAGTGTGCCGAGAGAGAATAGACGAAGGTAAATCAAAGATGATCGAGTCAAAAGATATGGCACTTTACACCAGAGGCGCCACAAGTATTTAGAATAATTGTAGATAGCTATTTAGTAGACACAAATACTACATAAAGCTACATAAGGGACAGTATCGTACCAATCGCTCCTTCCTGCTCCTTGATTTTCCCCTTACAATCTGGGCTCGTCCTGTCCGCCTCTCCCCCACCCTAACATACCTTGGACTTACCAATGACCACCACCTCACCTGGATCCCTCAACTCTGCTCTATCCAATCGAAAGCCCACAACCACCTCCACCTCCTTAAACTCCTCTCTGGCCGGACATGGGAGTTGAACCCCTCTACCATCCTCCACACCTACAAATCCTTGATCCATCCCATCCTCTGCTATGCCAGGCCCTCCTTTATATCGCCCCCCCCCCCCCCCCAAATTCTATAAGCCTCGATCGCCATGCCTTCCATATATGCCTCCCATCCCCCATGCGGATCCTCTATGACCTGATTCGTTTCCCCAATCCATGAACATATCTGCATCCTCTATACCTCCCACCGACTTGATCCCCTTCATCCCTTGCTTGCTCCTCTCCTCTCCAACCCCTGCCCACCATTGCGTCTCCACTACCCTTGACCTCTACACCATTCATCTCCTTTCCCGAGGTGGCTTCCACCAACTCCCCCTCCAGGATGATGCCCTCTCTCCCTATATTTATCACTCCTATCAACTATGATTCCCACCTCCATCTCCCTCCCACAGTGCAGTGTTTCCGTGAGTGTTCAGTATTGTGTGTCCCCTTTTTAAAGTGTTGTGAACTGACACCAGACTGACACTGTGTTGTTTCATTGTGCCTGTCTATTTCCTAAGTGTTTTTAATCAGTATCACTGGCCCGTTTGTTTTTTGTTTTCTTTACACCTTTTCCTTCATTTCACTCGAAATATAGTACGGACGTCAATGCGAGATGCTTTTAATAGTTTCGACAATGAAACATTGCCTCAAAATATGTTAGAAAACCCAAATAGATTTTGGTCGTATGTACACCAGTACCAAAAAACAGTCAACTCCATCACTGCGTGACAGCAATGGAAATGTGACCGATAATGGTGCCACTAAAGCAAAGTTACTAAATACAGTTTTCCATAATTCCTTCACGAAAGGAGATGAAGTAGATATTCCAGAATTTGAAACCAGAACAGCTGTTAGCATGAGTGACATAAAAATAGATATCGTAGGTGTTGCGAAACAACTCAGAGCACTTAAGAAAGGCAAGTCTTCCAGTCCACATGGTATACCGATCAGGTTCATTTCAGAGTATGCAGTCACAGTAGCACCTTTCTTAGGAATCATATACAACCGCTCACTTGACGAAAGGAATGTTCCTAAAGACTGGAAAGTAGCACAGCTCACATCAATATTGAAGAAAGGAAATAGGAGTAACCCATTGAATTACAGACCCATATGACTGACCTCAGTTTGCAGTAGGATTTTTGAGCATATACTATACTCGAACATTATGAATCACCTTGAAGAAAATGACTTATTGATACATAACCAACACAGATTCAGAAAATATCGTTCTTGTGCATGAAGTAATGAGTGCTGTCGACAAGGGATCTCAGATCGATTCCATATTCCTAGATTTCCAGAAGGCTTTTGATACCATTCCTCACAAGCAAATATTAATCGAATTGCATGCACATGGAGTATCATCTTAGTTTGGTGACTGGATTCGTGATTTGCTCTCAGACAGGCCACAGTTTGTAATGATAGATGGTAAATCATCGAGTAGAACAGAAGTGATATCTGGCGTTCTGCGAGGTAGTGTCATAGCCTCTCTGCTGTTCCTGATTTACATAAATGATCTAGGTGATAATCTGAGCAGCCCCCTTAGATTGTTTGCAGATGATGCTGTAATTTACTGTCTAGTGAAATCATCAGATGATCAATTCCAATAACAAAATGATCTAGAGAGAATTTCTGTATGGTGCAAAAAGTGCCAATTGGCACTAAACAAAGAAAAGTGCGAGGTCATCCACATGGGTACTAAGATAAATTTTGGGTACACGATAAATCGCACAAATCTAAGCATGTCAATTCGACTAAATACCTAGGAATTACAATTACGAGCAACTTAAATTGGAAAGACCACATAGATAATATTGTGGGGAAGGCGAAACAAAAACTGCACTTTGTTTGTAGAACACTTAGAAGATGCGACAAGGCCACTAGAGAGACAGCCTGCATTACACTTGTCCGTTCTCAGCTGGAATATTGCTGTGCCGTGTGGGATCCTTACCAGGTAGGATTAACGGAGGACATCGAAAAAGTGCAAAGAAGGGCAGCCCGTTTCGTGTTATCGCGCAATAGGGGTGAGAGTGCTACTGATATGAAATGCGAGTTGGGGTGGCAGTCACTGAAACAAAGGCGGTTTTCTTTGTGGCGAGATCTGTTTGCAAAATTTCAGTCACCAACTTTCTCTTCGGAATGCGAAAATATTTTGTTGACACCATCTACGTAGGGAGAAATGAACATCATAATAAAATAAGAGAAATCAGAGCTCGAACGGAAAGATTTAGGTGTTCCTTTTTCCCATGCGCAATTCGAGAGTGGAATAGTAGAGAAGTAGTATGAAAATGGTTCGATGAACCCACACCCACGCCCACCCCCACCTCCACGCCCACACCAACGTGGTGACCAAACCAAAAGTTCTACTGTCACCTCTATATAACATGTTAGTTTTTGAACCAGGAGCTACAGGATGCGGGCTGTGATGTTATCCATCTGGGTAAGATTACTAATTAACATGGTCCATCAGGAGATAGAAAGTGGACGAAAGTGATCGGAGGGTAGCGGTTGTAATGGCAGAGGAAGAAAAGTGCCAAGGCAAGCGCCAAGGGAAAAAACCTCTGCGACAGTGCATGCAAGTTGTGGTTACGTTAGTGCGAGGTATCGTGCATCGTTACTTTTGTGTACAGTACGGTTTCCCTGCGGTTGCCTGTTTTTCGTCGGGTCGAGCATCTGTGTTGCTGGGGCTCGCCTGTACTGTGGTATTGGCGTGCTATATAGACCATAGATGTTTAGTTCCTACCCAATAGTGTCTTTGGTCCGTTATGCTTCCATCTATTTTTGTGGTCGTAATTACCCAGAGAAAGGATAAACGGGTTGCGCGAGTCTCTCGGGTTATTGTACAGTCGTGTGGAGAGTTTTAGGAATACCTGCAAGATGGTACCTAGCCGATATTCCCGGTGAAGGTCCGCGATGCGTGTGTAGCACGGAGCGTTGCTTATGATTTTGAGTACTTTGTTCTGTATGAGCTGCAGACGGCGCAGGCGTGTGGGCGCAGCGTATCCCCAGACAGGGGCTGCGTACGTCATCAGGGGCCTCTGCCAGTCACTTACGTGTGAATTGCAGAGTAACCATGTAGATGTAGATGTACCAGTTTTACACTGTCACCGTTTTATCACCTCTTTTTGTTATAACCCCTCACTACGTTTTTTAACTTTATCTGTAGGCTGCAGCTCGCCCAAAACAATAAAGAAAAAAAATGCGACAGTATATAGCATAATTACAAATATTGTGAGAACTGACCTGTAAAAATTGTAAGAATTGAATTGTGAACATAGTAAGAATCCATGTATGTTTTAGTTCGTAAGACACAATTGTAGACATCCATAGAATTTGCATTGTTATCCGGAGGAATAAATATATCAATCAACAGATCAGATATCGCATTAACACTCGTTCATGACACACCCGCGTATATACTTCTTTAACGCAACTTACCATTTTGAAACTGCAGCCTCTATTTACCTGATACTTACAGCCTTAGACCAATATTTATCTAAGGCCTCCAAAAATTAATTACCGCTACACTTTCTGTGAAGACTGCAAGTCTCTTCAGTCCGTGGACAGTGGTTCCTTGGTATAATATTTTATACTCCAAGAAGAAATGCAATAAGTGTGAACATATTTGCTTGATCCATGATAATTTTTCAAAGAAGTGAGACGTTCATGTACAGAAAAAAAAAACAAAAAATAGTGTTAACCCAATATAAATGGTTATCAATTGTTTAGTTTATCGCAAAATTTTGTATATCTGTAACGACTACGATTACATTGCTTTGCCGCCATCGCGCGGCCGAGCCGAGAACTAGGTTATCAAAAGACCCAACAGATGTCACTCGCTGAATCAGAACGGCAAGATGAACGTAAATTACATATATGCTAACCGCATGTTACACATACACGTAACTAAAAGGTAACTACAACCAGCATGTGAGTTGTTTCGGCTTTTGCGACTGCAGTAATGTATTTTCAGAGCGTCTCACTTTCTTTTAAAGCATTTTCAGTGAAAGGCATCTGGTCTAAATACGACGTTACCATGTAGTCGCAAAAGTGGCTTAACTCATATATCAATTCTGCGACTGCAACTGTAAAAATTACTGAAAAACAATAAAAGAAGCAAACAAGTAAACGATTAATATTTTGGCAATTTCGTTCACTGTCCACAGACACAGCACAGGAAAAGAAATACTGACATCAGACGTGAAAACGAAACGCTCTCGTCGAAAAGTGGGAATCTGGTGCTATGCACCATGCTGTCTAAAGACTTTTTGGAAGTAAGAAAATCATCTGTTATGACTACGGACGTATAAGCTCTTTGGGAACGTTTTAAACACGTAGGCCTACGTGGCACAATATGAAATTAGAAACCTTCCTCCCTGCCACCAATAAACCGCTTTAGACAAAAAGTTGTAATTTAATAACAGCAGTTCTGACACACTTTTTCCACTCAAACCATACACAGTCTTCTACTACACACTCACAGAGTAGAGAAACAGTAAATAGCATCAGAAATGTTCTCATTTTGTTCTGGTATTCAGTCCAGAAAACGAACAAATTTTAATTAACCGTAATTTGCATTTAGGTCTCACCCAGTTGAATCTTTAGTGAATAATGAAGGGTACGAAAGAAAGCTGTTAGGCCTACTGTCTGCAACACATTGAACCAAGCAAATTATTTGATATAGTGTCACATGACATAATGATCAAAAGGTTAGGATAGTTTGGCACCGAAGTTAAATGACTCCATTTATTCAAATGTTATTCAAGTGATAGGTTAGAGCTTGCATAATAAATAAGTAGAACTCAGAAATACTTTTAATAAAAAGATGAATTACCGACGGCACTGTTCGTGGACCATTCCTGCTCATTGTCTGTATTAATGAGTTTTAAATTATATCCTGTGTAAGAATGTACTATACGTTGTCAATATGGTGATAATGACGTTAGGAGAGAATTTACGAACTGTTCTAGATAATAAAAGGGAAATGTTGTAAATGACCAGTCACTGGTGTCAGATGATAAGCAGAAGAAATAACTTTTAATCTGCAGGTAATTAAAAATGATAAACAAACAGTGAAAATGGTTGGACTGCACATAGGTCAATAAGCTGCCTGGGTAATGTAACATGAAACAACAAATTAATTAACACCTTTTTGTGTCCAGAGACTAACGTTCAAAGGTAAGAGACAGTTTGTCCAATTCCGCATAAGACTGAAGCAATTACACTCGGAAGTTACCTTATTTGACGTTCACTTTTCTTCTGTCTTCTTTTGATCTTCTCGAGTTGGTATCTGAGCAAACATATCGGAATCCATATATGAAGGTAGTGTGTGTTTCTCAGAGAACAGTTACCGTTGATGACCTTGCAGCTTTCATTAGAATGAAATGATAATTAAATGGACACCCTAGCTGCAAACAGGCAGTATGATGGGCAAACATCTATTAGGCGCACTACGACTGCAGTGGACATGTTGAGAATGTGCGTCTCACGGGGAGCGTGCAAGGGATAAGTCCCTGCAGGCGCCCTCGGTGACTCAGATGGATAGAGCGTCTGCCATGTAAGCAGGAGATCCCGGGTTCGAGTCCCGGTCGGGACACAGATTTTCAACATGCCGAAGTGAAGATTATCAGTGCTTGTTTGCAGCTAGTGTGTCCATTTAATTATTATTTCATATCGGAATTCGTCACTGCTCTATGTTAATTCTAGTCAGTGAGTTTACTAGATTTAAACTGCTGTATTAATAGGCCAGGAGCACAGGTACTGACGCACGAATTTTGTTGAACGCAGTAACGGAAAGATGCAGAGAAAATACCTATAAAGAAAAAATAACGTTTCTTTCATGTTATTATTAACCACCGTATGGAACGCACACACAGTTTTATACCTGTTTTTAATATGTTTAGGATCAGTTGTTATGTTATGGCCACCTGCACATATCCCCTGAGGTGTCGACATCAACGAAGGTACATTATAAAATTCGCACCTCTAAGACGTCATTGTTAATTTCTAATTTTTGTCGAGAGAACCATTAACACAAGCATCAGGGATTTAAATGTAAACAGTTGGCTGATGGAATCAAATTAATACTATCACATGTATCTATATAAGTAATATAAATTGTATATGTTTGATATGTTTTGGAACTTTAATATGCAGATGCTACAGGAGGAAACACAAATCAGCCACACTGCAAATGCGCTCGTGTAATTTTTTATTGCGTAAATTGAAAAGGAGTGTTAGCAAACAGTTTTTGCTACACTCATACACTGTTTCTTCCTTTCTGAACGAAATATTGCTTTGGAACTACAGCCCAACAGGAAAATTTATTTTCATATGGATTTCTGATGTACCGGTATTAGCATCCAAAGAGTCCTAGAGGAACTACCTTAAATACCATTGCCAAACTATTACTTAGATAACTCTTTGACGTACACTAGAGGAAATCTGTAAAATTTCAAAATGAGATGTGGTGTGAACTTACTTACTGTTCCAGTGTGTCATACGTGAATGGAATAAGAAGCATCCGAATAACTAGTACCGTGGAGAGAACCTTCAGCTACACACTTCACAGTGGTTTGCAGTGTGTGGATGAAGAGCAGTGGCGAGCAGTAGCTGGCAGCTGTGATGTCAGGAGGCAGTGGCTGACTGATCTGTGACCAGACCTGCCAGGTCCGGGGGAGATGTTCAGGAGATGCTGCCAGTCTGATAGCGACAGTCTAGATGCTTCCCTGCTTTGGAGGCCCTAGGCAAAAGTGTGCGGACAACCCGAGGAGTTGAAGAATACTCTGCCAATAGAGGTGGGAAAGTGTAAACTAGGGTTAGTAGTAGCGAGGGGTTATGCTGAAACGTCAGAGGAGGCTCTTCTGCTAGAGTCGGCGCTCTGGAGTGAAATGTGTGAACTATTGCAGAACTCCCTGTGCAACAATGCCGAGTAACTCCTGTTGTATTTTTAGGCCAAGGGCAGGACCCAAAGACGTCACCTGTGTTTTAGGATGTGTGAGAAAAATTTGTAGTACAGAATGTTGGGTACTGCAAACAATTTTGACAGTAAGCTTAAGTAGGCGATGCCGGCCACATCAGTGGGAATGTTCCACAGAGATGTGAAGGTTGCGTCACTCTCTGAGTGATATTGTAAACCCTGGATGTAGTGTTCTCTGGAATGTGAGAGGGACATTCACACGTGAGTGTCGTCGGTGAATTGTCGCTCACATTGTTGTATCAAGTAAGGCATGGTCTGTATGTGACTGTTTCTTGTGAGACTTTACTTGCACAATTAATTTCCTGAAGCATCTAGTGTAATTGGAGCACGGTCCCAATCAGTGCGATTCCCGATATTTTCACCTAGTGTTTCTTAGGACAAATGCTTCTGAAAGACACAGCTGCGAAATCACTATAGACACAGTTGTAATAATACTTGCAGGTATAAAAACGCCAGCCGTGACTTTGCAGGGGATAGCAATTGTAATACATATGGACGTGTATGTTAAAATATAAGAATCCTGTTATATATAAAAAACGAACTCATATTAGTACAAGAAATTGAAAAATGTAAATGTATATCTACAGATGTGCTGTGTATAATAATAGAACATGACTTGAAAATCACAGAGATTACATAGATGCACACAGACTGACACAAGTGAGTATCATATTATTGTAGGCACATTATGACTGGGGGGTGGGGGGATGGGTGGCTATTGCACAGAAAGTGGAAAAATTTCCCAGTCATATATTCTTTGAATACTGCGTTTAACACCTGTTTAAGTTCTGTACTCCAGGAATAGACGTGGAAACATCCAAAATAACCGTTCTGACAGTCTATAGAACCCAACAGCAAATGTTTTGGACTTCACCAAGCAATTACTAGAAATAACTGAGATGCCATAGTATGTGGATATTTCAGTATAGATTATGTCTCTGATACTCATGAAGTATTGACATCTGAATTAGATTTGCCCGCCACAGTAAGATTCCCAATAAGAATATTTCTAAATGTAATAGTTTATAATGAAATGGACATCAGATCTTTAACAAATAGTATATCTGACGATTTTAGTTAAATGGCAGTAATGAAACCTCCCCATCAATTCGGTTTAATTAAGAAAGGAAAAGGAAAATTTCACGGAATGGTGAATGCTGACTCTCATTACTCAGAGTATTAGCAGGATGACAAATTGGAAAGGAGTTTTCGAAGGACACACAGTAGATTGGAAATTTAATTCTTTCTTAATTACATAGCGTACGTACATTGTTATAATTCCAAGTGTTCTTTGTAGTACATACAAAAAACTCAAAATTCCAAGCAAAAGTCAATGTCAGTTTTTAGCTGTATTAGATACAAAAAGAATAAATGCAGCAATTGAACAAGTGTTGAACTCCCAGATGACACTGGGAAAAGGACAGATGACATGAAAATCAAGTTTCTGGCTATTAATTTCAATGAAATCTTCCTAACAGCATCTGGAAACCCAGGGCAAAATACTGTCAATTGAAAGCACATCCAGTAAATGTACTTAGACAAGTAACACATATTCAGACATCAGATACCAATGTAGCCAACTCAGATATATGACAAAAATTATCAGGTTACTATAAAGTAGTAAGCTTTGTGGCTAGTGTGGTATCTCAGGCGAAATGCTAAAATTTAGCTAGGATTTGTGTTTTATTTAATATACAGAGCAAATTTTCCCACTGTGTAGAAACTCTAGGGAATGATCGATGAGAGGATACAGAACAAAAAAGATGTAATGAACTTATGTGCGGAAATGCGTGGTTTCCATGCTAGAGACCATTTCTTCAGTCACACTTTGTTACAGAGACCGCTGTCTAATATGCGCTGTACCGTGCAGCCACGGTTACAGTATCTGTGGTGCTGTTCCTCATACGTCATGCCCCACTACCCTCTCCTGCTATAGTCATCGGTAATGTTGTGTCCGATTCACTTCTCTTGCTGACCCACACTACAGTGGATGTGATATAGCTCTGTACACAGTGGTCACGTATTCGAATCGAGATCTTTCCGACACGGTGTTTACTTACAAAAATGCAAATGCCAATGATCGGCGGCAGCAAGATTGTATCAGGAGACCTAACCCACCAACAACAACCACAGCACTCAATGCTTGCTACAGTGTTTCACCATTTGAGATGGGGTCGTTTCAGGAAGCAGGAAATCGTGAAGGACACGCCCTAAATGTTCGGTCACTGTACTTTGAGGAGTATGTGATTAACACTGTGGAAGCTTACCGCTGTGTCAGTACCGGGCAGATTGCCCACCTGTACGGGGTTAGCCAGACAAGAGTGTGGAGCATTATCCAGGGCAGTTGTTACTAACCTTAGCATTTACAGCATGTGAAGGGCTTACTACCGACAGATTTTCCTCTTTGGGAGTAGTTTCGTCACTGGTTTCTACACCAGGCAACCAAAGTTCCGTGGTTTTTGTTGTCCATCATATTCACAGATGAGGCTAACTTTATGCAGAGTGGTATCTTCAACTTTTGTAACAGTCATCTGTAGGATAGTATGGAGATTTCCCACGGTATGGTGACACCGTATCATCTGCATTGCAGCTCGAATGTGTGAGCCCGGATAATTGGTAACTGCATTTTGGGACCAGTCATACTTCCACGTTGCCTAACAGACCAGAACTACCGGTGTTAGCTTTAGCTGTGGGTGACTTTGTCACACCTGCTGGAAGACGTTCCAGTGATGATTTGAAACATTATGTGGCTGCTACGTGGTTGTGCTTCAGCCCACTTCGCTGTTAACTTCCAGGCGCATCTGAATTGTGTCTTCCCTGGCTGTTGGGTCGGGCAAGGGGGTCCAGCTGCATTGGCTGCTTATTTACTGGATCTCAGTACATGTGATTCGTGGTTATGGGACCATCTCGAAAGTACTGTGTGTGCAGAGTCCATTCCAGACGTGGAGACACTGGAGCAGCATAATCGTGCTGCCTTTAACACTGTTCAGATGCAGCCTGGCTGATGTGAACGTGTCAGACACAACATGCTACGGTGTGTACACGCATGTGTTCAGGCACGTGGAAACCATTTTCATCACATTGTTTAACTGTGGCTGCATGTACAGCACGTATTGGACCGCAGTATCCATAACAATGTGTGACTGAATATTTGGTCTTTCGTATGGAAACCACGTTTCCAGACATAAGTTCATTTGATCTTTTTCGTTCTGTATCTTCTCATTGATCGATCCCTAAGTTTGTACGTGGTGGGAAAAATCACCCTGTATATCTAACGGCAATATTCAATTAACATTTTCGCCCCCTCGGTTTAAATGTTTGTACGCCAATGCTTGCTCAGGTTCTTATTAATTGGAAGCAAGTTGTATGCCATTTTAAATTTATGTAGTCTAAATTTTCTTTAGTGTAGAGTTTGAGAAATGAAAAACTGTAAATCAACAAAGGCCTCATCTTTTGATCTGAAGTACACTGCAGCAAATTTGGCCATCATAAGTAAAAGAAATTAGTATGTGTGATAGACTGGGAAAATTTGTAATCAGTTCTACTGTAGTCACAACATTAAAAACCAAACTTCCTACAAGACTAACGATTACATTCAACACACGTAACTGTTTCTTATGATCCAGTTCTATGAGATAAACCTAAAACAAGTTGCTTGAATAGCAATGTTTGTGAAGAGTCTACATATGGGATAACTGGGTATCATTCTTTAGCTAACAACTTTTGCTACATTGCTGCTTGCTCACATTACGTATACTAAAACAAGGCCACCAACACAAATGCTCAAAATAACAAGCTCATCACTGTCAATTCTCACTCTCTTGTTTTATTAACTTTGTTTTTGAGACCATTAGCACAACTTTCCTATTTGATACACATTGCCTCTCGTTCAAAGTTTTGTTAACATACCCAAAATGGTTATTGCTGGTGTAAATGCAGCAGTTAACGTTGGAACTGTTTTCTATTTATTTACAATGTTCTATGGATGAGGGATATAATACTATTACATCAATAAATCATTATATTTGATGCAAACGAACAGTTTTCTACCATTTTACACATAGTTTCTGTGTTTGTTAGGCACAACTTTTCTTCAGTCCTTGCGTTCATTGAAGCCCATGTTACAGTGTGATAAACTTTAAATATTCAAAAATACTAAAGTCTCAAGCATCTCACTCACATGTGTACGAAGTACTCTTCAGGCTACAGTCATGAAAATATACTGCACATAGAAAAACCAGTTTTCTTGTATCCATGTTTTATACTTACAGCTTTTTTTTGTTTGAATGGGAGAAAGTGTTTAAAGTAACAAACTACATAGCAATATGTTCTTGTATCTGACATGGGCACTAACCGTATAGCAAGAAGATTTAGTAACTTCATATGAATAAAAGTAAAATCCGGGATGAGAAAATAGCTGAGCTTTCTTTTTGCTAGAGTTTTCCATAGGTAGGCTAGCATATTGTACATATAGTACAATAGTATCGGTGACAGAGCATGAGAGTCGAAATTGTAACCCTCCAATGGACTGGCTGCTGCTTTATTATTTAGTTAATTAATTTCTTGCAAATGTGGATAAAATTAAAGAATTCAATATTGGCCCCATCAGAACATACAAATGCAACTACACAGAGAATACAAAGTGATGATTATGACTATTCATCATCTGTATAACTGTTTTTTTATGATTCGATGATGATTATAACCTGGGACTGATTAATGTACAAATAAATTTTAATGGGACAATGCCTGAATTTCACATCGAAGGTAGGCTCCATTTCACATGTTTCCTTCTATCAGCCACCAAATGGCAATACGGAAGAATGAATATTACTCATCAACACATGCTTCGAAATACGGAGCTTAACTTTCTGTATCCACTGAAAATCACAGATTTTCAGTAATGTAAGACCCAAAATGGGAACAGCAAAAATGATATGCCACCACTTACCAAATGTGCTGCATACTGCAACACAGAGCAGCAGTGTGTGTTTAATGACCAAATCTTTTCATTGTCAGATCAAGAAGAATGTCCACCTTTGGTCGGAACCTATGTAAGACATGCATTTTTCACAGATTTTGTGATTTAAATGTGATTTGCCCCTAGTTGATGTCCACTGTAATGGCAAATTACCGCAGATATGCTGTCTTTTATTTTAAAATGATCCCAACATGTAAGAAATATGTTGAAGTTCACTTTCAACAGCTGCTGATATATTGGGAAACAAGGGCAGAAAATTATCTTCACTAAAATAGAAGTTATTGATTGTATTTCAGTCTCTGTTTTGGCAAAACTATTGGTTGCTAAAACCATAGAATTTTCTAATTTAGACTGAAGTGCAGCGCACTTTTAGTAAGGAATGCACAGGAAAAATAAATGTTTCAGTCAGAGCTTGTCACATCACTGATGTCTTTCTCACTCCAGTTCCTTTCGCAGATACTCCCACAACTTTTCTGAATAGTCCCCAGTCTCTTCTTGCTGTTCCAATCATGATGATTTGAACCCAATTTCCCAATTTAGGTAAATTTTACTACATAAACATGAGTTTTAAACTCACTTCTCATATCTGCAGTTAAGGTGCATTAATGTGTTCTCTCTCATCCTACAGCAAACATTTAACAACTATATTCCTGTGCATAGTTATCAAGTTGCTGGATTTGTAGAAATTATAGTATATGGCTATTATTCCTTCTATGTCGTGAAAAGTTTTGACTTTACTCCCGGGAATCTTTTTAATTACATGTAGGTCTAAACCATCACAGCTTTTACTTTTATGTTTCTTGTGGGTATGACAAACTAGTATAGTGCTTATCTAGACTGGATTTACAAAATAAATAAAATGCTATAAAGAAGTAAATATTTTGATGAGAATGTAACTATTTTCTTAAAAAAATATTTTGTCTAAAACAATATGCATTATACAGAAGAAGAGTAACTACTTTTTTTAATTTGTGTCAAACTCATGAATTACAAGTGAATTAACTGAAATTAACAGTTATAAAACTTGTGAGTGGACAATGGCCATTGACATGTAAACATGAAAAAGGGCAAAGAAATCTATAATTAACTTGCTTTTTCCCAAAAGTGAGCTACATTCAAAGCATTACAGTTAGCATACAGTTAGAAGTAATTGTACATAAATCAACATTCATAAATACACTTAAGTATAGACTAAGAGACACTGAATTAAATTGTATTCACCCAGAAAATTTCAACGTCTAACTGGGCAGCACCAACTCTTCTTCTGTGCACAATGACGCGCAGAGATGGCAGTAGTGCAGGGGAGACAGTGAATAGTGAATAATGTTCCTCTCCACACTCACAAGTTGAGGGTCCTCTAGCGTATCCCCATTTTTCAAGAGTCGCTTTACACCGTCCAACACCAGTTTGTAATCTGTTGAGGACTTCTAGGTACACCAGCACTCATTATCACCGTGAGGTATTTCTTCTTTGGTTGTCTCCAGCCGAGAGGAGCAGTCTCTACTTTCTTTCGCCACATGTATAGCATTTGGTTTGTGTTGTTGTTCTTGTTGTTTACATAGACCATTACAAAACTTTTTCTGGACTTCAATCGAGGTGATGCTGGCGGATGGCCAAATAATTGGTGAGTGTCAGATGTCGAGGCTCTACATCCTCCTGCTTGAGCAGCTGCTTCACGCCCGATGTCGGGCAGAGCTGTACCTGCTAGATGATACTTTAGTGGGTCTCTGGCAACCGGTGATGATGCGGCACGCCTCATTCAGAGTGGTGTCCACGTGCCTAGCACGGCAGGAGTTATGACAGACAGGCGCTGCATATTCGCCTGCAGAGTAGCACAATACTAAAGCCGAAGTCTGAATAGTGACTGGCTGTGCACCCCAGTTAGATCCCCATGGTTTTTGTACGATATTATTCCTTGCGGACACTTTAATTTTGGTGTTTTGACTATGCGTTTTGAACATCAGGGTCCGATATAGGGTCACCCCAGGATACTTTGGGGAAAATATAAGTTCAAATTGATATTTAGTTGATGGTTGGCCAGTCTGTTCTTTAGGTGGAAAGCACAGACTTGTGCTTATTTAGGGCTCGGCCTTAAGTTATTATTTTTGTAGAACCGTCCTAGTTCTTCCAGTGCTTCAAACAGCTTATTTTTTGACGTCATGGAAGTCCTTTCCCTTGGTGGCCAATGCGAGATCGTCTGCTTACAGAAAACTCCTGGTGTACAGCGGGAGTGGTTGATCATTCCTATACATATTAAAGAGTATAGGGGCCAGAACACTGCCCTGGGGTAGCCCATTCCTCTGTAATCTCCATCTACTGTGCCATCCTTGAAATTCCACGAAAAATCTCCTGTTGCTAAGGAATTTGGCTAATGAGGTGGTTACAGTAGAGTCATTAGTGATGTCATAAAACTGTTTCACGAGTATTTTATGGTTCACAGTATCGTACACAGCAGACAGGTCAACAAAGGCCACTGCGGTTACTATACGTGATTTGAAACAGTCTTCAATGTACTGGGTGAGACTGAGGATCTGTGATGTGCAGCTTTTTCCTGGTTTAAAGGCAGCCCATCAAAGCATGAACGGAGAGTCAGTTGCTTCTCTCAAGCGGTTGAGAATCACTCTCTCCAAGATTTTATACAAATGGTAAAGGAGAGATATTGGACAGTAGTTCTTAACGTCATTGTTCTATCTACCAGGTTTAAGGATAGCGATGATATCACTCTTTGACTGTAGAGTAACTGCTATCCTATTGCTAAGCACACTTCACAAAGTTAACTTAAATTCATTGTATTTTTTGAAGTGATGATGTATTTTGAACCTATTGTTAACCAAACGCATTCAAAAATGCTGTTGTTACTTAATATTGATTTGTGTGATTTTAAAATGCAGAACATATTCATTTATAGAAAACGATATTTGATATTATATTAAAAATAGAGAGTGGTAGCAAGTTGTTTTATTATGTCACCATCTGCAGATGTTTTTGCAGCACATGTTTTACCCCATATTAAAAACAAAACTGTTGAAGTAAGTAGTAAGAGGGCACGTTGATTTCTCTCAGGAGCATTTATGTGAACCTACTTTTTATGAACAGAGAAATGACAAATTTTTTATATAACATATTTTATTTTTATTTTTTTTGTATTTTTTACTTCATGTTTTTATTTTATGTTTTTATTTTATTTACTTTATTTATTTATTGATTTTTATTTTTAATACTTCCAGCAGGAGGATATTATTCCTCTGGAATTCCATATAAAAAGCATAAAATATGATTAGTAATCAATATAGTTTTTTTCTTGAAATATGGCAAGGTGAAAATGGCATTCACACTAAAAATTCCAAACCATAAAATTCATTATTACTTTTCATTGTCTTCAGTCTATTTTATCTCAGTTTAACCTGCCCGCCTTCAAAAAACAAAGTTTCAAATATCTGTGCGGGAAAATAATTTTAAAGTCATTATTAACCTCCATGCAAATTTTCTACCATATTTAGTATTCAAATGTTCACATACAGTAATGTTAAAATTGCGAGTATTTTTGAATTTCTTGATTAGGGGCTCCACTTATATAGAATGAATTTGTATTAAAAAGATTTAAATTTAGTTTAAAATAGCAAAACTCCAAGCCATATCAGACAAACCTGGAGGCCCTTTCCTTGATGTTTCATGTGTGCTGCTTATTTTCATCCTCCGGGTTTTTTCTAGTGCTGCTGATGTGTCATTTTTTCTGTGACACTGGTGCCATCTCATCTTCTTCTGCTTGTAGACTGACGATCTGCCAGAGTTCTTATGTTCTTGAATGATACAGGACACCAAATGATTTAGTAATGGCCAGCCAAACCATTAGTTAATGCAGCAGCCTTGCCTGTGCGGGCTAGCAAAAACCGGTTACAAATCTGATATACACTAGTTGGTATTCCGAGTGGAAAAGTTGATTCGAGAGCAAAAAATGAGACACCTTTTAACAGTTTCCTGAACTAGCACTACACGACAAGTTTATCTTTAGTGGAAAACAAAGGCAGAGGAAGTTGTGATCTTGATATCTAGAGGCAGCATGTGGCGCTGTATCATTCACGGACACTTCTGAAATCGGCTAGTCGAGTCAGTTCTCTCGAACAGGAGAGACATATATATTGCAGTACTGTTTCTGAGCTCCAGAATAGAATGAGTTTTGTTTACTTCCCAGCCAAATATTAGCAGATTTTAAAAATTTAGAAAGCTACCAGAATCTAAATGAAAACGACTATTCAGACATAATAATAAATCAAATCTGATATCATCTTCTAATTGAAATAATAAATTTTTTTATCTAGCTTTTTCGAGTATCATAAGTTACATTTCTTTTACCATAATATATTATGTAAGCAATAGTTTTCTTGGGAATTTTATCATTCAGTGTGGCAAACAGCATAATTGTTGTCATCTGTGTGGCAAATACATTCATTCTCTTTGACGTATTTATGGCATAGGTTTCATGTCTTCTGGTAAACCTTGCGGGATGTAAGGTCGTGGTCCATGAAACTCCGTTTCGTCCAGTGCTTCGCTGGACATCTTCAGAGGGGTGTTTCTCCTCCGGTGAGTCTTGCCGACATCTGAAGATGTCCAGCGAAGCACTGGACGAAACGTTAGGAGCTGAAGAGTTTCATGGACCACTACCTTACATCCCGCAAGGTTTACCAGAAGATATGTCATCCGGTCGTGAAAGCCTTCATACTATGATAGGTTTCATGATTTGTTATAAAATTCTATAGGTCAATATTAACATCACCATTCAATTTTATAACTCATTTGATGTGATCAGACTGGGATGAGTCAGCACACTGACTGTTTTTTTTATTAGTTTGAAAAATGGCAAAAATAAAATAAAGCGTACCAAATACTGCGGAATTATAGTAATTGGTGATATCTAGCTCAAAATTTCTCATTCGATTCACTTTAGCAATCTTTACAGTTTGTGGTACGAAGAAGGATGTGGGAATCTTCAAATTTTTTAAATCTTTCTTGCTCTAGCTCAAGTGAATATTCTGGTTCATATGAGCTACAGGAATGCGGATTTTCATTGATTTCACAAAAATTTTGCCTTCCTTAGGACGTGTGTTCACATTCTAAACTCCAGCTCAGTTACAGTCATCCCATCAAAGATTGGCTTCGTTTCCACTAGAACTCCAAATAAAAATTACAGGAATATCTGCTTTCCAAATCACTCCATATGTTGTTGCTGTTGTGGTCTTCAGTCCAGAGACTGGTTTGATGCAGCTCTCCATGCTACTGTATCCTGTGCAAGCTTCAGTAACTACTGAATCCTACATTCTTCTGAATCTGCTTAGTGTATTCATCTCTTGGTCTCCCTCTACAATTTGTACCATCCACGCTGCCCTTCAATACTAAATTGGTCATCCCTTGATGCCTCAGAATGTCCTACCAACCAATACCTTTTTCTAGTCAGGTTGTGCCACAAATTCATCTTCTCCCCAATTCTCTTCTCCCCTCCTCATTATCTAATCTTCAGCATTCTTCTGTAGCACCACATTTTGAAAACTTCTATTCTCTTCTTGTCTAAATTACTTATCGTCCCTGATTCACTTCCATACGTGGCTACACTCCATACAAATACTTTCAGAATAGGCTTTCTGATACTTAAATCTATACTCGATGTTAACAGATTTCTCCTCTTCAGAAATTCTTTCCTTGCCATTGTCAGTCTACATTTTGTATCCTCTCTATGTCAACCATCATCAGTTATTTTGCTCCCCAAATAGCAAAACTCATTTACCACTTTTTTTTCGTGTGTCTCATTTCCTGATCTAATTCCCTCAGCATCATCTGATTTAATTTGACTACATTCCATTATCCTCATTTTGCTTTTGTTGATGTTCATCTTATATCCACTTTTCAAGACACTGTCCATTCCGTTCAACTGCACTTCCAGGTCCATTACTGTCTCTGCCAAAATTGCAATGTCATCGGCAACACCTCGTAGTTTTTATTTCTGCTCTGTGGATTTTAATTCCTACTCAAATTTTTCTTTTGTTTCCTTTACTGCTTGCTCAATATACATATTGAACTACATTGTCTCACTCCCTTTCCAATCACTGCTTCCGTGTAATGCCCCTTGACTCATAACTGCCGTCTGGTATATGTCCAAATTGTAAATAGGCTTTTGCTCCCTGTATTTGACTCCAGCCATCTTCAGAATTTGAAAGACAGTATGTCAACATTGTTATAAGCTTTCTCAATGTCTACGAATTCTAGAACTGTAGTTTTGCCTCTCCTTAATCTTTCTTCTAAGGTAAGTGGTAGCGTCAGTATTGCCTCGCGTGTTCCTACATTTTATGGAATCTAAACTAATCTTCCCCAAGGTCGGGTTCTACTAGTTTTTCCATTCATCTGTAAAGAATTTGCGTTAGATTTTGCAGCTGTGATTTATTAAACTGATAGTTCGGCAATTTTCACACCTTTCTTTGGCATTGGAACTGTTACATTCTTCTTGAATTCTGAGGGTATTTCACCTGTCTCATACATCTTGCTCACCAGATGGTAAGGGTTTTGTCAGGGCTGGCTCTCCCAAGGCTATCTGTAGTTCTAATGAGATGTTGTCTACTCCTGGAGCCTTGTTTTGATGTAGGTCTTTCAGTGCTCTGTCAGATTCTTCGCACAGTATCATATCTCCCATTTCACCTTCACCTACATCCTCTTCCATTTCCATAATATTGCCCTCGAGTACATCGCCCTTGTGCAGACCCTCTGTATACTCCTTCCACCTTTCTGCTTTCCCTTCTTTACTTAGAACTGGTTTTCCATCTGAGCTCTTGATATTCATACAGGTGGCTCTCTTTTCTCCAAAGGTATCTGTGATTTTCCTGTAGGTGGTATCTATGTCATCCCTAGTGATATATACCTCTGCATCCCTACATTTGTTCACTATCTATTCCTGCTTAGCTATTTTGCACTTCCTGTTGATCTAATTTCTGAAAATTTGTATTCCTTTTCACCAGCTTCATTTACTGCATTTTTATGTTTTTTCCTTTCATCAATTAAATTCAATATCTCTTCTGTTACCCAAGGGTTTCCACTAGCCCTCGTCATTTTACCTATTTGATCCTCTGCTGCCTTCACTACTTCATCCCTCAGAGCTACCCATTCTTCTTCTACTGTATTTCTTTCCCCCATTCCTGTCAATTGTTCCCTTATGCTCTCCCTGAAACCCTGTACAACCTCTGATTTAGTCAGTTTATCCAGGTCCCATCTCCTTAAATTCCCACCTTTTTGCAGATTCTTCAGTTTTAATCTACTGTTCACAACGAATAAATTGTGTTCAGGGTCCACATCTGCCCTTGGAAATGTATTACAATTTAAAACCAGGTTCCTAAATCTGTGTCTTACCATTATATAATCTATCTGAAAACTTCCAGTGTCTTCAGGCCTCTTCCACATTCCACGTATACAACCCCTCACCATCCAGGGGGGTAACCACTCTTTGGCAGGTTCGGTGCCCCAGCCTTTGCAGTATTTTTCCATTCTGTGCTGCATGTCTATCCTCTTGCTATTCTTTTTCCTCTCCCTTGGGAAACATGTCTGCGGAATTATTGGGAATGTTCTGCATTCTGTCACTGACATACGAACAGTCTCACCTTTAGTTTTGGCTCCCTTTTCCTTTGTTTGTTTCTCTTCTTCTCTCATTCCTCCGCTTCAGCATTTGAGGATCATTTTTTTCC
This sequence comes from Schistocerca americana, assembly GCF_021461395.2. Lineage (NCBI taxonomy): Eukaryota > Metazoa > Arthropoda > Insecta > Orthoptera > Acrididae > Schistocerca > Schistocerca americana. The sequence continues at coordinate 25,880,549 of NC_060129.1, read as the reverse complement.
CTTCTTCCTCCCTGTGCACTCTTGAACGCCGGCCCACGCGTACCAGGTGACTGTGTAATGCGTAATTCCCAGCCCCAGGGGCGACAGGTAGGGTTCACACGTATCCCCTATTACGGGCCAGGCCTAGGGAGGCGTGATTGCCTGAGCTGCAACCTTCCCAAATTACCGATTGGTCCCTCTGTCAGATTTTTGGGAGGTGTTACCTGAGGTGGCTGTGCCCCCTTGTGAATGGAGACCCCAGTTGGAAGAAGTACGCCATCAGATACGCTGGCAATGGTGGTGGATTTTCTCACAATGAGTCATTCATCTTCCCAATCAACGTCTACAAAATGTAAACGAAATGAGGCTAACACTTCAAAGACCCTTCCAGCTGCACCACGATTCCTCGTGGTCTCACGTACTGGAGACGGTCAGTCCTTCGCCATGATCAATCCGTTTGTTATTTGGCAAGGTTTTGATGCAACTGCTGGACCTAATAAATCCTGCTCTCATTTAGAGAATGGCACTTTTCTGATGGAGATGGCTTATGATTCTCAAACACAACTGCTTGCTGCCTCGCTTGTCCACAGCTACCCTGTTCATGTCGAGGCCGACAGAACTTTGAATTCTTCACTTGGTGTATTTTACACCACACTGCTTGGCAGTGTAACCGAGGCCGAAATACACTCTTACCTCTCTGGTCAGGGTTTCATTGCCGTCCATTGTGTAATGAAAAAGATAGATTCCTCCTTAGTGCCCACCTGCAGCCTTTTCCTCTCCTTTGATAGGGTGGTCCTACCGTCCAAGCTCAAAGCAGGCTATGAAATTATCAAACTCCAGCTGTACATTCCGAACCAGATGCGCTGCTACCACACTGGAACATCTTGTCGACAACCAGCCAAATGTGTAACCTGTGGCAGGGATGCAAACGAGGGCAATTGTCCGCCTCCTCCTCCCTGCTGTATCAACTGTAGTGGCGGCTGTGCCATCTCCTCTCGGGATTGTCCCGTGTATCTAGATGACCGGGCTGTCCGAGAGATTCGGGTAAAGGAAAAAGTGCCTTACCCAGTAGCTCGCAAGTTACTGGATAGTCGCAAACTCTGTTTTCTCCCATCTGGCACCTACAGTTCTGTTCTCATTACCCCTCGCTCCGTGAATGATGTGGCCACGCAGACACGCGACATCAGATTCGGCTCGGAGATTGTGAAATTGCCCGGTGTCGAGGTAACATCACCGTCCCCCGTCCCGCTGCATGACAAACACTCAAACTCCTGGCTCGAGGGGTGAAGCCACCGACTACACGACCGGCAGGCAGGAAAGGACAGAAGATGTACTCCCGTGAAGACTTCCTCCGTCCCTCCAGCCAAGCAGTACCCGATTCTTCCTCTAACTGGATAGGCTCAAAGAAGTCCGCTAAAGGCAAACGGTCTTCTCCATCGCTAACTCGGAGATCCTGTTTGACTGTGTCGCCATGTGGTACCTTAGCCCAGTCAGTCTCTGTCTCGCCAGTGCACACCACCGACTGTTTTTCAGCATTGGACTCCTCAGACTGACCACACAAGCAAGCCGATGCTTCTGTGGACACCACGGTGCAGGATCCTCCTGTTCCTGTGCCCTGTAGTAGTGACTCTACACCGGGTGTCACTCAGTGGCCGCCAAGTTGACACCCCTCCGTCCCTTCCTCCTCGTGACTGTCCTCCAATGGAATGTTCGGATCCTTCGGTCCCACAAAGAGGATTTACGGCTGCTTTTAGCATCGCAGCATCCCCTTGTCCTCTGCCTTTAGGAAATGAAATTGCGCCCTCATGACCGCTTTGAGCTTTCACATTACTTACCGATCCGTTTTGAACTTCCCCGTCACATGGGGCGTTATGCTGCTCATACTGAATGACCTTCATAGTGAACCCATCTCCCTGACTATACGTCTTCAAGCTGTTGCAATTCCCCTTTCCCTTTCCCACCTGACTTCCTCCCTCTGTACCATTTATGTACCTGCGTCATTAAGTGTCACCGGGGCAGACTTCCTTCAGCTTATTAGGCAGCTACCTCCCCCATTTTTGCTACTCGGCAACTTTAATGCGCATCAGTCAGGCAGTAGTAGCCAACCGAGACAGGTGCAGCAACAGGGAAGTAACCGCTTTTCTGACATTTACGAGTTTGTAACAAGGAGCGAATTTTATTATATCATCTGTGTGCTTTAATAGTTTAGTTTCTTGAGTCTCTGCGTGTAAATTTAATATCTAATAGCCACAGTTCTCGCGTTTTCGTTTGCATCGGAAAGTAAACCGATTTTATGACGTATTACAAGTTCCTAATCGGGGGCGAGTTATTTAGTTTCACCCGAGTGCTTCGGTAGTTAGGTTTTTGAATATCTGCGTGTTATTAGACACAGTTCCTGTGATTTCATCAGGGTCTACAGTAGAGTTGCGCAGCACATGCCGATAGTCCGTTTACGTGCACGGTTTGGTTTTCCATGGTCTTTAGTATGGAGAAGGTGTGTGCAGATGTGTGCCTAGTTGGTGAGACTTTGCTCTCAGCTTCAGGCTGTGATGGCTTCGGTTACACAGCTTGAGGCTGCAGTGGATGGGCACTGCCGTTGTGGTCCAACTGTAGGGATGTAACAGAAGTCCAACACATCCAAGTCCTCTGATTGATCCAAACTGGTGACCAACACAGTTACTGCTCGCACCGAGATTGACCCCTCACCTGTGGTCGAGTGGGAAGTCACCCCAGGGCGAAGCAGGTGGCGAAAGACTTCCCAGGCGGCCGCACGTAATGCCTCCCCAGTTTGTCTGACAAACAGGTTCCAGGTGCTGTCTATGGCTGACACTGTCGCTGAGGCAGATGCTGTCACTGTCATGTTTCAGAGGAAACCACTCAGCCTGCAAGATCCAGGCAATCGCAGACGGTGTGATTATTGGTGGGTGGGAGCTTCAATGTTGGGCGAATTTTGGGACTTGGCTGACAAGAAGGGTAAGAAAACCAATGTGCACTCCGTGTGCATACTGGGTGGAGTCATTTATGATGTGGAAAGGGTCCTCCTGGTTGCCATGAAGAGCACAGGGTGCAGCCAACTGCAGGTGGTTGCTCACGTCGGTACAAATGATGTGTGTCACTTTGGATCAGAAGAGATTCTCTCCGGTTTTGAGCGGCTAACAGAAGTGGTAAAGGCTGCCAGTCTTGCTTGCAAGATGAAAGCAGAGCTGACCATTTGCAGCATAGACCACAGGACTGATTGCGGACCTCTGATACAGAGCCGAGTGGGGGGTCTGAATCAGAGGCTCAGAGGGTCCTGTGACCGTGTAGGCTGCAGATTCCTCAACTTGTGCCGAAGGGTGGTTGAGTTTCGGTTTCTGCTGAATAGGTCAGGTGTCCACTATACGCAGGAGGCAGCTACACGGGTAGCAGGGGCTGTGTGGCGTGGACTGGGCGGTTTTTTAGGTTAGAGGCTCTCAGGAAAACACAAGAAGGGCTTAAGTCACAAAGGATGCAGGCCGAACACAGGAAGAACATAGATACAGGAACCATCCACGTAACAGTTGTAAATTGTCGTAGCTGTGTTGGGAAAGTACCAGAGCTCCAAGCGCTAATAGAAAGCACTGATGCTCAAATCGTTATAGGCACTGAAACCTGGCTAAAGCCGGATATAACCACAGCCGAAATTTTTGCAAAGAAACTAACGGTGTTCCGAACGGATAGGCTAAACACGGTTGGCGGTGGCGTGTTTGTTGCTGCTAGAAGTACTTTAACTAGTCGCAAAATTGAAGTAACTACTTCCTGTGAGTTAGTATGTGTAGAGGTCATTGTTGCCAACCGGAATAAAATAATAACAGGATCCTTTTACCGATCTCCCAATTCAGATGATACAGTTGCTGAAAGGTTCAAAGACACCTTGAGTTTGATTTCAAATACGTACCTGACTCATACGATAATAGTTGGTGGTGACTTTAATTTACCCTCGATATGTTGGCGAAATTACATGTATAATTCTGGAGGTATGGCTAAAATATTATCCGAAATTGTGCTAAACGCATTCTCTGAAAATTCTTTTGAGCGTTTAATTCATGAGCCCACGCGAATAGTAAATGGTTGTGAAAACACACTTGACTTCTTAGCAACAAATAGTTAATAACGAACATGAAACCGATTCAAGGATTAGTGAACACAGGGCTGTCGTAGTAAGATTGAATATTGTAATCCCCAAAAATAAGCGAACGATATACCTATTCAAAAAAGCAGATAAAAATTCACTTGACGCCTTCCTGAGAGACAATCTCCACTCATTCCAAATTCATAATACAAGCTTAGACCAGGTATGGCTTGAATGCAAGGAAACAGTAGCGGCAGCAATTGAGAGATTTATACCAAATAAATTAACAGACGACGGAAATGATTCTCCTTGGTACACAAAACGTGTTAGAACACTGTTGCAGAAACAACGAAACATACATGCCAAATTTAAACAGATGCAAAATCCCCAAGATTGTCGATCTTTTACAGAAGCTCGACATTTAGCGCGGACTTCAATGCAAGATGCTTATATCAGTTTCACAACGAAACTTTGTCTCGAAATTTGGCAGAAAATCCAGAGATTCTAATCGTATGTGAAGTATGTCAGCGGCAAGAAACAATCAATGACTTCTCTGTGCGATAGCAATGGAGATACTATCGAAGACAGTGCTGCCAAAGCTCAAAGCTGAGTTACTAAATACAGCCTTCCGAAATGCCTTCACAAAAGAAGACGAAGTAAATATTCTGGAATTCGAATTGAGAACAGCTGCTAACATGAGTAACGTAGAAGTAAATATCCTCGGAGTAGTGAAGCAACTTAAATCACTTAACAAAAGCAATTAGGTTCCCTCGGAATATGCTGATGCATTATCTCCATACTCAACAATCATATACTACCACTCGCACGACGAAATACCCGTACCCAAAGACTGGAAAGTCGTAGATGTCACACCAATATTCAAGAAAGCTAGTAGGAGTAAACCATATCTTTAACTTCGATATACAGCAGGATTTTGGAACATATATTGTGTTCAGACATTATGAATTACCACGAAGAAAACTATCTATTTACACCCAGTCAACATTTGTTTAGAAAACATCGTTACTGTGAAACACAACTAGCTCTTTATTCACATGAACTGTTGAGTGCTATTGACAAGGGATTTCAGGTCGATTCTTATTTCTGGATTTCCGGAAGGCTTTTGACACTGTTCCACAGAAGCGGCTTGTGGTGAAATTTCGTGCTTATGGAATATTGTCTCAGTTACGTGATTGTATTTGTTATTTCCTGTCAGAGAGGTCACAGATCGTAGTAATTGATGTTAGGTCATCGAGTAAAACAAAAGTGATTTCTGGCGTTCCTCAAGGAAGTGTTATAGGCCCTTTGCTGTTCCTCATCTATATAAACGATATAGGAGACAATCTGAGCAGTCGTCTTAGGTTGTTTGCAGATGTCGCTGTCATCAGATGTTCGAAACAAATTTAAAAACGATTTAGAAAAGATATCTGAATGGTGCGAAAATTAGCAATTGACCGTAAATTACGGAAAGTGTGAGGTCATCCATATGAGTACTGTACTAAAAGGTATTCCTCAAACTTTGGTTACATGATGAATCAGTCTAATCTAAAATCCATAAATTCAACTAAATACTTAAGTATTACAATTACAAACAACTTAAATTGGAAGAAACACACAGAAAATGTAGTGGGGAAGACTAAGCAAAAACTGCGTTTTATTGGCAGGACACTTGGAAAATGTAACAGATCTACTAAGGAGACTGCCTACACTACACTTGTCCGTCCTGTTTCAGAATACTGCTGCGCGGTGTGGGGTGCTTACCAGATAGCACTGACGGAGTACATCAAAAAAGTTCAAAGAAGGCAGCACGTTTTGTACTATCGCGAAATATGGGAGACAGTGTCACAGAAATGATACAGTATTTGGGCTGGACATAATTTTTAAAACAGGCTTTTTTGTGTTACGGTGGAATCTTGTCACGAAATTCCAATCACCAACTTTCTCAATCGAATGTCAAAATATTTTGTTGACACCGACCTAATGTGGAGAAACGATCACCACAATAAAATAAGGGAAATCAGAGCTCATACGGAAAGACATAGGTGTTCGTTCTTTCCGCGTGCTATATGAGATTGGAATAATAGAGAACTGTGAAGGTGGTTCGATGAACCTTCTGTCAGGCACTAAAAAGTGATTTGCAGGGTATCCATGTAGATGCAGATGTAGATCATCCCCTCTGGGGCTCTCCCAGGACCTGTAAGAGAGGTGTCCTATTGGCTGACCACCTTAACCAACTTAACCTCTTCTGCCTTAACACTGGAGCACCCACTTTCCTTTCCAACTCTTTGCAGACATATTCCCATTTGGACCTATCCTTTTGCACTGCCCAGCTTGCCCATCATCCTGAGTGGTCCGTTCTTTCTGTCACCTATTCAAGCGGCCATTTCCCGTGTGCTCTCCATTTGCTGACTCCTACCCCATCTCCATGCAAGCCTAAATGGCAGCTTACTAAAGCTGACTGGCAGCTTTCCTCCTTTCTGGTGACTTTCACAGAACTAGATTTCCCCAGTTGTGATGACCAGATGGCCTATCTCACGAATGTTATCCTTACTGCTGCAGAACATTCCATTCCTCTCACTTCCTCTTTACAACGTCATGTTCCAGTCCCTTGGTGGACTGAGGCATGCCGCAATGCAATCCGCACACAGAGACATGCTCTCCCATTTTTTAACTGCCACGCTACGCTGGCAGACTGCATTCATTATAAACAGATGCACGCAATGTGTCATCACGTCCTTTGGGATAGCAAACGAGCTAGCTGGCTTTCATTCACTACTTCCCCTGTCCTGTGGGCCAACTTCCCATGGCTCTCTGGGACCAAGATCCATTCCCCAATTTCCTGCCTGACAGTTGCAGACAATGTTATTGTGGACCCTGTTGCTGTCTCCAACACCCTGGGCCACCATTTTGTGGAAGTTTTGAGCTCTTCACACAATCACCCTGTGTTCCTCCATTGGAAAAGAGCGGAGGAGGCTGGGGCGATACACATCTCTTCTCCGAATCGTGAGTGCTACAATGCCACATTTACTATGAGGCAGCTCCATAATGCTCTCATTTCATCCCGATCCTCCACCCCTGAGCCAGACGCCATCCACATTGGGATGTTGCAGCACCTTTCTCTCGCAGGCAAGCAGTTTCTGCTTAACATTTACAACCGCATCTGGGCAGAGGGCACATTTTTTCCTGGACGCCGGCATGAAGCCACCATCGTACCCACACCTAAGTCCGGCAATGACAAAAACCTTCCTTCTAGCTACCACCCCATCTCTCTTACCAGTTGCGTTTGCAAGGTGATGGAACATACGAGTCATGCCTGGCTGGTTTGAAGGCTTGAGCCTCGCACTTTACTGACGAATGCACAGTGTGGATTTAGAGCACAGCATTCTGCAGTTGACCATCTCCTTACTTTGTCCATCCATGTCATGAACGGTTTTTTGCAGAAGTCCCAGATTGAGGCTGTGGTTTTCGATTTGAAGAAGGCCTACGACACCTGCTGGAGAACTCTTTACACGTGGGGCTTCCGTGGCTGACTGCCCTGTATCCTTGAGGCATTTTTACAAGATCAAGTTTTCAAGGTGCGTGTGGGTTCTGCCTTGTCGGACACCTTTAGCTAGGAAAATGGTGTGCCTCATGGTTCTGTCTTGAGTGTTGTATTTTTTGCTATCGCCATTAACTCTATCATGGCCTGTCTCCTACCAGGCATCACCGGCTCCCTTTTTGTTGACGATTTTGCCATCTGTTCAGCTCTCCACAGATGTGTCTAACTGAGTAGCGTCTTCAGCACTGTCTTGATCATCTTTACTCCTAGAGCACTGATAATGGATTTCGCTTTTCCCCTGACAAAACCGTCTATATGAACTTCTGGTGGTGCAAATGGCTTATCCCACCATCTCTATATCTTGGGCCTGTTGCCCTTCCGTTCGTTGTAACTACTGAATTCCTGGGGCTCATGCTGGATAGGAAACACTCTTGGTCCTCCCATGTGTCTTACCTGGCAGCCCAATGTACGCGGTCCGTCAGTGTCCTCAATGTAATTTCCTGGGGGTGCTGATTGAACCACCCTCCTCCGTTTATACCGATCCCTTGTTTGTTCGAAACTCGGCTATGGGTGCTTTGCTTATGCATCTGCACGCCCATCCCTCTTACACCGTCTCAATACTATCCACCATCGTGGCATCCAGTAGGCCACGGGCGCCTTTTACATCAGCCCAGTTGAGAGTCTGTATGCTGAACTACGACAGTCCTACCGCCATGACTTTCTCCTCAGCAGGTATGCCTGCCATTTGTCTGCTATGCCTGGCAACCCCTCTTATGCCTCCCATTTTGACGATTCCTTTCAACGTCAGTACGGGGCTCATCCCTCTTCTCTGTTACCTCCTGGAGTCCGCTTTCGCCATTTGCTATGGTGGCTTAACTTCACACTACTTGCAACTATTCCAGTGGGTGTGAACCCTTTACCACCTTGGTTTCGTGAAGCGGCCCACGTTAACCGTGGCCTTCATTCGCTTCCCAAGGACACTAATTCAGTCTTGGTCTATCGCCTCCAGTTTCACGAACTTCCCATGGAATTTGGCGATAGTACCTTTGTCCACACTGATGGCTCTCAGACTGATCGTGGTGTCAGGTGTGCCTTCGTCATTGGCACCTGTGTCTTTCGATCTCTGCTTCCGGCACACTGCTCAGTATTTACAGCCAACCTCTTGGCACTGTACCAGGCCACGGAGTATATCCGACAACACACACTTTCCAATTGTGTCCTCTGCTTAGACTCACTGTGTCCTCCAAAGTCCATGTGCACTGTACACTACTCATTCCTTAGTGCAGGTCCAGGAAAACTGTCACTTGCTCACTCTTTGTGGAGCTAGTGTCATGTTTTTGTGTTTCCCTGGTCCCTGCCGTCTGTCAGGAGGTGGTGTCCCTTTGGCATCGCCAATGGTCCTCCCCTCACGGGAATAAACTTCGGCTTATTAAGCACCTCCCAGCGCCTTGGACGGCCTCCCTCGGCCCTCCCGCCAGGAGAAGATTATTTTAACTCTGTTGTGTATTGGGCACTGCCTATGTAGCCACCGACATTTGCTAAGTGGTGCTACCCCACCACTTTGTACACATTGTGCCAAAATTTTAACTGTTCGAGCAAAGGACCTGTGGGCTGTTGACCACATTTTACTTTTTATCTGCCGAATCAATATGGTGAAGACCATTTAAATTATGGTTTTGGACCTCCATTTCTGTATGGTATTTTTTTTAGCCATTTTTCCATGTGCCTGTTTTAAGCTCTCTCCTATTCTGTCCATAGGGAGTGACGTCTAGTCATTTAAATCTTCTCTGTGTTCGTGTTCTATAGTTTTGTCTTGGGCACGTATGACAGCAGTTATTTCTGCACCATAAGCAAAAGCAAAAGCAAAACAAAAACAAAAAACGTATGCAACCTTCTTTCATGATTCTTAAACCAAGCTTTAGCTATGATTAAGTTATGCTCTATACAAAATTCTACCTAACCTCCATTCCATGTTCACCTACTACCTTTCCTTCTCTTCCTACTATCGAATCCCAGTCCCCCACGAGTGCTAAATTTTCGTCTCCCTTCACTGTCCGAATAGTTTCTTTTATCGCGTGATACATTTCTTTGATTTGTCAGCTGTGGAGCTAATTGCTATATAAACTTGTACTACTGTGTTGGGTGTGGGCTTTGTGTCTATCTTGGCTACAATAATGTGTTCACAATGTTGTTTGTAGTAACTTACCCATGCTCCTACTTTTTTATTCATTATTAAACTTACTCCTGTGTTACCCTACTTGATTTTGTACTTCTAACCCTGTTCACCTGACCAAAAGTCTTGTTCCTCCTGCCACTAACTTCACTAATTTCCACTATACCTAACTTTAACCTATCCATTTCCTTTGTAATTTTTCTAACTTACCTGCCCAATTAAGGGAACTGACATTCCATGCTCTGATCTGTAGAATGCCAGTTTTTTTTTCTTCTTATAAGGGCATCCTCATGCCTTGCTTTCAGCCACTCGCAGTCCCAGCACAGCAAGGCCGTTTTGGTTAGTGTTACAAGGCCAGATGAGTCAATCATCCAGACTGTTGCCCCTGCAACTACTGAAAAGGCTTCTGCCCCTTTTCAGGAACCACACATTTGTCACTTCTTTATGCTCTTTAAATAACCCACCAAGCAAGTCTAGTGAAAAACGTACTTTATTTTTCATACTTTTTAACTTTCCATTACTGAGGATATAGCCTTCCACAGTTAACTTATTGGCGAGAAACGAAGTCAATCACATAAGAACAAATGAAGAAATAAACAATGATCCATTCTAGACGAAAGATTGTTTCCTTTCTTTATTGTGATAACCTCAAGCAGCTTTGCCACATAAGTTATCAAATAATTTTTGTTGGATCTTCCATCATATGTTATATAATCTGTGCCATCAGCTCCAATAGGACTGAAGCACATATACAGTTGGGCATGATTACGATGAACCCAATGATCCCTAATATTTACATTGATCTGTGTGTTCTTGTTGGGAAGATTTAGGTTATTTTTAGTCTCTCATTCACAGGGAATGAGTAAAACTGGTAGCTCTAAATCCTATTCATTTATACAGGATAAAATTTTATTAATTAATTTCTAGAATGGCTGTTACAGTAGACTATTGAGGTCATCATGTTATCATTGTCACCAGTTACAGTTATTTCCATGTCCTTAATTATCTTCAACTGGAATAAGAACGTACAGGGTAATGTGGATCATGAATTAATCTACATCTACATCGATACTCCGCAAGCCACCCAACGGTGTGTGGCGGAGGGCACTTTACGTGCCACTGTCATTACCTCCCTTTCCTGTTCCAGTCGCGTATGGTTCGCGGGAAGAACGACTGTCTGAAAGCCTCCGTGCGCGCTCTAATCTCTCTAATTTTACATTCGTGATCTCCTCGGGAAGTGTAAGTAGGGGGAAGCAATATATTCGATACCTCATCCAGAAACGCACCCTCTCGAAACCTGGCGAGCAAGCTACACCGCGATGCAGAGCGCCTCTCTTGCAGAGTCTGCCACTTGAGTTTATTAAACATCTCCGTAACGCTATCACGGTTACCAAATAACCCAGTGACGAAACGCGCCGCTCTTCTTTCGATCTTCTCTATCTCCTCCGTCTACCCGACCTGGTACGGATCCCACACTGATGAGCAATACTCAAGTATAGGTCGAACGAGTGTTTTGTAAGCCACCTCCTTTGTTGATGGACTACATTTTCTAAGCACTCTCCCAATGAATCTCAACCTGGTACCCGCCTTACCAACAATTAGTTTTATATGATCATTCCACTTCAAATCGTTCCGTACGCATACTCCCAGATATTTTACAGAAGTAACTGCTACCAGTGTTTGTTCCGCTATCATATAATCATACAATAAGGGATTCTTCTTTCTATGTATTCGCAATACATTACATTTGTCTATGTTAAGGGTCAGTTGCCACTCCCTGCACCAAGTGCCTATCCGCTGCAGATCTTCCTGTATTTCGCTACAATTTTCTAATGCAGCAACTTCTCTGTATACTACAGCATCATCCGCGAAAAGCCGCATGGAACTTCCGACACTATCTACTAAGTCATTTATATATATTGTGAAAAGCAATGGTCCCATAACACTCCCCTGTGGCACGCCAGAGGTTACTTTAACGTCTGTAGACGTCTCTCCATTGATAACAACATGCTGTGTTCTGTTTGCTAAAAACTCTTCAATCCAGCCACACAGCTGGTCTGATATTCCGTAGGCTCTTACTTTGTTTATCAGGCGACAGTGCGGAACTGTATCGAACGCCTTCCGGAAGTCAAGAAAAATAGCATCTACCTGGGAGCCTGTATCTAATATTTTCTGGGTCTCATGAACAAATAAGGCGAGTTGGGTCTCACACGATCGCTGTTTCCGGAATCCATGTTGATTCCTACATAGTAGATTCTGGGTTTCCAGAAATGACATGATACGCGAGCAAAAAACATGTTCTAAAATTCTACAAGAGATCGACGTAAGAGATATAGGTCTATAGTTTTGCGCATCTGCTCGACGACCCTTCTTGAAGACTGGGACTATCTGTGCTCTTTTCCAATCATTTGGAACCCTCCGTTCCTCTAGAGACTTGCGGTACACGGCTGTTAGAAGGGGGGCAAGTTCTTTCGCGTACTCTGTGTAGAATCGAATTGGTATCCCGTCAGGTCCAGTGGACTTTCCTCTATTGAGTGATTCCAGTTGCTTTTCTATTCCTTGGACACTTATTTCGATGTCAGCCATTTTTTCGTTTGTGCGAGGATTTAGAGAAGGAACTGCAGTGCGGTCTTCCTCTGTGAAACAGCTTTGGAAAAAGGTGTTTAGTATTTCAGCTTTACGCGTGTCATCCTCTGTTTCAATGCCATCATCATCCCGTAGTGTCTGGATATGCTGTTTCAAGCCACTTACTGATTTAACGTAAGACCAGAACTTCCTAGGATTTTCTGTCAAGTCGGTACATAGAATTTTACTTTCGAATTCAATGAACGCTTCACGCATAGCCCTCCTTACGCTAACTTTGCCATCGTTTAGCTTCTGTTTGTCTGAGAGGTTTTGGCTGCGTTTAAACTTGGAGTGGAGCTCTCTTTGCTTTCGCAGTAGTTTCCTAACTTTGTTGTTGTACCACGGTGGGTTTTTCCCGTCCCTCACAGTTTTACTCGGCACGTACCTGTCTAAAACGCATTTTACGATTGCCTTGAACTTTTTCCATAAACACTCAACATTGTCAGTGTCGGAACAGAAATTTTCGTTTTGATCTGTTAGGTAGTCTGAAATCTGCCTTCTATTACTCTTGCTAAACAGATAAACCTTCCTCCCTTTTTTTATATTCCTATTAACTTCCATATTCAGGGATGCTGCAACGGCCTTATGATCACTGATTCCCTGTTCTGTACATACAGATTCGAAAAGTTCGGGTCTGTTTGTTATCAGTAGGTCCAATATGTTATCTCCACGAGTCGGTTCTCTGTTTAATTGCTCGAGGTAATTTTCGGATAGTGCACTCAGTATAATGTCACTCGATGCTCTGTCCCTACCACCAGTCCTAAACATCTGAGTGTCCCAGTCTATATCTGGTAAATTGAAATCTCCACCTAAGACTATAACATAATGGTCCACTAAACTCAGCATTAGACTTGAACGAACCAGTAATATTAGTTTCGTGATAAAAGTGATCAGTCTGACTCTCAAACATTCCGTCAGATAGATAATAGTTTGTTGATTAATTCGAAAGGAATAATTTTAGGAACATTGTTAGCAACAGTCTTTCTCCTCCAAACGTGAAAATATTTTGTTGATGCTCTGACCTACATAGGAAGAAATGATCATCACAATAAAATAAGGGAAATCAGAGCTTGCACAGAAAGACGTTTGTGTAATGGAAATACATGAAAGGGCGTTAGCATTCTGCCACGAGCATTTTGCTTCTTTTTCTCTGTGAAGCGTCGTCAGTAACATGTCATATACGCATGTTTTTGTACATAATTGTGTTAGGAGGGAGAGTCAAATGAAAACCTTAAATTTGTAATAACAAATCGAAATTTCACCCCGTTATCCTGTAAGTTGGTAAGTGTGCTACAAACAGCGTGCAGAATGGCCTGTACGGGGGTAGCATAGTGCAGATGCACACATACCATCGCAGTAACAGTATAAAGATGGCCGCCCCACTTGCGACTTGCGCCAGGGAAGGAAAGAGTTCTGTTATTCGGTTTTTGCATAGTGAAGGTGTGAAACCTATTGAAATTCAACGACGAATGAAAGTTCAGTACGGTGATGCATGTTTGTCACAGCAGCAAGTCTACGAATGGAGTAGGAAGCTCACAAATGGTGTAAGTTCAGTGGAAGATGCTCCTCATCCAGGTCAGGCACAACGAGTTGTGACTCACAGAACATTGCAGCAGTTGAAGCCATAGTGAAGGAAAACGGGCAAGTAACACTGAATGACATTGCAGCATGTTTACAGACTAGTCATTGGTCAGCATATCACATTGTCCATGATGTGGTCCAATTTCACAAAGTGTCTGCAACATGGGTGCCTTGGCAGCTGACTCCTGAAATGAGAGAACGACGTGTTGATGCTTTTGAAGAACTACTTTGGCACTTTGAAATAGAAGGTGATGGCTTCCTTGCATGAATCGTTACTGGGGACAAAACCTGGGTTCACTTCCACCAACCGGAATCGAAGAGAGCGAGCAAGGAATGGTGCCATTCCTCATCAAAACCAAAGAAGTATCGAACAGAACCATCAGCAAGGAAAGTTATGCCGACACACTTTTGGGACGAAAAAGGCGTCATGTTGGAGCGTTACATGCCTAGAGGGACCACTGTCACCAGTCCATCATACACAGATCTCCTAAAAAATCATCTGCAGCCTGCAATCAAACCAAATCGATGTGGATTGCTGTCAGCAGGTGTCCTTTTGCATCACAATGCAAGGCCCCACACTGCCCATACAACAGTTGCAACAATCACAGACCTCCATTTTGAGTGTCTTGCTCATACATTATACTCACCAGACCTTGCCCCCAAGGACCACTCAACGATGCAATGGGAGGAAAGAAGTTCCGTTCTGATGAAGAGGTACACCACACGGCACGTGAGTGGTTGCGCGGACTACCGAAAGAGTTTTTCTTTTCCTAAAGGAATTTACGCACTTTGTAAGTGCTGGAGGAATTGCATTTAGCGTGGGGGAGATTATGTTGAAAAGTGATACAGCTTTGTACCACTTCTGCACAATAAATAATATTTTAAAAAATATTTAAGGTTTTCATTTCACTCACCCTTGTACATAACAATTACAGATTTTTGTTATTCTATTATTTTTGGGTCAGAAACAACTTTTTGTGGCACAAGTTATGGATGTTAAATTACTATTTGTTTCTACATATGACTTGTGATATTTATCCATATGTGCCGTCCTGGAGTTATGCTCAGTAGGTCTTCATACCCAGAATGTCAGATACCCCAAGGTACCTTTCCTGAACACTGTCAATGTCTTGACTTTTTGATGATAATTAAATACTGATGGCTCTGAGACGATTGTCCTGTTGAAGGAAAAGGAGAGAGTGGGGCCGGAGGGGAGGGGTCGGAGTGGAGGGAGTGAGGCGGGCGGGCGTGTCGGAGTGAGGCAGAGAGGCAGACCGGGCAGGGAGGGAGGCAGACCGGGAAGGGAGGGAGGCAGACCGGGCAGGGAGGGAGGCAGACCGGGCAGGGAGGGAGGCAGACCGGGCAGGGAGGGAGGCAGACCGGGCAGGGAGGGAGGCAGACCGGGCAGGGAGGGAGGCAGACCGGGCAGGGAGGGAGGCAGACCGGGCAGGGAGGGAGGCAGACCGGGCAGGGAGGGAGGCAGACCGGGCAGGGAGGGAGGCAGACCGGGCAGGGAGGGAGGCAGACCGGGCAGGGAGGGAGGCAGACCGGGCAGGGAGGGAGGCAGACCGGGCAGGGAGGGAGGCAGACCGGGCAGGGAGGGAGGCAGACCGGGCAGGGAGGGAGGCAGACCGGGCAGGGAGGGAGGCAGACCGGGCAGGGAGGGAGGCAGACCGGGCAGGGAGGGAGGCAGACCGGGCAGGGAGGGAGGCAGACCGGGCAGGGAGGGAGGCAGACCGGGCAGGGAGGGAGGCAGACCGGGCAGGGAGGGAGGCAGACCGGGCAGGGAGGGAGGCAGACCGGGCAGGGAGGGAGGCAGACCGGGCAGGGAGGGAGGCAGACCGGGCAGGGAGGGAGGCAGACCGGGCAGGGAGGGAGGCAGACCGGGCAGGGAGGGAGGCAGACCGGGCAGGGAGGGAGGCAGACCGGGCAGGGAGGGAGGCAGACCGGGCAGGGAGGGAGGCAGACCGGGCAGGGAGGGAGGCAGACCGGGCAGGGAGGGAGGCAGACCGGGCAGGGAGGGAGGCAGACCGGGCAGGGAGGGAGGCAGACCGGGCAGGGAGGGAGGCAGACCGGGCAGGGAGGGAGGCAGACCGGGCAGGGAGGGAGGCAGACCGGGCAGGGAGGGAGGCAGACCGGGCAGGGAGGGAGGCAGACCGGGCAGGGAGGGAGGCAGACCGGGCAGGGAGGGAGGCAGACCGGGCAGGGAGGGAGGCAGACCGGGCAGGGAGGGAGGCAGACCGGGCAGGGAGGGAGGCAGACCGGGCAGGGAGGGAGGCAGACCGGGCAGGGAGGGAGGCAGACCGGGCAGGGAGGGAGGCAGACCGGGCAGGGAGGGAGGCAGACCGGGCAGGGAGGGAGGCAGACCGGGCAGGGAGGGAGGCAGACCGGGCAGGGAGGGAGGCAGACCGGGCAGGGAGGGAGGCAGACCGGGCAGGGAGGGAGGCAGACGGGGCAGGGAGGGAGGCAGACGGGGCAGGGAGGGAGGCAGACGGGGCAGGGAGGGAGGCAGACGGGGCAGGGAGGGAGGCAGACGGGGCAGGGAGGGAGGCAGACGGGGCAGGGAGGGAGGCAGACGGGGCAGGGAGGGAGGCAGACGGGGCAGGGAGGGAGGCAGACGGGGCAGGGAGGGAGGCAGACGGGGCAGGGAGGGAGGCAGACGGGGCAGGGAGGGAGGCAGACGGGGCAGGGAGGGAGGCAGACGGGGCAGGGAGGGAGGCAGACGGGGCAGGGAGGGAGGCAGACGGGGCAGGGAGGGAGGCAGACGGGGCAGGGAGGGAGGCAGACGGGGCAGGGAGGGAGGCAGACGGGGCAGGGAGGGAGGCAGACGGGGCAGGGAGGGAGGCAGACGGGGCAGGGAGGGAGGCAGACGGGGCAGGGAGGGAGGCAGACGGGGCAGGGAGGGAGGCAGACGGGGCAGGGAGGGAGGCAGACGGGGCAGGGAGGGAGGCAGACGGGGCAGGGAGGGAGGCAGACGGGGCAGGGAGGGAGGCAGACGGGGCAGGGAGGGAGGCAGACGGGGCAGGGAGGGAGGCAGACGGGGCAGGGAGGGAGGCAGACGGGGCAGGGAGGGAGGCAGACGGGGCAGGGAGGGAGGCAGACGGGGCAGGGAGGGAGGCAGACGGGCAGGGAGGGAGGCAGACGGGCAGGGAGGGAGGCAGACGGGCAGGGAGGGAGGCAGACGGGCAGGGAGGGAGGCAGACGGGCAGGGAGGCAGAGAGGCAGACGGGCAGGGAGGCAGACGGGCAGGGAGGCAGACGGGGAGGGTGGGAGGGAGGCAGAGAGGCAGACGGGGAGGGTGGGAGGGAGGCAGAGAGGCAGACGGGGAGGGTGGGAGGGAGGCAGAGAGGCAGACGGGGAGGGAGGGAGGGAGGCAGAGAGGCAGACGGGGAGGGAGGGAGGGAGGCAGAGAGGCAGACGGGGTGGGAGGGAGGGGGGGAGGCAGAGAGGCAGACGGGGTAGGAGGGAGGGGGTGAGGCAGAGAGGCGGCGGGGAGGGAGGGGGGGAGGCAGAGAGGCAGACGGGGAGGGAGGGAGGGAGGCAGAGAGGCAGACGGGGAGGGAGGGAGGGAGGGAGGCAGAGAGGCAGACGGGGGTGGGAGGGAGGGAGGCAGAGAGGCAGACGGGGAGGGAGGGAGGGAGACAGGGAGGGAGGGAGACAGGGAGGGTGGGAGGGAGGGAGGCAGAGAGGCAGACGGGGAGGGAGGGAGGGAGACAGGGAGGGAGGGAGACAGGGAGGGAGGGAGACAGGGAGGGAGGGAGACAGGGAGGGAGGGAGACAGGGAGGGAGGGAGACAGGGAGGGAGGGAGACAGGGAGGGAGGGAGACAGGGAGGGAGGGAGACAGGGAGGGAGGGAGACAGGGAGGGAGGGAGACAGGGAGGGAGGGAGACAGGGAGGGAGGGAGACAGGGAGGGAGGGAGACAGGGAGGGAGGGAGACAGGGAGGGAGGGAGACAGGGAGGGAGGGAGACAGGGAGGGAGGGAGACAGGGAGGGAGGGAGACAGGGAGGGAGGGAGACAGGGAGGGAGGGAGACAGGGAGGGAGGGAGACAGGGAGGGAGGGAGACAGGGAGGGAGGGAGACAGGGAGGGAGGGAGACAGGGAGGGAGGGAGACAGGGAGGGAGGGAGATGGAGGGAGAGGGAGAGGGAGGGAGGGAGATGGAGGGAGAGGGAGGGAGGGAGGGTGGGAGACGGAGGGAGGGAGGGAGGTGTGTGTGTGTGACAGAGAGAGAGAGAGAGAGAGAGAGAGAGAGAGAGAGAGAGAGAGAGAGCGCACAAGTCTGTAAGTTTGTGGTTGACTGAAAGTGTTTCTCTCAAAATTATGTATTTCTTTAAAAACAAACTGTGCTATTATACTTGCCAGAATTTCAAAATTGATGGAGGACATTCGGGTGAAGCTGTGGAAATCTAATCTGTCTTCGATAGTCACCTCCCATAACAAGTTATCATCACCACCACTTGTTCTTTAGTACTTTTTCATCCACAAAAGATGACATCTCTCTTTTTGTATGTGTGAATCTTCAGGTATTAACAGTGTGGAACCACATATCAGTACTGCATGTGCAAACCAAGTTGACACTTCATGCAATTTCGTGCCCACAATCAGTCGGTTCACGTCCTTGTCTGGCTTTCGTTCTTGATGTGTTTGGATCCCTTTTATTTCGCATTTCATCACACTTGTTGATCACAGCAAATGGAGTATTCCCAGCAAGTTCCCAGCACCCAGAAACATGCAGCTTCCTGTTCGATAGGCATCAGCACATATTAGTTGATTATATAAATCTGGACTGCAGTTACACCACTTCTGTACTCTACCCAAAAGGAACCAGTTAATAATTACAAAACTCAGTGCACCATCCCATGCATTGGCCAAATTCAGATAATATCATTCCAAAGTTAAAGTCTTGCAACTTCAGGCCTTCATTTTATAATACCAACAACATATCAAAATTTTTGTTCAATAGTAAAGACAAACTGCAACATTTGGCATGGAGGGGTATGTACAAAATCACATGCAAGCACTGTGGTAATGGGTCAGTCAGGCGAGCTGTGGCGATTAGGTTATCTGGACACGAGCTAAGCTGGAAGTTAAGAAAGACAGTTTCAACGTTTACCAAACACGTCTCTTCATAAAACCACATCTCTGACGTAGAAAGTGAAGTTTTGCATTCCGTTAAGAAAAACAGAAAAATGAGCAGAATGCCAGCTTAGTAATAAATGACCAAATGCAGTTTCCATTCTCCCCCTCTCTTAAATAGTTGCAGTTATACAAACATTACAACTGCAAATTCAACTTTAATTTTTATCTGTTATTAAATATAACACCACATCAATAACTTCAGGTTTAGTTTTATGTAATAGTTTCTGGGTGACAGAAAAATGTAATACTTGGCTTTGTAAACATCTCACTTGTCTTAATTCTTGCATATCCAATATTTTTTGTATAAATACAAGGTGTAGAACTTTTCTTCTGCCATTTGCTGATAGGTAGCGACAACGGTAAGTAGCGGTCGAAAGAAACAGATCGCCGATATAACTTCATTCAAACGTTAGTCGATCTGTGTGTGCATCGCAATGTTGTTATCGATTGAAAATGTCAGTTTACGAGCCTAATTCTCATCATTTGTGAGAGGTGTTACTGTTTTGTTTGAATATGAAGAAAACAGGAGCTGAGTCTCATCGAATGCTCTCAAGTACGTATGGTAAAGACGCTATGAGTGAAAGAGCGTGTTGTGAGGGGTTTCAATGCTTCAAGAACGGTGATTTTAATGTCTTAGACTGGCATGGTGGTGGGAGAGAGAATGTTTTCGAAGATGCAGAACTGGAGACATTGCTGAGTGAAGACTTGCGTCAAACTCAAGAAGAATTGGCAAGATTAGTGGGAGTGACACAGCACTATCAGTTTAATAAGTCTTGGCTTCAAAATACTAACACGAATTCTTTACAGACAAATGGGAAGACTGGTAGAAGCCAACCTTGGGGAAGATCAGTTTGGATTCCATAGAAATGTAGGAACACGCGAGACAATACTAATCGTATGACTTATCTTAGAGGAGAGATTAAGGAAAGGTAAACTTACGTTTCTAGCATTTGTAGATTTAGAATGTAGATGGCAATGGCAAGGAAAGCATTTCTGAAGAAAAGAAATCTGTTAACATTGAGTATAGATTTAAGTTCAAAATGGTTCAAATGGCTCTGAGCACTATGAGACTTAACTTCTGAGTTCATCAGTCCCCTAGAACTTCTTAAACCTAACTAACCTAAGGACATCACACACACCCACGCCCGAGGCAGGATTCTAACCTGCGACCGTAGCGGTCGCGCGGTTCCAGACTGTACTGCCTAGAACTGCTCGGCCACCCCGGCCGGCTACATTTAAGTGTCAGGAAGTCTTTCCTAAAAGTATTTTTATGGAGTGTAGCCATGTATGGGTGTGAAACATGGACAATAAATAGTTTAGACAAGAAGAGAATAGAAGCTTTCGAAATGTGGTGCTACAGAAGACTGCTTACGATTAGATGGGTAGATCACGTAACTCATGAGTAGGTATTGAACAGAATTGGGGAAAAGAGGAATTTGTGGTACAACTTGACTAGAAGAAGGGATTGGTTGGTAGGACATGTTCTGTGGCATCAAGGGATATCCAATTTAGTACTGGAGGACAGTGCAGAGGGTAAAAATCATAGAGGGAGACCAAGAGATGAATACACTAAGCAGATTCAGAAGGATGTAAGTTGCAGTAGTTACTTGGAGATGAAGAAGCTTGCACAGGATAGAGTAGCATGGAGAGCTGCGTCAAACCAGTCTCTGGACTGAAGACAACAACAACTACAACAAAAGCCATGTCATTGTAACATGTATATTAAAACATGAACTAACATGAAAAATACTATTATTTGTCATCTCACAAAAACAGTATTCCACTATCTCTGCAAGTTATATCTCCAATCTGCTTTGTATCAAGGTTTTGGCAGGATGAGATGCATCATAGGAGGCAGTAAGGTGGCTAAGCAAATAGAGTGGAAGGGCATGCTACAATGCAGTTATATAATTCCTGATGTTATTTGACAAAGATGTTAACAATGGATGGATGTACAAAAATAAACACTCTGTCTGTCTCTGCTGGATTTGAGACGGTATGTGCCAAGGTACAGTGTACCACCACCTTTGACGGAAACAAAGCATTAAAAGCACATTTTAAGATATTTACATTTAAAAAATACACCCCTTCTGCCCCCCTCCTTTTTGTTTTACAAATCAAGCACTTATATAAGATTGTTATGAATTATGAAATTAAAACAATTTAAATTCTGACTACTTAAAAAAATCTAAAATTATTGATTGCTTCTGTTTCTTTGTGACAGAAAGTAGCTCTACATCTCTCTCCACAGTAAACAAAACATCAAACGCATTATCACCACCTCATGCACTACCAATGTACTGCCTCAAAATATTAATAACTTCCATAGTTTCTCCACTGTTTGGCACAACTGGGTCATTGTCTTGCTGCATCAAACGATGATGTCCAAATGAAACACAGAAGCAAATGTCATTCGTGAAACCACATTAAAAAGATAGCTGGGGCCTAATGTGAGACTTACTGAGAATCATTACAAAATTATGGTAAATAAAAACTAACAAAATATTGCTTAAAGTACTAACATTGTCAGTCTCTGTAAACAGAGAACAATAGGCACAAAATCTACAGGTTGTTGCTGTCAAGGAGGTCACTGGGCTCAGGGAGTCCCGGGTGAAAAAAAGAGGACAGAAATTATTGTCATTTTACAGAGCAGCCTGAGGAGGAATGCTTATATCTGATGTCAGGTCATACCAACCTAAGACTGTGCGCCTAGTATAGATTAACGTATTTCAACGTGGACGTAACGACGACTCGTGAAAGCCCATTACAGAGATGGCAGCCTTCAAAAGTGGTGTTTATTTGTTTAAATGACTGTGAAATTAAAGAAAGTTGTTCTAATATAACACAATGAGTGGAAGGCAGGATGCTACTAGAGTCACTATTATCAGATCACAATTACCATTAAGGCAGTGACTCAGCATCCTTTTCAATCCTTACATACACTGTGAACCTACAGTACAGGCGGCCGTGACCAGTGTGCCTACAGTGAATATCTCGCTTACTGCACTAACGGCACATTACGAGATCGATAACTTTGCTTGTAGCCTGTGTTTTCTGCTTTCCTCCGAGACTGACTTTGAAAAGAATATGAAGCAATTTTTGCAGCAATCTGTATTAAAATCAGTGTTAAAGGTCAGGATAATGTCAAAGAAAACTTAAAATAAGGAAACGTTGTAACACAAAATCATTAATAATGGGAAAGCATTGTATAGAGACTAGGACTTCTCTCGAGACTGACAAAAATGAATGTAAAAAGTGGGAAAATGTAAAATGCAGGAACATAAAAATGGGGTTTCGCTGTATATATTGGGTGATCAAAAAGTCGTATAAATTTGAAAACTTAATAAACCATGGAATAATGTAGATAGAGAGGTAAAAATTGACACACATGCTTGGAATGACATGGGGTTTTAACAGGGGGGGGGGGGGAGGAAATAAAAAGAAAGTTCACAAAATGTCTGACAGATGGCGCTCCACAGCAAAACGTCAGTGAGCGCTCCATGGCAAAACATCAGTGACTGCGCATGACAATTGTGTATAAAAGGAGCTGTAGTAAGAGAGAGAGAATCAGATGCGCCAGCAGTCGCAGTATGTTGACGTTACCTGAAAAGACGCTTTTAGTGAAGCTGTATTATCAGAATGGGGAATGTGATAGTTCAGCGTTACGATCCTATCGCCATAGGAAGGGGATTCGAACGGGTAAAGGTCAGTTGACAAATGCAGCTGTGGCAAGAATGATTTCGAAGTTCGAAGCCACGGGTTGTTTAGACGATAGACCCTGTAGTGGCCGACCGAGCACGAGGCGTAATGCTGCCGAGGCAGTTCAGGAAAAAATGGAGACTGTAGCGGGTTCGTCTATGCACCGGGAAGTCAGTGCTCGTGTAGTTGCATGTCGCACCGGCATTCCATACACTACTGTTTGGTTGTCACTGAGGTGTACCCTCCGATGCTATCCGTACAAAATACATCATCATCATGAACTGTTACCTGGCGATTTAGTGAAGCGGAGGGCATTTGCGGTGTGGGCGTTTCAAAAGATGGCGGAAGATGAAGATTGGTTGAGTAACGTGTTGTGTGGACCGACGAAGCTCATTTCACGCTCCGAGGGTCTGTCAACACCCACAACTGCAGAATTTGGGCTACCGAAAATCCTAGAACTGTCGTGGAAACTCCATTGCACAACGAGAAAGTCACGGTATGGGTTGGATTTACCATATCTACAGTTATCGGGCCTTTTTCTTCGAGGAAATGCGTGATTCTAGTTTTGTAGCTCCTACCGTGACGGGTGAGAGGTATGCCGATATGTTACAGAATCACATCATCCCCAGCCTGGCTTATAAACACCTGCTGGAACGTACGATGTTTATGCAGGATGGCGCTGCACCCCATATTGCTAGACGTGTGAAAGATCTCTTGTGCGCGTCGTTTGGTGATGATCGTGTGCTCAGCTGCCACTTTCGTCATGCTTGGCCTCCCAGGTCCCCAGACCTCAGTTCGTGCGATTATTGGCTTTGGGGTTACCTGAAGTCGCAAGTGTATTGTGATCGACCGACATCTCTAGGGATGCCGAAAGACAACATCCGACGCCAATGCCTCACCATAACTCCGGACAAGCTTTACAGTGCTGTTCACAACATTATTCCTCGACTACAGCTACTGTTGAGGAATGATGGTGGACATATTGAGCATTTCCTGTAAAGAACATCATCTTTGCTTTGTCTAACTTTGTTATGCTAATTATTGCTATTCTGATCAGATGAAGTGCCATCTGTCAGACATTTTTTGAACTTTTGTATTTTTTTGGTTCTAATAAAACCCCATGTCATTCCAAGCATGTATGTCAATTTGTACATCTCTATCTACATTATTCTGTGATTTATTCAGTTTTCAAATTTATGCCGACTTTTATCACCCAGTATATTCACAAACTGAACAAGTCAATAACTTGTCGGGCCACCTCCGGCGCCTACGTGAGCAGCCGTTAGGCTCGGCACCGATCGACAGAGTTGCCCGATGTCCTCCCGAGACGTATCGCCTCAAATTATGTCCAAATGGCGCATCTGACTGTCAAAATCCTGAGGTGGTTGGAGGGCTCAGCCCACAATGCTCCAAACCTTCTCAGCTGGAGCGAGATCTGACGACCTCACTGGCCGAGGTAGGACTTGGCGAGTGTGAAGACGAGCAGTAGAAACTCTTGTCGAGTGCTGGTGCGAGTGGGGGTGGGAACTGTCTTGCTGAAACTTAACCCCAGAATGGCTTGCCACGAAGGGCAACCAAAACGGGGAGTAGAATATCATTCACGTACCGCAGCCACAGAATGAGTCCTGCTACGGAATGAAGTGGCACCCCGGACCGTCACTCCCGGTTGTCGGGCCGCGCGGTGGGTGACAGACAGGTCGGTATCCCACCCCTGTCTGGGGCACCTCACTGCGTGGAGTAGAACTGTCTCTAGTAATGTGTCCTGCTTTGAATCAAATCCTGATGACCCGCGAAGACTTGCTCAATTTGTGAACCACTTTCTCCTCTGTACATCATCTGTGTTTTCTGAAATTGGAACCATTTGTTTGTCTCTACAAGTACATCTCATCTACCAGTTTCTGCCTCATTCGGATACTTTCTGTACGTCTCTTTGTTTAGGCTAGAGTGTATTATTAAAAATCAGATGTCAAAATTAAATGAAAACTGCCAGTTTCTCATGTCGTGTGCAAAATACAAAGGATCTAGGCACCTACGAGAATGCCTACGACTGAAAATTGTCGAGAGCATAAACCGCCCACAAAAAGAAGTAAAATTTATGTTTTGCTTCCCGTTCTTGAATAATTGTGCACTGCAACAAACTTTTTTATTCTGGAGAAAACTGTAATTACAGTTAAAATTCGTGTACATCCTGTAGTCGAGAACAATAAAAGTGAGAGCATTGCCCACTGCCGACGCGCGGGACGATTACCGCGGCCCCCCGGAGACTTCGTTTGTATCGGACGGGTTACACAGTCGTGGTCTGGGAAAGTGGGACGGTGTGGAAAGCAATCGTTAAGAAAGTCACACGGGAAAATAAAAACCACACATTTTAATGAACACTTGCCATCTTAAATATATGTACATATAAAACGCCTGCACGTTTGTACTTGCCGGCCGAAGCCTCTCACTTACTAGACGACAGCCTTACGTCTGAGTTTAAAAATACACAGCGTAAGTAAGCGCACACGCACGCTAAAAATATTGAAAAATCTGTTTGTGTACATAAAAGTAGATTAGTCAGTGCCTCGCAGATACTGTGCAGAATTTCATTCGGACACTACACGAACGAAAATTTCTTTACCTGGGTGCTTCGCACAGGCAGCAGTGGCTTTCGAGGATCTTCCAGTTTGAATTTGTGGCCTACTACATTCGCGACATCAATTGTCCCCAATACAAACAGTATTACTATTGACAACACATTTAAATTATACCCATTTGCCGTCAGGCAAACACAGAAGACAGAGACGTAAAGTAACTGATCGACCTTTTGACCTTTATTCGTAAATATTGCGAACATTAAGTTGACTTTAAACTGCTCTTAAGAAACACTAGATATTTTAGAATAAGATATTTAAAGTTAAACATGCAAGTCTTTCTTTTGTTTCCTTCACAGACCACTGAAGAAACCTAAGACTGTTATAGGAATGACATTATGTAAGTCTCTAAGGTGCTGTTTGATTATTTTTTAAATTTGTGACTACATTTGTTCAAAGATCTTATTCCAGCACTTCTTGTACGTATGCTGTGGATACAGGAAAATTTTGGATGAAAAGGAATGTTTCATAATTGCAGTAAAATTACAGGAAATATTTACAGCTTTCTGGTAATAGTAAGAGTTATACATACAACCAAAAATGTAATATTTACAAATAATGTTTAGCCAAGCAGAGAGAGATGCACAGAGTGCCAATGACTGACAACCACCCAAGGAAAACACAAAGTAAAATGACAAAGAGTTGTAGTTGGTCGAAACACTTAACGTAAAAAGGCCACAGTCGCTGTGTTCTTTCTACAAGTATTATTCTCGAAACAAGATATAGCAAAAAATTTCAATATTTTTATGTTTTTCAGTTCGAAGTGTTTGTTCAAAACAGAATTTGGTTCTTTAGCAGCTTCTAGCTCTTCCATGCCTCATGTAAAATAACAGCATTATCTTTAGTTTTATCCAGTACAAATTTTTCACTAAGGTTCGTTTGTGATTCTTTGTCATTCTATTTTCAGTGTTCCTTGGACAGATGTCTATAATTGGCAATCCATGCATCTAGTCCTGTACATCTAAACATTATTTCTTTACATATATTATAATTTTGACATTGTTTTATATATAAATTCTGCTGTTAACAAATAACTCTTAGTATTGTTTGTATTTTTAGGAAAATTTTCAAATATCCTTTTCATCTGAAATTTTCCATTATCCATGACATGTACGGCAGGTGGTGGATATGACTTTTGACTGAAACCAATTGCACATTAAAAAATAAATCAAACAGGGGCTTACAGTATTTAGTGATGTCATTGCTACGATTTATCAAACTAGTCAAACACAGCATTAAGATTTATGTGAAAGATGTTTTAGATGAAACAAAAATGAAACTCAGTTGTGAAGAGTGGGTAAGAGTTGTACATCTACAAAATAAACAGTACTTCACTGTTTGTTTCTTTTGGCCGATTGGTTTAACTGCCGCCCTGCTCCATTTGCTTCTATAAACACATTAAATTTCATTAACTGACACATCACAGACGAAGAGCAGTAATTCATGTATGACCCTTTCTCTATTACTAACTGAAGAACCTCGTGACTACCCGTTTTTGTGAACCATCTGATACTAGAGATCTATTTCGAAACTACAGGACAAAGCCGAAGGTGCATTTAGTGCAGAAACGAGCCCGATATGCTGAAAAATATGCTGTCAGTCGAGTTGTTTGTATGTCTGTGAAGATCCTCTGCAGTGGCAAATAACATGACACGACACGACACGTGAGCTGGAAGCAAAGTGTCGCGCAGCTGCACCTGCCAGATATACCGCAACATAATCGAGTGTAGTGAATGTGAAATTTTGCACAGTACTTTTTCTTTTTTAAAAAAAATCACAGCATTTCAGCCTACAACTACTGCACTACAGCTAGCCGATTAATTATTAAAGTTGCCTCATTTCTTCCACACTCATTATTAAGCATACAGAAAGACTAAGGGGATAGGAACACAAGAGAATATGTACCACACAACTCTCAACAACAAAGTATTAACATCCGCTATTACAAAACATTTCTCTGTTGCCACCTGTAAATGTGAAACACACACGCTCCAGTTATTAATTAAATCTTACAGTGTCATCCACAGAAAAAAATTAAGTTGAGGCAAGTTGGTAATACTACATTGTAAGTATATACACTGAAGACAGTTCAAAACTTAAAGTGGAACAAAATGAAACACAATACAATACAATAATAATGATGATAATAATAATAATAATAATAATAAGTCATGTCCATAAAAACAGTCATATGAAAACCCCTTTAAAAACTCTTACATTAGAAACAGTGCACGAGAAAAATTAATCACAGCAAGCTTCCAATACCCTCCTTTCACCGATTTACCACAAATGCCGACCAGAAACGTAAGATTAACAGGTATGTGTACAAACGACACGAAATGAAGTAGCCGCGATTGTGCCAGCCGAAATATTCATTTGTGCATAAAAATATTGCAGCTGTGTACAGGAAGTCAAACATACAAATAGCGCATCACAGGAGAATCACTTTGTAATATCTCAGCGAACATCTTCAGTTCAAAATCTTATCCAATGCTAGGTATTCCAAACACAACTCTGTCACCATTACATCACCGCAGTGGGAAGTGTGGAACTAAGTGCTGTTCAGTAATCTGCAGTGAATAGTTTCTTCAAACTTCGAAGTGCCGCACATATTAGACAGAGCTTTGCAGTGTACATTGTGGCAATGTGATGTACGCACTAGGCACCTATAGCATTAGGCAAAAATATTGCAGTAGTCACATTTGTACAGAGGTGTAAAACTTTCTCGGTGTCCGTGTTGTGTAACATCCGAGCTCAAACTCCAGCTTTCAAAGATGCGCGCCATTTCCTTCATCAGAAGGTGGGACTGACACCACCACCACGTTTCACACAATTCCTTAGCCTTTTATGGCCAGTATTTCAGTGCTCGGTGAATTTTGTAACACCTCGTTTAAGGAGCAAGAGAGCAATTGTCATTTGGGGGACACGGATAAATTGGCAGTAGCAATGATGGTGCCCTAGGGCTAGAGAACCACCAAATTTGTTTCTCCGATACTGTGGTTTCATCTGAAGCCAAACTTTATTGTGCTACGATGAGCAGAGGGGCCATTAAAATTCAAAACAAAAAAAGACAGTTTTAACAGAAAAGAATAAGCATTGATGTTAGCCACATTTTGGGACTGAGTGCTAAATAAAACAAACAGTGCTAGTTCTTCCCCACCCCGAGCTCCTAAATACACAGTCCGCGAGATGCCGCGACCTCGGGGAAGCAGCCGAATTTCACGACCTGACCATTGCACTGGTACTTATAAACAGTTCAACTTGCAGAGTTCAATTAATTTGTAACCAGTATCTCAGCCTCAACCCTCTGATAATATCTCTGACATTATGAGGCAAAATATTAAGCACAAAAATACCAGTAAAATGTTTTTTTTTTGGAGCTTTTCTTTTGTGTTAGGGGAAAGCTGGACACTGAAGAAGAATGAAAGAGACAAAACTGAAACATTCATGATATGAATTTGGAGGAGAATAGTGAAAATAAAATGTATGTGTGAAGTGAGGAACAGTAAATTAATGGAAAGGCTAAAAGAACAAAGAACTCTACTAAACCCAATTGAGAAAAGTAATGCAGACTGGGTGGGGCGACACTGCAAGGAAAAGGGCATTCTCTCGATAGTTATCAGAAGTGCAGCAGAAGGACACGAGAAGATAGAAAGGAGAAGGCTAAAAATGCCTGATGAAGTGAAAGAGGAAGTCTCAGACTACAAAACCACTTACTCTGGAACAGGATCATATGGAGACTGCAATGCTTTCAGGAACGTGTTAATAGGCAGAAAACCTGATGATGATGCTCTGCTTATAGTGCCCAATACCACATTTCACTGAGGTCTCTGTTAAATTTACTGGGTCACATCCAAATTCCTACAACCTTTTTTGTTATAGAGTATGGTGAAGCACAAGATAAGATCTTCATATCCTCAATGGAACAAAAGATCTCCTCTCGTGCTTCATCTTACTGGAAGTCTACAACAACAGACCGATACAAATTCAGATGTGAAGTAATAATTTTAACAGGGAAATCAGCTACAGTGGCACTAGACACGGACCGTACGCAGGACGTCAGAAGTAGAAAGTTTCACAGGAAAGATGTAGTACTGGGTGCGATCAGCCTGTATTGCTTCCATTCTGTAATCCTGACTTGAGGGCACAGGAGAGAAAGATTTACTCCATTCAGTGTCTCTCCAGCTTCCAAGAGAGGAGACAGCAAATATCTCCAGAAGCTCCAGCTCTACCTCGAATGTGCGATACGGACAGAACACCGAGACAATTTTACACGCATTTGCTGGAGAGGAAAACTTTGAAACGACATCTGTACACAGTTTATGTGGGTGTATCTACAGAAAAGAAAATAATAATTATTTGTGTCACCCGTGAGACGAGAAGAGTTTTTCTCGAGACACGGATGGGCAAATAAGCTGGCAGTCGGGATAAAAATTGTCACTCGAAGCTTTACAGTTTTTTAAGTTTCCAAACACGGGTTGTCCCCACTTCTACCACAACTCTGTAATCGGCTCCCACACACCAGTTGCCACCGGTTCGACCCGTCGGGCAGCAGACAGAGAGGTGCCGTCGACCTGCAGACCGTGGCGGCAGTGCGTCCGACAGCACCAAAGCGGGAGGCGGAGGTGTGGAGCACGCCCTGCAGCCACGTAGGGCGGGACCTCCGCAATCTGTGACTTCCGAGGCCTCGGAGGAAGACCGTCTACACGTCCTGCAGTCCCTGAAATGTAGAATAACTTCATGTACAGGGGAGAGGAGACGGAGGGAGGTGGGCTGGGAGGGGGGGGGGGGGGGGTTATCATGGGGAGCATGAGCCCATCACAAAAAATGTACACAGAATGTTTCTCAAAGTCATTTAATACGGGCAGTAATGGTAAACGTAGAAGTGGAAAGCTGTTTGCTGAGGAAATAGCAGGCAAATGATGCGAGCAGCTTTCGGTAGCAAATGAGAACGTCAGTAAGTACGAGATGGGGCAAATAAAAGTGGCCCAGATGAGTGGATACGACTGGCAGCATTAACGGAAGAGGAAAAAACCTACAGATACTCCCGACACTGTGGAACGACTGCCCGTACGACTCCTGACAGAGTCGTTAGCAGGGGTCAGTCTGGTAGTGGCCCTAGCTGGCCACTCCGGTCACCCGATCTGTCAGTGTGCGATTACTTCGTGTGGGGAGCTCCGAGTCCGAGGTGTATCGCAATGACACTCGTAGCCTTCCCACAACTGCAGCAGAACATTTCAGATGAGACTTTAGCGATACCAGCAGTTCAGTTACGATCTAGCTTCGGCAACTTGCTGACCAGAGCCCAAAAGTGCCAACTTTCAACATCCGCTACAGTCAGGGTAGTACTGTATATCTTTTCTTCTGCCATGTTTCTTTGTATCCGGAAGTTTGTTCTCGGGGTCACTTTCATTTGCCCCACCACGCATATGGGCAATGCATTTGGGGGGGGGGGGGGGTTAACTTATGAAAAGTCACATAAAATGATAAAGCATGAAGATAACATGACTAATAAATGTATGGAACAAAATATTACTGCAGAAGTATGAACTAAAAGAAAATAAACAGGATAATTAGTACGAATAAAATGAGTAAGAATACATCCGATATATGGGACAAAGAAAATATGTGACTCGATAAATTACATGCTTTAGATTTAACAGACAATAGTGGTGAGAATCAGAGGCAGTGACAATATTCAAAACAAAGTTTCAAGTAAAAATGCTAAATTAAAGACAAATATTTCTGTTGTTAAATAAACCATACCAAATGTAGACTTACTTGTTGTTTAAAGTAACAATAACGTAACATAACATAACACGCATTAAAAAACAAATGCCACACTATACAAAACAGTACCAAAGAAGAACAAAAATGAACGGGAAGATTTGTACGTCAAAAGTATCTGTTGGGAGAAAAAAAGGGGAGTTTCACGATGTTGAGTCTGTCTTGTAATGACAAATTTCTATTTAATGTTACCGGTACTGGACATCATTACTATTTGTGTAAGCATACGAGAAAAGCTGGGAATGTCAATGTGAGGAAATGTGTGTATGTATGGCCAAAGCTGTAGGTAGTATGTTTACATTATAAGGTTACAAAGAAAAGTGTTAAAAGGAAATGTCAGTGTGTCACTGCTGCATTTTGTGAAATTGTTTCGCAGTGAAATGCAGAGGTATTACACACAATCAAATTATGTCCTCGGTAACAACAGATTGCGCAGATGGCAACGGTAAGGCAAATTGGCGCCGCGAGCTGTGTAGTATGTGGTACTGTTTCCCTGTTCTTTGTTCTTATGTGCTTCATCGTTCTCCTTCTCTTCTGTGTGCCTTTTTCTGCCACTCTGTCCCCACTCTGATAAGTAGTAAGTGTTGACATGCTAAAATTTATTGAAAATAACCTCACAATAACATGGAGAATTTAAACCTCACAATAACATGGAGAATTTATTTACAAGTATTGCTGAAAAGCAAAAATTCTTCTTGTTCTTATGAAATGGAAGCTGTAATTAATTGTTTCTAATTTGAGAATACTTCACAAAGTAATGACAGTATATTTTGTATTTCTGTTCTGTCAGGGGTCAAAGGTGTTTATATGTTTGAATAGCGACTGAATTTAGGAAATTATTATGCTTTATCAATGACATTAAGGTATATATGGGAAATACTATGAGTTGTTTAAAAGAATGTGGATATGTTCATAGTTCAGGAATTGGAGGCAGCAAGTGAAGCTTGTTCATTTATTGTCATATTGTAGGGCTGTAGCCACCAAATGTAATACGATTATTAATGGGGAAACTGAAGCATTACTTAGTAATGTTGCGAGTAGACAACTTGCAACGGGAATTTCAAGTATTTTGACGACTTTGTTATTTCGATTACACACTGAAATGAAAGGTGATTCGAGAAAGGAGGTTGTGTACAAGACCAGGCAAGTAATGAAATTTTGAGACCTACGTTTTATATGAGAACTGTTTGAGTAAACTGGAATAATGTTGAAAATGCTTACAATAAGAAGGCGAAAGTTTGTAATACATACTACACAGTTATGACAATGGTATGAAAAGGATAGTTGCTACTCACCATATAGTGGAGATGCTGAGCCGCTGATAGACACAATAGAAAGACTGTCAGTAAGTAAGCTTTTGGCCTTATGAAATGAATATGAATACCCTGCGTTCAGAATGATTTTTATAATGGGAGTCTGATGATGATGATGATGATGATGATGATGATGATGATCATGAATGTTGATATGAAGTATATATAATATTGAAGTATGGTGGTGATACAGATGACGATCGTGGTGGTGGTGATGGTGATACCAGTGTTAGTATTCTTGATTCTGAATTGTGGTAGTTCACATTAATTATGTCAAGTGATATGTATTTACAGCAATGCTTGAGATAAGTTTGTGATCTGACTGTATGTCACATGATTATAAGAAGTGCCTCTGGGATGAAGTAATTACACTCATGCTCATATATTAAGGATAATGATGATACATGATGAGACAACACTCTGGTGGGCAGTTTGCGGGTTTAAATCACCTCGGGGTATGACCGTGCATTGCATTTGACCTGCGGTCGTCACACGGTGGTGCTGGCAGCAGTCCACGTACGCAGAGGTGTGTTGGTGCATATCAGAGTACAGAGCAGTGAGTAAGTGTGCAGACATTTTCAGACGTGCTAATGGTGACTGTGTGTGTAAAATGGCTGAAAGAACACATATTGATGACGTTATGACGGGCAGAATACTTTGGGGACTGGAGGCCGGTCAAACACAGCAGGTCGTGGCGTGGGCCCTCCGTGTGCCACAAAGTGTGATCTCAAGATTATGGCAACGATTCCAGCAGACAGGAAACGTGTCCAGGCACTACAGTACAGGACGTCCACAGTGTACAACACCACAAGAAGACCGATATCTCACCGTCAGTGCCCGCAGACGGTCACGGAGTACTGCAGGTAGCCTCGCTCGGGACCTTACTGCAGCCACTGGGACAGTTGTCTCCAGACACACAGTTTACAGATGACTGAACAGGCACGGTTTATTTGCCCGGAGACCTGCGAGGTGCATTCCGCTGAGCCCTGGTCACAGGAGAGCCCGTAAAGCCTGGTGTCAAGAACAAAGTACACTGTCATTGGAACAGTGGTCCCAGGTTATGTTCACGGACAAGTCCAGGTATAGTTTTAACAGCGATTCTCGCTGTTTTTTCATCTGGGGTGAACCAGGAACCAGATACTGACCCCTTAATGTCCTCGAAAGGGACCTGTACGGAGGTTGTGGTGTGTAGGGTGGGATTATGATTGGTGCACATACACCCCTGCATGTCTTTGAGAGAGGAACTGTAATAGGTCAGGTGTATCAGGACATCATTTTGCACCAGTATGTCTGCCTTTACAGGGGTGCAGTGGGTACCACCTTCCTCCTGACGGATGATAACGCACGGCCCCACCGAGCTGCCATCGTGGAGGAGTACCTCGAAACAGAATGGAGTGGCCTGCCTGTTCTCCAGACCTAGACCCCATCGACCACGTCTGGGATGCTCTCGGTCAACGTGTCGCTGCACGTCTTCAAACCCCTACGACACTTCAGGAGCTCCAAGAGGCACTGGTGCAAGAATGGGAGGCTATACCCCAGCAGCAGCTCGACCACCTGATCCAGAGTATGCCAACCCGTTGTGCCGCCCGTGTACGTGTGCACGGTGATCATATCCCTTACTGATGTCGGGGTACATGCGCAGGAAACAGTGGCGTTTTGTAGCACATGTGTATCAGGACGGTTTTCTCAGCTTATGACCAATACCGTGGACTTTCTGTGTCGTGTGTGTCCCCTGTGTGCCTAAGCTATTAGCGCCAGTTTTGTCTAGTGCCACGTTGTGTGGCACCACATTCTACCATTATCCTTAATTTATGAGCTTGAGTATATATAACTGTATGAATATGCATATTACTGGAATTAATTTTTTTTGCATACTATTTATAAAATCTATTTTTCATGCTTTTAAAATAATGTGAAGATGTATAAAGAAGTATACGTATGAAGTATGTTCAAAAACTAATGCAAGATTTTTGTGAAAGCAGGTTAGTTTTATTCAGGGTTCCAATACACCATATAATTCCCCAGTCTTTCGACTATGAGAACCTATCTTGCAACACAATCTCCATTCAAAGCAATGGCCTTACACCACCTTACCGGGAGAGCCTTTACGCTTGCACAGTACTACTCTACTGGTCGACGTCTGAGCCAATATCTCGCTGTACTAATAACCTCCTCCGCTTCCCGCAGAGTGCATCCTTCTCTGACCCAAACAGATGGAAGTCAGAAGATGAGAGATTTGGGCCGTAGGGTGGCCGGGAGGGACAGTACAATTAATTACTGTGAGCTGCTCTCAGTTGCACGAACGTGTGCGAGGCCTCGCGTCGTTACGGAGAAGGAGAAGTTTGTCTGCATTTTTATGGTGACAAATGCATTGCAAGAGTCAAAGCTGCGTGCGGCTGGCGAGAGAGCAGCAGATCTGACAGATTAGCGTGACCTCGCCGTGACAATGACAGGTGCCTCACCCGACGACTCGCCGTGCTCTCCTTCACTGTCAGCTCTCCACAGACGTTCTGCGAGTGCCCACGAATGTCGGCGATGCGCCGGTTTTTTGCAAAAAGAAGCTCAACGACAGCTCTCTACTCGGAAAGCAACTCCGTTACAGATGTCACTTTGGAGGCAATGTATAGTGCCACTAGCTCTTGGAACTATGTGAAACTAAGGGCGAAGTAGGAACATTCCAAGATGTCCCACAGCAAATTCTTAATTTTTTCAATTGAAACTGGCCGAGGGGGGGAAAAAAACCGATGTGGCATTACTTATTGAATGCTCCTCACATTACAGTAAGAAGTATTTGAGAAGCTACAAATTTAAAAATTCATTATGCAAACATAAATGTAATTTTTTCCTTGTGGAATTTCTCCTTCACATTTTCAAGTTCTTTATGTAATGTATGGTATTTATGTTCTGCAGGATTTTATCTCTCTGTAAATTTTGCCACGAGATGATCATCTTGCCAACTGTGTGAAGGTTCTTGACACAGGTACATTTTGGATGTTAAGTAATGACAAAGTGGACAAAGGTTAGTTTAACTGCTACGTGAAGCAGATATCCCAGGTACTGGCGTCTGGTTACAAAATTTATGAACATAGTGCAACTGATCTGAACATAAAAAGTTTTCTTATATTAATGTGGATACACCAGGGAACTATCTTAAATCACCCAGCAAAGTCACATATGGTATTTCTAGATGAGTAGATGTGGAATAGTCCTCAACATTCAAGATTTACTGGAAGTAGCAAAATCACTGCTTCCAGTACTGAGGAATTTTGAGTCTACATTTGGTATGATTTTACTATGATACATTGCCTGTTTAAGTGTGAGAAGTTTATTTTTGTGATTATTTGTTATGTGTGTTTATGCTAACAAGTGTGATGACCCCATTTTGAGTTTTGAAGGGGAATAAAATAGCGGACAGTTGTGTTTGGGCGGTGTATTGAGTAGTTCAGTAAAATTCTGTTTCCTCTACATATCAAATATTCCATTACAGTGTCTACTTAGATATACGTGGTTAGCTACTGAGGATTTATCAAAGTGCTTGAGCCTACTCTTTGGGTTGTGTACAGAGTTTTCCTGCGATTTTGACTACGTACGACGCAGGGCGGCTATTTCACTGTAATTTACATATTTCTCTGTCAGCACGTATACGCTGAGGGGGGGAGGGGGGAAGTACAAAAAGCCACGTTTTGGAAAGATCTTTGACGTACTGCAACATGTACGCTGCATATTTTCATATTATGAAAGTACATATTCGAATTCCACCAAACACAGCACGTTAGTGTCGAAAGTATTGAAACTGAGATTGCGGTGGGCTTTTGTAAGCCAACCATAGCTCATGTCACATGATCTCACAAGTTGATTACAGCACATATTCAGAGCATAGGACACGTGACGTAGTCAGCCAATAGCAACATCACTGTTAAGCAGCGCGAACACACAAATAGGAAAAATTAATGGTTTACATTAATATACATAGTACAGCTACAAGAAAAGCTAAGCTTAATACGTCAGTCAAATGTGCCAGCAAAATTTTAAATAATGACATAAATGTCTGGTCAAATGTGCCAGCAAAATTTTAAATAATGACATAAATGTCTGGTCTTCTGGGCTCAAAATTCTTCTACGTGGCTTGCCCTCACCTTGTTAAGCTTTAAATTGGAATCAAATGCTCTACGATTTCAGAAATTGAGAGCACATTCGCACACGTAATGTAACTCATCTTGCGTGAAATGAAATCTACTTTGACAGTAACACTTTTCAAAACACCATTCACAACATTTTTCTGTGACCGGTTAGAATTCTTTTCAGCAATTGTCAGAGAGCACCAGAAAACGGTGTTGCTGTGCATGCGCAGCTACGATGACATGTATGACATGTATGTTTGAACGTATATAGCATTAAGAGCTCTAAATTACATCATAAATGAAAAAGGACATCAGAGGATACACCAAGAGCATCAAAATTTCGTAAACCAAACTAAAATGCATAATTTGGCTGAAAGTGCACATTCGTATGTCCAGATTCAGGCCCAAACATGATATTAAGATTTTCAGTGTGGTTTTCAGGATGCAAGTTTTCTTGGAGTGCCAGTACAGTATTATTTCATGTTTGGTTCTTTTTTATGGCATAATGCCATACATGCCACAAGATAAAAATGTGCACTCTGAATTCAGCAAACAGTTCACACTAACCATTAGTATTTCAAACAAACTGACTGTCTCTGGACAAAAGATGAATACAAGCCAAATTTCTTTAGGAAATTCACAAAAACAACTTCATTGTTCTACAAGGCAATTAAGGCCCCACTGCCAAAAACCTGGAGATAAAATAAAATAAGAAAACTGAAACTATATCTTATTTTAGCCTTCCATGACTATGTGAATGTATTTTAATTCACTTGCTAGCTCCGGGCTACAGGAATCCATTTTGTTTTCATTTGATGTGAGAGCTGTAAACAAAGAGGAAACAGCAAAATCATTAAATGTAAACACGGGTTATGTGGAGACTACCCCCTACCCACTACAACTCAGACTGCTCTGCGCACACGCAAATCTGGCAGCTTAGGCGCGACAGAAAAATTTTCCCGGGTAGCATCTGGCTGCTTGTTGCTACTGCTGATAACGGCTAACAGCCACACTTCACGCAGCCAGATGGGAGAGAAGGTACTGCTCACACGTGACTCGACAGCGCATGTGTGTGTGACCCGCTGGCAACTGCTCAAACAAACGTAATCTAAACTGTTGTGACATCACGCTCATTGGAAACTGTTTATTGTTAAGAAGTAGTGCATAGTGTTCTTCCTATAACCTTTGACACATTTTGCTGTTGGCAGATGCTTGCCCATGCATTGTGTTGTAAATAGCCATTTCCTTTGTTACTTAAGTTTTATTTTGGTTTTTTCCCTCGTTTATGTTTTATTGATGCAGTATTATTCTGCAGTAGCGGGCTAAAGTATCTTCCAGAGTATCAGTTTTTACCAGTCAAAACTACAAAAACTAGAAAGTATAGAACAATGAAAAATTCCCAGTTTTCTATCAGATGAAAAAAATTCCCGGCTTCTTCCCAGATTTCCCGGGGAGTATACACCCTGTCTGTGTTCCGTTATCGGGGTTTACAGTGCGAGACAAGTGGTGTCGAAGTTTGTTGTTTGCGGAGAAAGATATTTTTATATTGGTATTTCTAAAGACGACAGAAATTTTTGAATTTTTTGTGATGCGATTCCAAAGTAGGAATTGTTCGTGAAAATTTATAAGTCAACAGCTTCTTTTTTGTAGTGCTTCTTTTATTGATGTCGGGCAGTTTGTCAATCGACTTTTGGAAAAATATAGTCTTCACAATTCTGGAGAAACAGGCCAGACAAGCACGAAAGCTGTTGTTCGATCAGGTTAACGACTTTTGCATAAAGCATACTGACAAGAATAAATAACACACAGATAAATTGTAAAGGTAACTAAGTATTGGTAAATGAAGATCAGTTTAGTTTTAGGAAAGGTAAAAGCGCCAGGGAGGTAGTTCTGATGTCGCCAACAATAAAACAAACAAGGCTCACGAAAAATCGCAACACATTCACAGGATGTGTCGCAACCTCGAAAAAAGCATTTGACAATGTAAACTGGTGCAACTGTTCAAAATTCTCAGAAAAATGTAAGCAAGCTGTAGGGAAAGGTGGTTAATATAAGGTGTGTGTTCAAGTCATAACATGTGATTTTTTCCCTCACAAGCTAATCATAAAAAAAAAAAAAACCTTGTGTCTCTTCTAGAGGCAATCTCTCTGCAGTCTTACACATTTTTGACGATGATGATGCTGTAATTCTGTAGTCACACAGGAAAATTGTATCCACATCTCATCCACCGTCACCCTCGACAAATAGGGAGTTCCATTCCTGCCGTCGTCATGCGTCAACATTGCACGACAAAATGTCAGATGCGAAGCCTTGTCGTCTGCAGTGCCCAGCTGGAGGACATTTTTCGTCATTTTAAGTATCAAAAACTGACCTCATTTTACCGCTAGAGTTCAGCGCGCTATACAATGCCGCAGACTCGTCACAAACTCTCAACAAGTGCACACGTATTTTAAAACAAACTGCATATTTATATCTGTTTCCAGTATTTAGGAGGAGTAATTGGAGATGGTATAGCTCGGATGCACCTTGTACAATAATTGAAACAACTGAGAGGGAACAATAAGAATGGAAGACCGAGAATGAAGTGCTCAGATAAAAGAGGGTAGAAGACACGAATGCATTTTGCTCCTACTGTTCAATCTACACGTCAAAGAAGCAACTGTGGAACTAAAAGGCAGGTTTGAGAATGTGATTAAAATTCATGGTGAAAGGTTATCTCAGATAATATTCACTGATGTCATTGTTGTCCTCAGTGAAAGCGAAGAAGAATTACGAGACCTGTTGAACGGAATGAACTTTCTGACAAGTACAGAATACGGACAGAGTAAATTGAAGGCAGACCGAAGTAATGAGGAGAAGCAGAAGCAGATTAGTGATAAATTTAACGTCAAAATTGGGGAATACGAAGTTATAGAATTCTGCTACATCAGAAATAAATAACACAGGACTACGAATGTACGAGAAAATAAAAAGTGGACTAGCACAGGCAAAGAGGACATTCCTGGCAAAAAGAGGCCTATCAGCATAAAACAGAGGGCTTAATTTGAGGAAGAAATATCTGATGATGTACGTGTGGAAGTGAATTACTGACTGTGTGAAAACCAGGAAAGTGAACTGAAGAGAAGGTGTGATGCTATAGAAGGATTTTGAAAATTAGGTGGACTGATATGGTAAGGAAGCAGGAGATACTCTGTAGAATTGGTGAAGCAAAGACCACGTGGAAATACGGAAAAGAAGAAACAAAATGATGATAGTACTTGTGTTAAGACATCAAGAAATAATTTCAATGGTGTTAGAGGGAGTTGTAGAAGACGTGCGGTGCGAGTGCTATTCTGAGGTGAGGACCTCGGCACGGAAGAGGAAGCCGGTGGCGGGAAACTGGTGACGTTCGCCATACCCGGTACTACGAAGGAGGTCCGTGGCCGTGGAGGTGCCCGCGACTGCCCGGGTCCAGCAGCGGGGTGGTCTCGACGCTGCGTGGGGAGTGCGTCGTCCAGAGGTCGGGCGCGCTGCTCTGCTGGTAACCTTCTCCGGCCCCCACCCCCACCGTGCCGGAGGCCGGTCCCCCACCTCCACCGCCGACACCGACTGCCGCCTCTAGTCGACCTCCCTGGTGCACCTGCGGGCATACGAATGAACACTACACTGGTCCGTTTGTAAGAAGTGCTCTTCGATACTCATTTAGAACGCTTGACGGCAATTTTTGTGTTACTCTATGACCTCTGTATAGAGTTTATCAAACTGAACCTCAATTTCGAAGCAGCTCTCTCTATTCGCGTGTCGTGTGGGAAAGTATTCCGACACTAATTGAAATGGCCACCGGTGCAGACAGAGCATTTCTCACACTGAGCTTAGCACTGTGTGAAAGGGGAAAAAGAAAACGAAATGCTGGGCCAGGGAACAGCTAAAATTGAAAGATAAATATAACCAGGAAACTCTGCTTAAGAAAATATTACATTCATACCTGATTACATAAACTTTCTCTAAATGAACTCTTAATAACTTTTACTGTTACATAATAAGTCGCGCAAATCTGAAGGCTGTCAGTTCGACTAAAAATGTAGAGATTACTATTACTACAACTTAAATTGGAATTGTCGCACAGGAAGTGTTGTAGGGGAGGCGAATAAATGACTGTTTTATTGGCAGAACACTTAGATCATACAACTTGGCTACTAAAAGGACTGCCTACTCTACACTTGTCCGTCTTCTTCTATAATATTCCCATGCAGTATGGGATCCTTACCAGATAAGATTGATAGAGGAGATCAAAGAAAGTTCATAGAAGGGGAGCTTATTTTGTATTATCATGAAATAGGGGAGAGAGAGTTACAGGGGCTAGGTTGGCTATCATCAAACCAGAGCCATATTTCAGTGCGGCACGATCTTTTTGTGAAATTTTGATCACTAACTTCCTCCTATGAATGTGAAAGTATTTTGCTGATGTCCACCTACATAGGAAGAAATCATCATCGTAATCAAACAAGAGAAATCAGAGCTCACACGGAAAGATTTAAGTGTTCCTTTTTTCCCGTGCTGACTGAGAATGGAATGGCAGAAAAAATAGACTGAAAGTGGTCCGATGAACTTAAACGTTAATTGCAGAGAAGCCATGTAGATATAGATGAACTTGTTGGTATTACTTTATCCTAACATTGAGAAAGAAGACACAGTTATGCAAAAATTTATTCTAGTTTTCTCAACAATTACAGCTTTGAGATTTATGTCTACTGCAGCAGATCTCAAATATGAGTGACATTATGGAAACATATGACGCAATAAATGAGGTATTAAAAGAAAATACTATTTTGCTGCTCTCTCCCTTGAACATAATGTGTAGAATATTCCATATTTTTTCTTTGTTTTGAATCGGAAAAAAATCAGACACATGTAGTATTTGATTTTTGTCCATTTAATCCTTTGATCTTAGTTTGCACAATTGTGGAAACTCACGACACAAAGAGGTAAACTGAAATAAATTTTCTTCCATACTCAAGATATAACATTCATCCTGTCGTTATTTTCTAAGTCTGGCAAGCCAAATAGGAAAAAAAAGAAAGTATTAGAGAATCCTGCTGGACATCAAGAAAAATGCCATACATGCATGACTCTGAAAAGGAGAACAGGGGGATAAACTTTTAAAAAAGGCCTATTCAACTTTGATGTAATCAGTAACACTCAGCTTATAAAATTTTGCATCTTTTCACAGTAATAGATTTGTTGTATTACTTTCATGACTCGTATTTTTTATTGAGATTTGGCTTAACTGAAGTTGAACAAAATCTGTTTCGAACGCTACCTTTTTTGTGGGCTCATTAAGTAAAGCGTAGTCCAAAACCAATGTATGATTAGATGAACGTGGGAAACTTCCCAAAACAATCCTCAACTTCACCAACGGAATCAACTTTACGCACCCAGTACAACACCGAGGTAATGCTCATCTCTCCAAATTGTAACACTATTGCGCAACTTTCCACTGCCTAAAATATCAGATGGAGTTACTTCTGTGACAGCTTACACAGGCAATCGACCGTACAAATGTCACATCTTTTTCCCGTGTCTTCTAGCACAGAAAAGGGTTCTATTTTTGAAGTCCAGCTACTTTGAAGCCTTTTGCGCGTAAAAAGCTTTACTTCAGTTCTTTGACAGATCTCAAATTTTAAAATTATGTTGAAAGGAAGCATAATTTTCCTTAAAAAAAGGAGAGAGAGAA
Source organism: Schistocerca americana (assembly GCF_021461395.2). Lineage (NCBI taxonomy): Eukaryota > Metazoa > Arthropoda > Insecta > Orthoptera > Acrididae > Schistocerca > Schistocerca americana. The sequence continues at coordinate 25,838,156 of NC_060129.1, read as the reverse complement.
TTTTAAAAAAATCCCGGAGGTGAGTTCTCGAGCAGTCTCACATGAAATTCACTTTTGTATTGAAAAGTGTGAAGTATGCTGGCATGCAAGGGGTATGCTGCAACTGGGGAAATACTAGTTTGTTTCTTTCCTGCCTGTTTAGCTGGTAAATTGTCCCATCTTCTCCAAAAAATCTTCTAACCCCATGTTGGATGATGCTTTATTGTTAGATTCTTCTGCACGAAAGACGAGATTAAGACAAATTAAACAGAAGCAGATGGTAATTACAGCAGCGGTGTCTGTAGCAGCAATATTAGTGACAAAAAATTGGAGATGACTGCAGAGTATCTGAATATTAATCTTCTTCAGACTGTTTCCAGTCGGATATTTCTCCATCCTATCCATAATTGTCGAATTCTTCCTCTCGAGCTTCCAGAATTTCTCACTCGTTTAAGAAACGTGACACTTGTAGCAGAGTTACAGCAAACTGCGGGACGTAACAGGCGCATCATTCACATAAACATGACATCATTAAAAATTTAACTCAAAATTCACTTTGCCTGTCCTGTATTAGTACACAGTGCACATAGCTAGAATTGACCATAAATGAACGGAAACTCTAAGAAGATCCACGTCGGTCATTCAGTCTATCGTCTTCAGCTGAAAGTTTGTCAGAACAGTGTGCACTGATGAAGATTTTACTCGTTTGTCGAGAATATAAATTAACAAAATAGTAATGACGTGTGCATTTTCCCCACGTTTACATTTTTTCCTGTCAATTCTACGGGCTGGATGAGTTACTTTGCCTTTACCAGTGCTGTGCGTTAGTAGAGCAGAGGCAAAGTCATTTTTGTGTTATATTTTTGATAATGTCACGTTTACATGAATGTTCACGGTGATAGGTTTCTAAATAGTTTTGAGATGCTATTGAGATGCTATTTAGATGCTATTTGAAACAGACATAGTGCACATAGTTTTCTGCAAAGTGAGCTAGATGGGCAGGGGGCACTTCCCACCTGCTAAAATTTGGGTGCAGCCTTTTTATTCGTTACTGAATGAATCACGAATTTCTAGCAGCGATTGTCTGCGACTCTGCTAAACTGCAAACTAACGTGATGAGAAATATTGCAACTTTAGCAACCTCGAAGTATCTCAGGCTTTCTCTGTTGTTGCTGTGTTCTCAGAAAATAGAGACAATTCCTCGGTGCGACTGCAGTTTCAGTGCCGATCTGCAGTAGAGATGGATACGAACTTTTGCAGAACCGTGCCAAAACTGTATCTTTAGTCTTTTTCTATTGCTGCCCCACTTGTCTCTTATGAAACACCAGAAACACTATTGACAAAATAATGCAGGTGAAGATTTATATGAAGTGAGGTTTATAAACAAAATGAAATTCAAGCAGAATAAGTTATAGAAATAATTATTGCAGCAGGCTGGACAAATATATAAAATGAAATTATTGACAGTTTTGAGGTTCTAGTCAACAAAAGAATTACCAAAATTTTTAGTTGCAAAAGAGGGCCACTGAGGTGAATGACAGTGAAATGTGATACTTGGGATGTTGTCTTCATCACTGTAAAGATGATTTAGAAAGTCAGTCCCACCTCTGGGACCTGTCCTCACAAGAGTACTTAAAAAAAACAGGGCTTTGACGGGGGAAGTAGAGTCGAGTGTCCCAGGTCCAGTACTCAGTGGGAGGCACACTGACCCCAACTACCCCGCCCCTTGTCCCAAACTGCAGTTTAAAACATTATATCTGAGAGTAAACTCGAGTTTATTGGAGGAAATGAAGAACCCTGTGAACTGTACGTACATCACCTGCCACCGTTAGTGGTGTAGAATTTCGAAGACTGAGGTCGGCACAGGGCAGGATGAGTGGGTATTCCATCAGGATGTGAGCTACTGTCCATAACGCTCTCGAACTAGAACATGCAAGTGCTACAATTTAAGTACACGTTCAGCTGTAAGACTGATGCAGAGGTGAACAGGACTGTGGATTCCCTCTGGGAGGAAACGAAGGGACAAAGGTTAAAAACGAAGGGCAGGTGAGGGATGACAAGGGGATGATGACTGGCACTCGTGCAATAACTATGGGAAATCAGAGTCACTCAAGAGACACAGCATCAACTATAGGGTTAAGAATGAGCAGAATAGAAAGTACGTTCATTTGTTCTGTTGTAGGGTAACTTAAATTACAACACAATTATTTATTCAGTGTCTGAAGTGACTGGTATTCACTACAAATATGACCTAGCAGATAGGAACACGGAAGCAGCACGTCAGCTTTATGCCGAACAGAACCGCGGTAGGCAGTTACCGGGTGCGAGAATGTCTGTACGACTTCACTGACGCTTTCGAGAGACGGGCTCATTTCAGAAGTGTGTGGCACGGGATCTCCAATTACCATAAAAATCACTCGTGAGAGTACAAAAACCCTCACGAAGTAAGACGGGGCAGACACCGACAGAGGTTCAGCCTCGGCGTGTGGGGCAGACTCTTTCGTGATCGTCACATACGCCTGTATTTCTTTATGCAATGTCTCGCTGAACAAACTTGTCCGTAATTTCTCTTACATCAATTCCTTCAGTTACTCGATGACGTACAGCAACATGTCATCCGAGAATCTTGGCTTATGCACTGTGGCATTCCAGCTCACTTTACACTGACAGTTTATCAGCATCTTGATAACCAGTTTCTAAACCGGTGGATTGGTCAGTAGAGACCCATTGTGTGGCCCACCTGATTGCCAGATCTGAAACAGATGGTTGTTTTTTCTTTTGAGATATTTAAAACGCTCAGCTTAGTCAACTTCTGTACCCACTGGGAGGATCCATATTTAAAATGGATTTGACTAAACATGCAAAACACCGGGAGCTTTCCACAACATAAGGCAAAGTATGGAATGCAAGGTCAAGGGATCTATGTGTGACAAACTAGATTGGCTCCCACCACCTTACTTTATATGCACTCCTATTTCATGTATTAATGTCTATATTAATTTTTTTTTTTTTTTTTTTTTTTTTTTTTTTTTTTTTTTTTTTTTTTTTTGCTAACTTTCTTTTCAAAATTCCAAAGTTAAACTTCCTATTTTAAGCACACGTCACACAAATTATCAGAACTGTCAAGATAATTAGTTTTGTCAGAAATAATGGCAATCAATATTTATTGCAATTATAATATTTCATCCATCCAGCTGTAGGGATGTCTCATGCTAATAGATAAATTTGAAAGGGAAGATCACTTCCAAATTAAAGAACTATTTTTCCAATTTTCAATAAACTTAATTAGCTTAAAATGTATGCATAATTGAAGATTTGACCTGGTTCAAATTTCCAGTAGCAATTATAACCAAACTACCATAGGTTTCCGTTATTTCTTGACACGCTTCTGACTGCCAGATTTTTCTGAATCACAACTATATGATGGATCCCATGGTCATAAACTCAGGATTTCTAACTGCATTAGTATAAATTAGTACTGCATATTTTAATAGATGCTGATCATGAGAAATTATATGCAAACAAAATTAATAGCCAAAAAAGATAAACTTTCTGGCCTATAGAATTTGGAAACTATTATTGATTAATCAAGTTGAACAATATCATAGAGGGAGTCTTTGTAAGGCCAAAGCTCATACCATTCCAGTCAGTCTTACTTTAATTTTCACTCAGGCTAGTTACCAGCTGCATACACTGCTAATTTTGCCCTTTTCTTTGTTCAATTTCCTTGCCTGTCACAACTAAAGAAGTTTAATTGAAAATTAAAATAATGAAAAATTCCCAAAATTGTAAGACATTCTCGGGTACATCCTGGATGAAGAGATTCCAGAGATTTTCCCAGATGTCCTGGGGCTTATACACCCTGAATAAATCCTTTCCCTAACAAAGGATTTTCAGACCCATGTTCATATGAATTTTCATAATATGTCGATTTCAAGAATAAACCTGTAAAGTTCCTGAAGCACGTTTCTATAGACCCCGTATTGCGAGCAGTGAGCAGCCTTACGTACCAGGCGGTGGTGGACCTCGTGCAGGTAGAGCGCGCTGAGGCTCATGTCGGCCGCCGTGCCCTCCGCCCCCGGCGCCAGCAGAAGCAGGTCTTCGGGGCCCGCCGCTCCGCCCCCGCTGCCACCGACGGCCGCAGCCGCGGCCGCCACTGCCGCCGCCTCACCCGCGGGGCCGAACACGGACGCGCCCATCGACAGCCCCTGCTGGTTCAGGCTGTGAAAGGGAAGCGACCGAGTCACCGCGGGTTCTCCCGAGAGTGAATGCAGTCGACCTACACACTGTCTACGATACGAGTATTACAGTTCGGCATAATAGAGTAACTCTGGAATCGATAATGTGAATAATAGTTTGTTGAAAATTAATAAGTGATGTCCTCCGAGTGGACTGTCACTGAGCTTCCGTAGTGCACAAAGACTGAGCACACCGTCAGAAATAATGCGTGAAGGTAAGTCAGTCTCAGAAGTGTTTTCTGGTATTGGAAGAAGCACTGGTACAATTTATAATGTCCAATGGGAGACTACTATGAACAAAATAACATTAACAAAGACAAGTAATTGTAAAAAGTAAATTTTTACAACCAGAAATTTCACAATTAATAAAATATTTCTGACTATTATGTTGTGATATCCACGACAGTAAAACCCAATGTTTCCTCTCCTTCTGCAGAGTACTTTTTCGAGGGACAACTGGCCCTCGTCAATTGCTGTCATCTCCCGTTACTATCACCCCACGGTCTAAGACTTTTAAGCACCTTCTTCGACAGTGGGCTCTAGATGTCATTCAATTTCACACCCACCTCCTTCATACTGAAATTCCTGGGGTGTTTAACAATATCTATGGCCTCTTGTACAGCCTTTCTTGGTATCTGCTCGTGGCTGCCAGTACCAGAGTCCTATCAAAATGAATGTGGTGGTTTCCTGGCTGCAAAGCACATTCCACAACAGCTGATCTGTCAGTCTATCCATCTACATCATACTCTGCAAGCTACCTTATGGTGTGTGGCAGAGGGTATTTTTGTACCACTAACTGAGGCCTCAAACCCTGTTCCACTCACAAATAGCGCACGGGAAAATTGATTGTCGGTAACCCTCTGTATTTGCTCCATTTTCTCGAATTTTCTCCCGGTGGTCATTACACGAGACATATGTGGGGGGAAGTAATATGTTGTCCGATGCTTCCTGAAAAGTGCTCTCTTCAAGTTGCAATAGCAGATCTGTTCCTGATGCACAACTCATCTCTTGTAATGTCTGCCAATCAAGTTCGTTGAGCATCTCCGTAAGCCTCTCGCGCCGGCTACACGATCATGCGACAAAACACGCCGCTCTTCGTTAGCTCTTCTCTCTCTCTTTCACCAGTCCTGCCTGGTAGGGATCACAGATAGAGGAACAGTACCCAAGAATCGGTCAAACAAGTGCCTTGTAAACCACCTCTTTTGTGGATGAGTTTAAGATTCTTCCTGTGAACATGGCAACTGCTTTTCGCAGTATTTGCTTTACGTGTTTGTTCCACTCAAGATCGCTCTGGATAGTTACACCTACATGTTTTACAGTACACACTGTTCCCAGCAAATTGTCATGCATATTGTACTTTTACAGAACGGGATTCCTTTTCTACACACGCGCAGCAGGTTACTTTTATTTACATTCAGGATCAACTGCCAGAGACCGCGCCACTTATCAGTTCTAGCAGCAAGGAAGTCTTGAATCCAGCTGCAAAGCTGCTCCAATACTTGATAAGCTCTTATTTTTTCACTAAACGGCAGTGCGGGACGGTGTCAAATGACTTCCTGAAGTCGAGGAACACGGCATCAACCTAAGCACTGTTGCCCACAGTGCTGTGGATCTCGTGGAGAAACAGAGGTAGCCGAGTTTCGCAGGCTCTTTGTTTGCAGAAACCACGTTGACTTTATAGAGGAGATTGTCCATCTCTAAAAACATCACAATTGTTGACCACAAAATGTGTTCCATAATTCTACCACAGACTGACAACAACTGTGCGCATCTGTCGTATGGCCCTTCTTAAAAATGGGAATGACCTGTGCTTTCTTCCGGTCGCTAGGTACCCTTTGTTGCTCAAGCAATCTACGATAAATTACTGTTAGAAGGGGAGCAAGTTCTCTCACATAACGTTTGTAGAATCTTAAAGGTACTGTATCTCATCTGGTCCTAACACCTTTCCACTGCTAAGCAGTCTTTTGAGTGAAACTTACTGGCAGATTAAAACTGTGTGCCAGACCGGGACTCGAACTAGGGACCTTCGACTTTCACGAGCAAGTGCTCTACCGACTGAGCTACCACAACAACATGGTGCAGGTTGCAAAACGGACTACTCCGACTAGTCCGTTTTGCAACCTGCACCATGCAAGTAACGAGCAGCCCTTAGTGGCTCACCATCACAATTTTCTTTATCTTTGTGACTAATGACCTTTTGGCATATTTGTTATTTTATAAATGACATAAGTACTGCCAGTACTTGCACAGAGCACAATATAATCATAACTAACACTTGGTTTAAGAATCATGAAAGAAGGTTGTATACATGGAAGAACCCTGGAGATACTAAAAGGTATCAGATAGATTATATAATGGTAAGACAGAGATTTAGGAACCAGGTTTTAAATTGTAAGACATTTCCAGGGGCAGATGTGGACTCTGACCACAATCTATTGGTTATGACCTGTAGATTAAAACTGAAGAAACTGCAAAAAGGTGGGAATTTAAGGAGATGGGACCTGGATAAACTAAAAGAACCAGAGGTTGTACAGAGATTCAGGGAGAGCATAAGGGAGCAATTGACAGGAATGGGGGAAATAAATACAGTAGAAGAAGAATGGGTAGCTTTGAGGGATGAAGTAGTGAAGGCAGCAGAGGATCAAGTAGGTAAAAAGACGAGGGCTAGTAGAAATCCTTGGGTAACAGAAGAAATATTGAATTTAATTGATGAAAGGAGAAAATATAAAAATGCAGTAAGTGAAACAGGCAAAAAGGAATACAAACGTCTCAAAAATGAGATCGACAGGAAGTGCAAAATGGCTAAGCAGGGATGGCTAGAGGACAAATGTAAAGATGTAGAGGCCTATCTCACTAGGGGTAAGATAGATACCGCCTACAGGAAAATTAAAGAGACCTTTGGAGATAAGAGAACGACTTGTATGAATATCAAGAGCTCAGATGGAAACCCAGTGCTAAGCAAAGAAGGGAAAGCAGAAAGGTGGAAGGAGTATATAGAGGGTCTATACAAGGGCGATGTACTTGAGGGCAATATTATGGAAATGGAAGAGGATGTAGATGAAGATGAAATGGGAGATACGATACTGCGTGAAGAGTTTGACAGAGCACTGAAAGACCTGAGTCGAAACAAGGCCCCGGAGTAGACAATATTCCATTGGAACTACTGACGGCCGTGGGAGAGCCAGTCCTGACAAAACTCTACCATCTGGTGAGCAAGATGTATGAAACAGGCGAAATACCCTCAGACTTCAAGAAGAATATAATAATTCCAATCCCAAAGAAAGCAGGTGTTGACAGATGTGAAAATTACCGAACTATCAGCTTAATAAGTCACAGCTGCAAAATACTAACACGAATTCTTTACAGACGAATGGAAAACCTAGTAGAAGCCAACCTCGGGGAAGATCAGTTTGGATTCGGTAGAAACACTGGAACACGTGAGGCAATACTGACCTTACGACTTATCCTAGAAGAAACATTAAGGAAAGGCAAACCTACGTTTCTGGCATTTGTAGACTTAGAGAAAGCTTTTGACAATGTTGACTGGAATACTCTCTTTCAAATTCTAAAGGTGGCAGGGGTAAAATACAGGGAGCGAAAGGCTATTTACAATTTGTACAGAAACCAGATGGCAGTTATAAGAGTCGAGGGACATGAAAGGGTAGCAGTGGTTGGGAAGGGAGTAAGACAGGGTTGTAGCCTCTCCCCGATGTTGTTCAATCTGTATATTGAGCAAGCAGTAAAGGAAACAAAAGAAAAATTCGGAGTAGGTATTAAAATTCATGGAGAAGAAATAAAAACTTTGAGGTTCGCCGATGACATTGTAATTCTGTCAGAGACAGCAAAGGACTTGGAAGAGCAGTTGAATGGAATGGACAGTGTCTTGAAAGGAGGATATAAGATGAACATCAACAAAAGCAAAACAAGGATAATGGAATGTAGTCTAATTAAGTCGGGTGATGCTGAGGGAATTAGATTAGGAAATGAGGCACTTAAAGTAGTAAAGGAGTTTTGCTATTTGGGGAGCAAAATAACTGATGATGGTCGAAGTAGAGAGGATATAAAATGTAGACTGGCAATGGCAAGGAAAGCGTTTCTGATGAAGAGAAATTTGTTAACATCCAGTATTGATTTAAGTGTCAGGAAGTCATTTCTGAAAGTATTCGTATGGAGTGTAGCCATGTATGGAAGTGAAACATGGACGATAAATAGTTTAGACAAGAAGAGAATAGAAGCTTTCGAAATGTGGTGCTACAGAAGAATGCTGAAGATTAGATGGGTAGATCATGTAACTAATGAGGAAGTATTGAATAGGATTGGGGAGAAGAGAAGTTTGTGGCACAACTTGACCAGAAGAAGGGATCGGTTGGTAGGGCATGTTCTGAGGCATCAAGGGATCACCAATTTAGTATTGGAGGGCAGCGTGGAGGGTAAAAATCGTAGAGGGAGACCACGAGATGAATACACTAAGCAGATTCAGAAGGATGTAGGTTGCAGTAGGTACTGGGAGATGAAAAAGCTTGCACAGGATACAGTAGCATGGAGAGCTGCATCAAACCAGTCTCAGGACTGAAGACCACAACAACAACAACTGCCAGTCTTTCACGACGATTCCTTACTTATACTCTATCATACGTTTTTAGTCATAATTCTGTGACCACGTTATAGAATATAGACCATTCTTTGTTTTAAATTCTGAGGAAGCCTCTCCTAGCAGTGTCGAAACCAGGTTAATTTGTTAAAAATAGTGACCGAGTGCTGAATATCTTTCAATTGTAACTTCAGACATTATTAACTTCGTTATTTTCTCTGGTGTTATATCTGGTACTGTTACAAGTATGCCACTGGGGTAATGTGGAGAGATGACACGTAGCAGAGGACGAGACCTGTACAAGAGGCCGCGGTCCGGGTGCAGCAGCGGACCCTCGGCACGGTTAAGGCCGCCCCGCATTGCCGGCGGCTGCGATGACGCCATTGCCGAAGTCTGCTGCGACGACGTCGACAGCTGCTGCTGCCGCTGTAGCTGGTGCTGCGAAGGCAGTGTTCCGAACGTGGGCACCAGACTCGGCAGAGGGTCAGGTTTGGCGAGGGTGTGGCGAAGCGCACTCGCCACCACACTGTTCAGCTGTACGGGAAGGGCCACATAAAAAAAGCAATTAGGTGAAAATTATAATGCACACAAGCACAAAACTCAGCAAGCCCAAATTGGTAAGTGAGAAAAATATGTAGCTAATAAAAAATGCTGGAAAGAATACCAGAATTTCAGCTGGGGAGGGGAGGAACACCATGACAAATACAAAGAAAGAGAGAGCACCGCAATACATAGAAATACAAATAGATCCAGGCGAGATCAAATTATTAGACTGAAGACATTTTTTCCAAAACTTTACATTTATTACACATTTACATCCAAATACAGATTATATTTGTACATTCAATACTTTGTATGCATGCCTTTGCTCTTAATCAACATTTTTGTCATGTTTAGCATAGTTTTTATTCACTTTTCACATGACATTCTAGCTTCTCTGTGAGTTCTTGTTTGGCGGTTATTCTAAATTTCCTCATCCTCTGATTGACAATAGCCCATTAATTTTCAATTGGGTTCATATCATGGCTTTTCTTCCATGGACTTGGAAGCTCTTGGCTTTGTGGCAAAGTGCCCCATCATGCATAAAAATAGCATCTTTATTAGGAAACCACTCATTTATTTGGGGGAAAAGTTCCTTTTCAAGGATTTCTCTGTATTGTTTTTGCCTCATTGTCCCTTCAACAAAGTTGAATCTACGAGGACCTTTCACGGATATCACACTCCAGAATATAACGGAAGTTGGATGCTTCACACATTGCTGCACACAGTCAGCTTTTAACTGTTCTCCAGGTCTGCAATGAACATACTGGCTGATTTCTTCCATCACAGTGAATACAGATTCATCACTGAAGCATACCGGAAGCATGTGCACAAAATTGCAAGTTAGAAAAGTGGGGAATAGTAGCACAGGATACCTCAACAGTCACAAATTCAAATGTGCATTTCTTCATTATTAATAAAACATCACAATTTCAAGTCAAAACTTCTAAATCTGAAGATCAGACCCACTTAATTTACCATATCATTGCCCATACCTTGGCCCAGTCTGCACTTGTCCACTCCTGAAGTAGTTTAGCCCATTGCAAGCTTTTGGTTTTCACGGCAGGTGTGATTTTCTGTTTTTTCCTCGGTCAGCATGCCTTTAAACCACATTCAAACAGCCTCACCCTCACTGTCATGGGTGAAACTTCAACACCAAAAACTTTCAGCTGATGGCTCATGTCTGTAGAAGTAAGTTTACGCTTCATTATGCCATGTTTGGAAGTCCTGTCATTGTTCTAGGACTGATTTTTCTTTTACGCCCACATTTTCCTTTCCTGTTTGGCCTGTATTCACCACCTCTCTGTACCGACAGTTTGATTCTGCTGACAGTTTTCCGTGATTTTCTCATTCTGTCAACAATTTATTGCTGTGTATAATGATTTTCAGCAAGAAGTGCTACTACAACCAAAACTTTCTGAGGTGAAACATCTTTTGTCTTCCCCATAACCTCACTTTCTTTGGAAATTCCGCTGGGCTTCTCGCCACCTACAGAAGATCACAAAGAGCGACAGAGGACCATCTGTGCAGAATAGCTCACGCATTGCGAGGCCGGCTGTGGCAGTTTTTTATCGGACGTCATTGCAGGTGACAGAACGGGGGTTCGTCCCTCCAAACCGGAAACAAAACGACAAACCACAGAATGGTGCCACATCGGCTCTCCTCTGAAGAAAAGGTTCGGAGCCACACCCGCAGTGGGTAAAGTTGCGGCAATAGTCTTCTATATGAACTCTGAAGTGTATTCCGCTACCCTCAGGAAATTGAAGAAACACCTTTAGCGTGTCTCTTCTGAGATTCTGGAGAGGTTATTCTATTTGATGTCCTCTCTCTTGGTGCAATGATCGACTCTGAAGCTGATGATGGCTGAAATACAGAGGGGGGAAAAATGTACACTGTCTACGACAAGGCACACATTTCTGAAAAAGGGAAATTTATTAATACGGAATATAAATTTAAGTGTCTAAAGTCTTTCTCTAACGGTATTTGTCTCAAGCCTAGCCTTGTACAGAAACAATATGTGGACAATAACAAGTTCAGACAAGAAGAAGACAGGACCTTTGGAATCTTACGATAATGATAGAAGTTGGGAATGAATTAAAATTTGTGCCACGGCTGGCACTCTGACGTGGGTTTCCTTGGTTACTAGGCAGGTGTGCTAGCCATGACATGTCCGCAGCAGTACACATAACACAGCCAATACCCTCCCCTTAACACAAATTTCAATTCATGTCCTCAGCTGATCTGTAGATCTTATACAGTTAACTTTTCCTTGAGATATAAGAGTCTCAACTTCATCTACACCAATGATACAAGCTGCGGTGGTGTAATGGCTAACATCTGTGTAGTCAGCAAGGAGACTCTTGTTCAAATCCCGGCCGTGGCACGAATTTTAATTCATTTCTTCATCTTCTATCATTTCATTATCAGATATAAAGTTGAGACTCCTACGTCTGAAGAAAATTTAATTATATGAGATTTTCCGAAATCTGTTACTATAGAAGAATGCTGAAGATTAGGTGGGTCAGCCAAATAACTAATGAAGTGATGTTCAATCAAATCGGTGGGAAAAATAAATAAATAAATAAAATAAAAAACTATTGATGGCACAACTTAACTTGAGATCTGTTGCTAGAACACATCCTGAGATATCAAGGGATTAATTTGGTAATGGAGGGAAGTGAGGGGGGTGTGTGTGTGTGTGTGTGTGTGTGTGTGTGTGTGTGTGTGTGTGTGTGTGTGTGTACTTGCACAAGCAGACCTAGGCACAAATACAGCAAGTAGGTTCAATTGGATGTTAGCTGCGGCAGTTATGCTGAGCTGAAGAGGTCTGCCAGATTAGTGTGGGGAGCTGCATCAAACCAGTCTTCAGACTGGAAGCAACAACAACAACAACAACAACAACAACAATTAGGAAAAAAGAAACAGAATTAGGAATGTAAAATCAAATGAATATGAAGTACTACCAATAGAATTACGAAGGAAGAAACAGAGTATTAAACTAAGCTTCCTGGCATTTGCACATAATTTTGCTATGCTATCTGAAAATGTAGCAGGTGCAGAAATGCAAAGAATAGATATAGCCTGTAGAACATGTTTAAGAATCTCTGTGGAAAAAAAAAAAAAAAAAACAAATTTACTAGTAACACAAAATGTGCATCAAAAATTTTACAGAATAGAAAAGTTCACAAATTTAAAATATGTAGTAAAGTTGATTCAGGGAAATGGGCCAAAAATTGAATATCAGAAACTGCAAAAATAATGCACGACAACATGGCAGTTACACCAGAGTGCCTTCACACAAACTAGAAATATTACACACAAGAATTGTGAGAAAAGTTTTAAGTCCAATAATAACAAAAAACAAATAAAAAAGAAAAGGAAGCCTAGAAATTATGAAGCAATGAGGAAATGTATCAAAATATAGAAACTATAATAAGAACAATATGGAGTAGAAGACCGACGTTTTCCAGACAGTTATATGGAAGGGGTGATCCGTCTGGATAGGTGAGCATTTACAGGGCTCACCTCTGGGGCACTGAGAGGTGTGCTGGCCCCAGATCGAATCCATCTCACAAATTAATGACAAAGGTCAATACTGACCAGCCTGGATGTTGTTTCGCACATCCACCGATATAAAAACCAGGCTGGTTCCCACGCTCCAACCTCAAAGACAATGTGCAAACACTTTGAAAAATGTTGTCACATTCGATTGTGCTATGTACACAGACAGAAGGGGTAACCGATTCCCGCTGGCAATAGCTTTAAAATGCCTCTGGGAGTGGCAAGCACACCACCACAATAATAGCATATATTCACATACGCCTTTTTTCTCCGTGAAACTGACAAAGTACTGTACCGGTCCCAGACTAGGACTGGTTGTAAATGGCACAAGACAGGGAAGACAGAACACAGAATGTAAAACAACTGGCTGAAAAAACAAAACTCCAAGACAACTGGCTGAAAAAACAAAACTCCAGGTGTCTCTGAAAAAATAACTTAACAACAAACTGGGCACAAGAAGTTAAATGAGATTTAGGATACACAACGTGAAAGGACTAATTTTATGAGCAACCTAACGTTAAGAAAACAGATGAAAGGAAGTAAAGGCTGTGAAGAAGATATTAGGAAATAGCCCAATCTAAAACATTTAAATTACACAGTAACATGGAGCTAAAATTACAGGCGACATTAGGTAAGGGTATCTAATACTGAATCGGCACATCCACAGCATTGGGAAATTTGAGATCTTATGTAACATACAAGGATGCTACTTAATCTGTTTGATGAAATACAAAAAAACTTCGTATCACAAAATTTATCATTAGCAAATAAAAAACATAATATAAGAGACAAAAAAGCTATAAAATAATTATTATTATATATATAAAAAAAAGACGCAATTTCTGCAAAGGTGACTCAGAATAACTCCCTCTATTTTACTCTACATTGCATCACTGGAAAGTGCACTTGAAACATAAGGACAGAAGCAAATAGGACACAGTAAATAAAATCTGTACAACTAAACTGGCTGTAACATGATGACATAAAACAGTGCCATAGCATATGCAGTTTACTTACACTTGGAGTGTACAAAAAATATGAGTGTAACTGGTTGCACGTGGATGTGCACAACCTAGAACCACACATTTTACATTCCTACATGTAGCACTGTAGACACGTACTATTGAAATGGTTCCAACTACGATTGTTTAATATGCAATGTAAGTTAACGAGCTACATTTCATACCTGCCGATGAGACAAAAAAATTATGGTAACTGCTCGTTGCAAGATGGGATTCCGCCTGGTGGTGTCATGAGAAAATGATGTGATAAGGATGTTACAATGTAAAGTTAAGGGTCGATACACCACTTGGGAGCGATAGAGCAGAGATGGTGTGACAAGACGTCAGCCAATCGTACGCTGATCGACCCCCGTCCAGGACGACAATGCGAAAGCAGCGGCCCCTATGTGAAGAGCACAGAAGCACCGTGCTCGACTGGTAGCGGCCCTGTTGAAAAGGAGCTTCAAGATTAACAACCTGAATAGAAGTGTCAAAGCTCGTTACTTCACTTGTATTAGAATTGTTATACCGAAGAAGCTTGTTTATTTCGGATTGACGGCCTTTGCTTGTGTCACTCCTATGCAATTCTCAAAGTTAAGTATTGTCATTTACTTTTCGCAATAAAACTCATTAATACGATTTGCTCGAATTTTTGTCTAGTGATCTGAGAAAGGTTTCCCAGACACCCCATATTCGATGAATAGGCAGGATTCAACAAAGGAAATTATGAGGGACAGTCAAATGAAAATTAAAAATCTGTCACATGCCCATGGAATGGTTCAATTCAAAAGTAATCAGCGCAAGTGTTACATCATTTATCCTACTGTTAGACGAGACAATTAATTCCCATTTTGTCGAACGTGGTCGGTTGCCAACAGACCCACAACCGCACCCGCGCCCGCACACCCAATTACCACTCATTTGTAGATATAAATAGCTTCAAGCCACAATCCATATAACCTCTACAAGATGTTATCAAGTAATGATAATTTTCAGGAAGGAAATCAATAAAACATACTGAATTTAGCACAGAAAGTGCTGAAACAGGTATGGGTACGACAAAATCAATGAAATGGTACCTAGCAATTTTTTACATAAAAAATAAAGCAAGACAAGACCCAGTATCGATACCCACAGTACACCTGTACCGAAGTTGCAATTTTGTCGTGAACACACCCGAGGTTTCTTAAAGCGAGTTTCTGCATCCTTTCAATCAGACAGGCCGATACACAGTTTGCGGAAAAAAGCGCTACATTCGGACACAGAAGGAAGGCGAGCTCACCCCCAGTCCGAGCCCGGAGATGGAGCCGAGCGACTCCGAGTAGTCGTAGGCGGGGTCCGGCAGGCGGTGCGGCCCCAGACCCAAAGCGGCTGCCGTCGCGGTGTCGGGCGACACCCGGCCTTCGGCGTCGGGGGCGACAGTCGCGGGGACGGCGCCGCCCGGTCTCGCGACTCCTCCGGCCGCCCCCACGTCGCGCAGAACGCGCTCGCGCAGCGCCGCCACGAAGCCGCGGGCCCCCGCCGTCGGCGGCCGCCACTCGGGGTTCGTCAGCGTGAAGTGCACCAGCGACAGCTCCGTCTTCCCATCCTCAGCCTGCCGGTGCAGTGGGAGCTGTGGTCAGGATTCTGACATGCACACAAGCACTCTCTCTCTCTCTCTCTCTCTCTCTCTCTCTCTCTCTCTCTCTCTCTCTCTCTCTCTCTCTCCTCCCCCCCCCCCCTCCCCCCCTCATCACACTATCGCAATGACCTCCTGCATACTGACAACACATTTAATTTCTTAATACCTTGAAACGCACCATGATTGGTCACCTTGAGGTGTTATGCAGCTTGCCTCCCACCTTGCTAGGTCATTACCAACCTCTCAGGAATGGAATATTTCGCCACTGGTGGCAAAGAAGCACTGTTTGACCTATCCCTGAGAAGAAAATGACCAATCGCCTTGTGAATACTAGCCAATTAGTATGTTACCCCTGTATCAAAAGCCCTGGAATACACTGTTCACAAATGACTGACTGAATCGTGTTGTATGACAAATGCAAGCGCAGGGTTCTAAGTACCACAGTGCCAAAAGCACTGCACTAGTTAAGGTAACTGACGACCCAACACTTGCCACAG
Organism: Schistocerca americana; assembly: GCF_021461395.2. Lineage (NCBI taxonomy): Eukaryota > Metazoa > Arthropoda > Insecta > Orthoptera > Acrididae > Schistocerca > Schistocerca americana. The sequence continues at coordinate 25,822,128 of NC_060129.1, read as the reverse complement.
ACAACTTCGGTATCACAATACTGACATTACTACATTTCTACAAAGCATCCAAGATAATCAGCTTTGACATTCTGCTTAGAGAAATTACACACCTGAAATGTTCATATAGTGTATTGACACAGTTTCAAAGTTACTCGAGTAACAGTTACCTGTAAGAACAAGAAGTTGCCCTAGCAACATATTGTCTCTGGGATGCCACACGGGTGGGTGCTGGACTTACTATTGTTCTCCTCATTTGGCAATGACACCTCGTCAGTTCCGTCCTGCAAATATCATTTCCGTGCCAACGACCGTGAGCTTCATTACGTGCTGAGCTTGAAGATATCGGCACTGTCGTCATACAGACAAATCACAATTTGTCTTTAGTGTTGAGGTGGGCACAAAACTTACAACTTAAATTAAATACAAAGACATTCCAAGTAATTTTAATATCCCGTCAGAAATTATTTCTGCCTCCTGTTCTCCTCAACAATATCACATTTTCACTGCATCAGAAGAAGACGAACAACTCGGGTACAACTTTGGATGGGCACTTTAAATGGACAAACAGTACGGTTCCCACAGTGAAGAGAACTTCTGTTTACTGCTATCCCCTCCAGGAGTTTCAGAACATATATCTGCAGTACATGAAAAATACACCTGGGGAATCACTTGTTCATTACTTGTTCTGCAAAATGCCCACCATTACATTCCAATGTAATCCAACAGCATGTTTGATCTCTGCTTAAGACAGTATTACTACTCAGGGCACATATTGGTTGAAAGCACCGATGATGGCTGTTAATCAGTTGAAATTGATTTGCAAAAGTGAATAAATAAAACATGATTTTGTGACTGGTTGCTGCAAATTTTGTAATTTTATGGTTTATGGTCACTGCACGACTTGGGAACCACACACAGGCCACCATTCATAAGATGGCAATGATTGTGTATTCTGTAGGTCCGATTGATCCTCGAGACAGCCAGTAGCACATATCCCAAATGGCTCGGTCGCAAGGGATGGATTCCTGAAATACTTTCAAAGTTGAGTTGGACCACTGAACTAAATGCCCATGACTGAGGTTATGCTGAGATTTTCAGTGCCTTTGGGCCAAAATTATATGTCGCCGAATCCAGAGTGTTGTTTCACCAGCCTCTCCACACAGGCTCTGAACTGGGATGGTCCGACAGGCTCAGTCTGCATCTGAATGCCCTAATAGTGGACAGCGTCTAACATCTCGAGGAGGAAGTACGAGCTGATCTGTAGAGCGTGCTGCCATAATCTCAATGCGATTGAACAAATGCCCTATGAAACTGCAGGAAGCGGGACATGTCAGTTCCCCATGCTTTTTCACTACGGCATTTCAAAATGTTCTATGACTGGAAGCCCTTTGTTCATAAGTCTTTCAGGTGTGGGAGCCAAGTTTATATTGAGTCAAATAATAAACAAAAAAAGCACAGAGTCTCCTGAAAACATAAAATACTGTCTCCCACTGTGAGGTCTGGTCGATTAAAACTTTGACAAGTACAGTTAAAATTAACACAGGTAGTCCCTCTAGTGAGAACTGAAAACCAGTTGTCTTGGCCCAGGTTTCCAGCCTCCTGACGGTCAGCTGTAGCTACCTCATTGTCACCGTAAGATTGGAGAAAGAGAAGACGATTGCGAAATCATCCGCAAATGAGGAGATTTTGACACAGCTCCTCACTGTGGAGGAAATCACCGATAGCAACGGCAAACATTGTGACAGTGAGTACACTGTCTTGCGGGACCCCATTCTCTCAAACACAGCAGTGAGACAAGGCATCACAAACACAATATCAAAAGAGTCGGTCCGAGAGGGAGAACTGGCTAAGAAGTGGTAGACGTCCACGTAGTCCCCACTCGTGAACTTGGCGAAGAACGTTGTACCCCCGAGAAGTTCTGTACGCTTTTTTGAGGTCACTAAATACACAAACCAAATGTTTTCGACATAAGAAAGACTCCTGTAACACTGTATCCAGTAGAATTAAATTGTGAAGGGTGGAACGGTAGTGCCACTGTCAAAGTGAGGGTACTGCTTGTATCTTTGCAAATATTTTCACTTTTATTTCTACGTTATTCACATATTTTTAAGAATTTTTTATACTCCAACACAGATCCTTCCTCGTTCCATCTGCACCAATACAGAAAAGATTCCTATCCCTAGTCAGAACCCAGTCCCACATACTGTTCCTGCGCGGTTGTTTAGCTCGTGGAATCCTCCCAAATGGCCTTACTGTCAAATTACTGACCGCTGGCTGCGAGCCGTCCTGCCCCTCTGACCGCCTGTTCAGTTTCCGCCAGTTCTTAACCCTCACCAACACAGCCCTACAAAACAATGAAAATCAGGCCCAGACTTCCTTACAGTATCTCCTCCTCTCCATTTGTAAAATTCTTCAACTGTGCAAGCCTAAATTACTTGATCCCATCTTGCACACAAACCCTTGCCCTCCAGGAACTAGAGCAACGCACACAGAACCATATCAAAACACTCTCCGCCCTGCTCACTTGTGACTCCCATCTTGGTCTACCACTCTCCACCACCTCTGTAACAACCTCCAAATCTCCTCCACATCCACTCATAGCAGACAAACTCTGCCTTGCAGACGAACACAATTACCCCAGCTCAAAAACTCACACCCACCACTACACAAAACCCAGAACCCAAACAGACTAAGTACAGTCATGAATCTTTCCTACAAAAGCCTTAGTCCCACAGAAGTATCAGCAGTTCTTTCCACAGGCCTCAACTTTTGCCCCTCACCTAAATTCAATTATGCAGGATTTGTTAAAGACCTCCTCTCCTTCTCCTGGTGGGAACATATTTTCGCCACCAACCCTACCGATCGGGTACAACCAAACACCGATGCTGAACCCTGCCTGACTCAGTTCACTCCTCCATCCACCCCAGTGCCCCCAAATCACCATGCTTTAACTTTTCAGAATTTCTTAATTTTGAACCTTTCTCACAGTCATTCCCCAAATTCCTCAACATGCAGGCTAACCTTACATTTGAAGAAACAACCACAATTCACCACCTCAAAATGGATGCAGACCTTATATCCTACCTGCTGACAAAGAGTCCACCACTTTTATTTTGACCTGCAACGATTACCTGGCAGTATCAGGCAGGACTCCACACGGTGTCAGATTCATCCACTTAGAAAGCTTGCCACAATAACCCCACCCCAAAAATCCAGCAAGATCTCTGTCCCTCCTCAAATCCTTAGGCCCGTACAAAACCTCACCCCAGAGTCAGTCTGCCCCCTCACCTCTACCACTCCCCGCACTCGTACCGTCGACACGCTTTCTGACGTCCATACATCCGACCACACAGGATGCCCCATTGTAACTGATAAGTGCACCCCCACTGGGAGAATCTCTGCTCTCGTAGGCCGACACCTTCGGACTATCACCCACAACCTACTCTCCTATATAAAAGATTACGATTTCCTGTTCCTTTACCACACAGTGCCCTGCTCACTATTATTGGTGCCACCTCCCTTTACACTAACATCCATAATGCCTGTGGCCTTGCCACTATTAACACTACCTTCCCCAATGAATTCCAAACCGACAACCTCCTTCCCAGTCGCCACAACCAACTATATTCTCACCCAGAATTACTTATCCTTTGAAGGCATTATCTAGAAACAAATCCCACATATGGTAATGGGCACCCGTATGCCACCATCCAACATCAACCTATTCTTGGGCCATCTAGGGGAATCCTTCCTAATCACACAGACTCTCAAACCCCTCATCTGGTTCACTGATGACACCTTCATAATCTGGATCGAGGCTGAGGACACGCAATCCACATCCCTCCAGAACCTCAACATCTGACCTCCAAGATGCCTACATCAGTACCTCCATCCGTATCAAACCTACCACCACCAGTAAAACCTCCACTTCAACTGCCGCCACTTATTCCGTACTGAGGAGTCCCTTCCGTACAGCCTAGCCACCTGTGTCTGTCCCATCTGTAGTAACAAGCAGCCCGTCTCAAAATATACCGAGGGTCTGACTGAGGCCTCCACACACAGTAATTACCTTCCAAAGCTTGTACAGAAACAGACCTCCTGTGCCTTACCTCTACAGTCGTCAACCACCTCCCAAAGTCACACTGTCTGGCCACAGAGGAGCATTCCCCTCATCACTCAGTACCACCCAAGACCAGAGCAACTAAATCACATTCTCTGACAGGGTTTTAACTACAATAGTGCCCTGAAAGGAGGAATTTATTACTCAGTATCCTCCCCAACCCTCCCACAGTGGTATTCCGCTACCCATCGAACGTACACAATATCTTCTTCCCTCCGTACACAACGCCTGCTCTCAACCCCGTGCCTCACGGCTCGTATCCCTGTAGTAGACCTAGATGCAAGACCTGTCCCATACATCCTCCCGTCACCACCTACTCTACTCCGGTCACAGGCATCACCTGTCTCACCAAAGGCAGGGCTGCCTGTGAAAGCAATAATTTGATCTACGAGCTAAGGTGCAACCACACGTGGGCCCGACAACCGATGAGCTGTCTGTCCACACTAATGGCCACTGAGAGAGACTGTGCCCGAGAAACAGCTGGACCGTCCAGTTTCTGAGCATGCTGCCAAACAAAACTTTCTTCACTTCAATGACTGCTTCGCAGCCTGTGCAACCTGCATACTTCCTACAACAGCAGCTTTTCTGAACTTTGCAGGTGGGAGCTCTCCCTCCAATATATACTATGTTCCCGTAACCATCCTGGCTTCAATTTCTGTTAGACGCGGTCCTTCACACATCTATAGCTTTGCTGTTTCCACTACACAGCCTTATATTCCACAAGTGCACTCACAATCATTTTAGTACACAAATGTTTTCGGAATAATGTTTTCCTTATAAGACTTTTAATTGTATGGGTGGTGAACACATTAAAATAAGAAAAAAAAGAATGGAAAAATTATTTGAAATTGTTTTTGGTGAAATTCCTGTAGCGTGACTCAATTCATACTCAACTGCAAGCACCAGTTTTCAGAAAAGTGAACTGTTATGCATGGAATGCCGCAAAATTATTGCTGACAAGTGGAACCTTTGGCAATTTTACCAAATTTTCTTTTCTGAGTAAGGCTCATACGAGAAATGTTGCTGTGGTAAACCTGCCATTGCATGATACTTTGATGCTAAGAATTTCTGTTTCCCATGTTTCTGCGGTCAGCATCATCCACGGGGATGTATACAAACTTCTTGAAGAATAAACATAAAAATAAAATATTTAGAATTAATAATTCATATAAGAATATGTGAATTAAGAAAGACATACACCCCCCCCCCCCTTGAAAATAACACACACACATTGTGAAACCTAATCGTAATTTTACAATTACTATAACACACCTGGATCCCCAAACTTTATAAGAAACATACATGTAGACACAGGTAGATACATGACACAGTTAGATATATGACAAAAATAAAATAAATAAATAAACAAACAAATAAATAAATAATCAGATTTCAAACACTGGTTGCGAAAGTGAGAGGTCGAGTCGCTAGCCACTAGGCTACCAGTTGGACCCATAATGTCATGTGCTAAAAGGCATCTAATTTCTGTCGCAAAATCTTCATGGTCATTTTCTCAACAAGTATATACAAATAAGCTGAAAGGTTTGTGCTTATTTTGACTCCTCTGCCACCGAGTGAAGTTTCTCAGATATTGGATTGTGGCACTTGCCATAACACTTCAGTAGCAACACTCATCAACAGCCTTATAAATGGTATACTCCTAAATTAGCTTTATCTAATAACATTAGTTTTACGACAATACACAAATTAAGTTTTACGATAATATGTGTAGAGTAAATTAAGTATATCTGAACTGCCGTGCCTCTCATCCACCAACACTTACGAGGTACAGAGGGGGGACATTCTGTTACCTAAATTCCCAAAAGACTTCTGCACATTCTCACAGCATGTGGTAATTTATCAGCCCTCACTGTTTCATCAGCGAGACACACATTGCAACGTTTTGACATTCCTTTTCATTGAGAAGGAATCAACCTCTAATCGTGTCCAGTGGACCATAAGTGAGAGACCGAATGTGGGCGACAGATCGCTGCCAGCAATCTGTCACTCGTGCACGAGCTCCTTACACTCCGAGACCGAACTGCGCACGTGTGGCACCGACCTGGGCGTAGGGGTCACGAGCCGGGGTCACGCCGACGTCCGGGTCGGGGGCGCCGGCCTGCCAGGCGGGACTGCCGTGCCGGCGGACGTCCATCTGGGCAAACGAGCAGACATCGCCGACGCCAACCACCTCGACGGTGAAGTTGCGCAGGAAGTCGACGATGTCGAGTGCGTGCCTCCGCAGCAGGAAGATGATGACGAACGGCGTCACCAGCGGCGAAGCCAGTTCCTCCAGTACGTATACCTAGGGCATGAGGCAGACTGATACTTCAACTTTTCCATTTTTTCCCCTTTTTTCTCATTGATTTTTAGTTTCCTTAATTTTTTTTGTCTCAGTTCGACCAACAATTTGGAATAATGGTAACCAGTTTCTCACATGTCCACTCATTATCAAACCATTACCTGACTGGATGTGAAATTATTAATGAAGTAACATTTGTATGTTTCAAGCTCTTCACAACTGTTCAACTTGAAACCCAATGTAAGTGAAATGTCTACAGTTAGGAACAGTACAGTACAGTAGGTACTTAAATTAAGGACACAAGAATGTTCAAATTTGAATTTTGTAAATAGTCCAAAATGTACATTTGTTATTTCATTAATCATTTCAGGCCGACTCGGGTATCGGTTCAATAATGAAACACATTCGAAACCAGTCACCATTAATCCAAACTGTCGACGCAACTGAGACAGAAACACGAGGATAAAATAAGACTGAAAATGTTACTGATCCTTTGGTAATATAATGTTGGAATTATTCTTTCATAATTGATCTCTCTGCCTTTTCTTTCTGTGATAGAGTCTGCACCATTGCAGAACTTCCCAGTGGATGAAACTGTGTGCCGTATCTGGATTCAAACCCAGAACTTCAGCAGCCACTTCCTCCACCTGAGCTGGATAAACGCTGACATAATGTATGTTTCACAGAATAGTAACAGGCACAGGGAATCTTACTCTAAATAGTGGTGTGACACTGACAACACACTAGGCAAGTTTACGCATCTACAACAACACTCCACATTGTCTTTATGTATGTTCATTTGTATTTATTTAAAGGGACTGCAAAAAGTAAGTGACATGTTGTTATGGCAGACCAAGTAACTTTTGCTATTATGCTGTGAAGTCTAAATGGCACATCGGGCAATATGGAATATTTGGTAAGACGCGGGTTCACCTCGAGTGTGCAGGAGCTGGGAAAGATCATTACATTTGCGACTTCAACAAATAGATGAATGTAAAATGAATCATCTTGACTACATAAAGAACATCGTTTCAAGTTGTAAACTTAGACGTGTTACCAAATCAAATTATTTTTTGTTACTTGTAAGTAATTCTTTTAAGTGGTTAAATTAAGAGCAATCACTGAATTGTATTTTGTCTACATTAAATATGTTTTCCCCACAGTTACACAATTATCTGCATTTTTAACACCAAATTCCACATTTCCCACATAAACCATTCCCCCCCCCCCCTTCTGCGAGGGGGGGAATCAAGATTTTTTTTAAATTTTATTCAGAGAAATGTCAATACTGACTGCCAAACAGTTGAAGTTTGTCATAAAATATGCTCAAAAGCTAAGAATGAGCTCACTTGTAGATATAAGTTCAAAAGTAAATGGTATTTCATAACTATTGAACTTCCCATGTGACACTATTTTTAACATAGCACATCTTCATAAACAACGTATGCTCAAATCCTTGTTGGTAGAAATCTGTTTCTCCATCACAGTGCCATTCAAAAACCACTGTATGAACATCGTAATCATTGTTCCATTTTTGCAAATGTATGATACTCTGTGAGTGTTTCCAAAGAATCTGGCTAAACTTAAGTAAGCACACACCTAAAGTCTGTGGTTCAGTAAAAACTAATTCTGGTGGACAGGTGACGTAATAAGGTGAATGACTGGCAGATAAACAAAACCTGATACATAAGTCCACAATTACATTGTTTGAAGATTCTTAAACTGTAATAGCACAACACACCCAATATTTTGTTGTGAAAAAAATTACTACTACTACTCTACTACTACTACTACTACTACTACTACTGTTCTAGTGCTAGTCCACTACTCACCGCCTTGTACTGGAAGAGCTGGGCAAACTCGTCGCGGACGCGCGCCGTGTGCGCCTGGCCGCGCCAGCTGTCGGGCAGGTAGTGCGCGTGGGCCAGCACCGCTGTCATCAGCTTCTCGGGGCAGAACACCAAGTTCTCATCCGGGATGAACGATCTGCCGGAACACCGTTCGAGCAGACAGCTAAGTTAGGGGGACACTTCGACATAAAAAAATAAAAATAAAAAATTGAGCTGTCGTTAGGGCCACAAACTGAGAAAGTACTGCCGCAATGTGGGGTACAGCTGTTTGAAATGTTATGAAGAACAATGCGCATCTGGTTGTTGTATTAGGAATTTTGTGTTTGTGTGTGTGTGTGTGTGTGTGTGTGGGGGGGGGGGGGGGGGGGGGCGGGTGTGTGGGCGGGTGGGTGGGGTGGGGGGGGGGAGGGGGTTTGGGGAGGGGGGAGTGCATACGCCCATGCACGCAGTGATTCACAGCTCCCACACTACAAGTGTTGAGCATTTCTTATGATTTGCTACCAATGACCGGTAGTTGATGTAGACAACAAATGGATAATAAAGTAAACTCAAATTTATTGAAGGGAATGAATTATCTTAATTCAATAAAGCACACATTTTCTTATGGTTCTTGAAGTTCTTCCGGCAGATACATACTTCATCGTATTTCGGGTGGGCAACTGGGACAGTAATAAATCTTGTTTCAATACTTGGGAGGATAATCGTACAACTGTCTTCAGACAAGTCAGTGACCGAATTAAAATCACCTGTCACAGCGATACAGTTTGTTGTAGACGTGTGTACACCAGAGATAAGGCAACTGGCACAAGAGTGTCCAATACCCATATAATTTTATGTGTCTAAGGATAAAATGTAGCAACTGCCGAGGCAGCAAATCCACAGAAGGCGAGTGTCGGAATGCCAGGCAGCAAAGGTGTGGAACAGTAATTCCTCCGAGAGGGCTGAGGTGAAACGAGTGCATCAAACAGTTGGGATACACTCACCTTCCACAGCCTGGCGAGTCTGCTGTGGCTCAACACTGTACCTCCAAAGATTACGGGAAAGTCGAGATACTGGTCACAGCCGCACCCTATCGGGATTCGGTGCTCGAGGAACCCGCGGAAATACGATCGCCAGATGACTCGCTCGACAGAGACTAGGAATTTCAGCTCGATAAATTGCGGAAACCACTCGCTTCACATCTGCACTCTCACTCCCAGGGAAACCTGCCATTCCGTCTCTATGCTGCCCGAGATTCGAATTAGTGTCCTTTATTTTAATAATTAACCAGTTAACTTGCAGGCACTGTGCTCTTGCCGACTCTGGGGCCTGCCGTGTTTTATTGTCACGAGGAGACCACACGGCACTCAAAATTTTGCAATTTTCTATATCTATGTTATGAGAAGTAAACACCTCAAACGTCAATCTCTCAAAGCAACTCTCTGTAGTGACTGCCACTTCACATCGCGGCCAGATACGAAGAAGGGAGACAGTCCGAGCAGTGATAGCCCCGTGGCCGGCTACAACTACTTCGGGCAATCCACCACAGAGATCGACGACGACATCACTAGGCACAGCATACGAGGAATCGCTGCTGGCCACGCAGACCGACTCGAATACGGCCGATAGAGGGCGAACCGTAGTGATCCGTAAGCGATTCTCGCATTTGGCCACCGCCACGATCGCGAAGGCACAGTTACTGAGAGTGGCATTACTTAAATGAATGCGCCCGCCCTACAGTCAGTTCATCTCGCTTCGCTGTGCTGTGCTACGTTGCTACCGACGTTGACGATCGACAGCTAGGACCGCACTGCGGATTATAGACTAGCGCTCTGGCATATTCCGTCATTCATTGTCTACACTTCATCAGACTACCTGGACACTATTTATCAGAATGGACTTAAGCATGCGAATTTGGTTTATATATTTGTGGTGTGAATAATAAATAATGTCAGTAATTGATTCTGTGTTCTTTCAGTCCTAACACAGAAAGTGGCACTGTTTAATAATGGATTCAACTCAGTCATACGACCATACTGTTCAAGTGAGCATTGCGCAGGTGATGGCACAGCAAAGGAAGCTGAGAGAGGCACAAGATCCGAGCACTTAGAAACACAGGCAGACGCAGCAGCAGTCACCAATGACATGTGGCTCAGAGATGATGAAATGGTCGTAATTTGATCTCGCCAGCAACGGCAGGTTGCAAAAACACTGCACAGCAGGCCAACTTTCCAATTGAAGTCGAAAAATTGGGGACCACTACTGTCGTGCCCCAACTGTTTTAAGAAACGCTGTCAGGACGACTGCTCAGCTCGGTAGAACTTTTAACACGCTTGCAACTGAGAGGGGTGTACAGCCTCTGCCTGCAGAGCAAAGCCCCTCTTCCCAGCAAAGCAGACCCACGGATGTTAACAAGATTGAAGAAAGGCTAAGCTTTCTATCGACCTTACAATTAAGGACAAAACAATCTGGCTTCCCTCACACCAGCCCTGTCAGAAAGTTCTAGTGGTAAATATTCCCCGAGGCCTCTCTAAATTTTAGACTGGGGTTTGGCACCACCAGCGCACCTGTGATCTTCCGGCATTTTTTGGAGCAGCCAGATCAGGATGTGCAAGTGCGACATTGTCACAACCGGACACACGCCGGAAGGACATTTAACGAATGTGAGACTGTGTTTCAGGTCCTGCAGGAAAGTGGGTTCAAGAGCAACTTAGAGAAGTGCAGTTTTTTCAAACCACAAATCGAATACTCGGGCCACATTAACTCTGCTGCACGAATTTGACCGACCGACAAACAGATATAATCGACAGCCGTGCTGACCGGGCCGACAGCTGTGAAGCAGTTACAGTCCTCCTTAGGGACAGTATCGTACTACCGAAAGTTCCAGGGAGCTCCAGCAGACACCACACATTGGTTGTGTAAAACAGGTAATCCTTTCACGTGGACTGGTCAATGTGGACGTGTATTCTGCCCAGCAAAACTGGAAATATGGTCCGTGTCAGGTACATCTTCGTATACGACGGTAAAGAGAGGTGGGCTACATAGTGGTGTGGCAACAGTCATCGTAGGAAAACTGGACAGGAGAAGAAACGATTAACGAACAATTAATGTAACAAATTTACTTTAAGCTTATTTTTCCTAACGTACGGAGACTCATTACAAATTATGTAGCAAGAAACGGAGTCCAGCTCGTACAATAGAAAGGACGACAATGTCAGAGCTGCGACTAAGCGGCGTCCGCACAGAGTCCCTTAGTGAAGTGGCTCCGAGTGCGACAGGGCAGAATTGCCGCCACTGGCAACTCCTTTGTGGCACTAGAGGACACACTTAGTCCAGAGCCGCCACAGGAGTGAAGGCTATACAGAAAATCTGGCAACGTGCCGAGAAGTTCATCTCCAGATCACTAGAGCCGCTATAAGAGTCGTGAAGCTATCTAACTGTCCAATTGGAGCCCACACGAATATCCGACAAGCTGTCCGATGGGATCCAACTGTGTCATTCTGTACTGCAATCTGCAGTTTGGTTTCTTTTTATAGTCTTTCTCATTTCATATCTGCATATGCAAATTATATTTTGTTACATCCTGGTTATAATAGGACCGTACACTTAAAATTCTGTAAGATTTACCGCTCAAAAAGAGTCTACAATTAATACTGATTTAAGATATCTGATTTACAGTATTTTAATTATTTATAAATGAAATGTATAATTTTTTTATCATGAATTAAGCTGTGTGGTTTTGTTTTTGTTTATTTAAATAAGATTGATGTGTGATTAACAGTTGTTACAGTGAATATATTGAACTATTTTTCAGAATATTTCATGAACTGAAATACTCCTATGAATTCCCATGCTTTTCATCTGGATATTAACAACCAGCATTCCTACAGGTTTCCCCCACAAAATCTCAAGAGTCGCTTCTGCTGCAGGAAAGTGTTTGCAAGCTGTCACTTGATGTGGACTGTCATACCGCTTTTGTTTGTGAGGACCATTTCTTTGAAGAAGATTTTATGAATAAAAATTAAGCATGTGCTAAACAGGTGCTAGTTTGCAAAACATTTGACGAGTGTTCATTATGGAGCTGCTAATACCAGAAGTGGATCGGATGAAACCAGTGTTAGTAAATTACCGAGCACTAGTTGCGCTGAGCCGTGTAACTCTCTGATGATACACTGTGTAAATTTTTTGTTCCCTCTCAAAATGAACCTACAGATGGTCAGTATGCATGCTTAGCTGAAACATCTTTTAATGAGAAAAGTGGAGTTTTGAGTAATGGAAGTTTCAAAAGCAGACTTATGTCCCAGAAAATCAAAAATGTACAAGATTCATAGAAATATTTTAACAGGGCTAGAAAAACTTAAAACAAAGCTACATCTTGGAAAAAATGAACTAAAACACTCAATAATTTGTATGGTAGCAATATTTTCTCTTTCACAAAAAAAATTAAATTATGTAGCCAGAGTTTTTGCAAACAGCCAGTTAAGGACCACCCATTGACCAGCAATGTGGATGAGGTATCTGCTCTGTCCCGATACGAGAGAAGCCCTCGCCTGTCAGTTCATCGTTGCCTACCGTCTGTGAGGCATCTGTTGTCTATTGTACCTTTCGAGCCCACGACTGAATCCTGCAGTGATGAATGTAATAAATGCAATTTGCAACAGTGTCAAATGTTGTGCTTTGCTGTTTGCTGAAATGTCTTTGGAGAGACATGCATTGTTACTCCTAGTCAGGGGCATACATGAAAGTTGGAAGCAGGTTATAGCATATTACATCACTCAGAACTCAGTTTCGAGGACTACTACAGTTCTCATTACCTATTTTATAAGGCAACTGCAAGAAATATGGCTAAAGATAGTTCGTACAGTCTGGTACCAGGCTACAACTGACCAGAGAGCACATAAGGAACTCTACAGAGCGAAATTAGTTAGTGATGAAGCTACCGCTGTGATTTATGTCATTCACACTTACTAAAGAGGAATGGTCTACTACGAAATAAAATACAATTTGGGTTTTTAAAAAAAGAGGCCATTTATGAATTTATTCAGAGGACTTTTCTCCTGGATCAGCAGATGATGTTGAAGACTTTGGCAAAATTGCAGAGGAGTCATTTTGACTTTAAGGTTTTTTTTTTTTTTACGAAGTGGTTGCAGCCCAGCTTAGTCACACAGTTGCTGCCGTTATTGAGACCTATGGAACATTTAATATTTTACCTGCAGAGGCAATATATACCGCAGAATTTGTTGAAAAGATAGACTGCCTATGCAATTCACTAAACAGCTTCCATTGTTATCCACAAGATGGCAAGTCTTCCAAGTGTGCCCTGGAACTGAAAAGTTGAAAAGTGCTGAAGCTAGGAACAAGGAGAGACAAGACAACAATGTTCAGTTTTGTAAGTGGATGGCAAATTAAAACAAGATTACTGATATTCATTTGAAACAGTTTTTAAAAAATTGGCTTCAATTTTTTAAGCATGACAGCCTTCAATTGAGATCCACTGGAAAATGTTTTTTGTTGTGCGAGGCAACATGGTGTCTCAAACACCTACCCACCCAGCTTTCAGTTCAAAGCAACACTGAAAACAGTTAAAATCAACAACATGCCCCTACCTACAAATTCATTAGGTGACTGTAAGGATGTATGCCATTAAGCGATTTAAGGCAATTTCTGGTATCACGTAATGAGAGCTTTCTTGACTCCACTAAAGACTATTGCATAGCTGACAAAAATGTTTTGTATAGTGTCCTTGCTGATGGTGGTGGCGGTGGCAGTGGTGGCGGTGGTGAAGAGGCTGATGTAAGGAATGCCAGAGAAGCACTTGCATATGTAGCTGGTTACATACTGCAAAACACGAGTTAAAAACCTGGAATCGACTCTGATGACTGTGAGACGACTCTGCTTTCGCCAACACTCACAGAGTATCATACAGTTGCAAGTTTCAGGGAATTTGGTACCTTAAACAAACAATTACTGTATGCAAGTGACAGCCTAAAGCATTTTTAACTAACATTGACAGACAATTGTATGCATTTTTACATAAATATGGGCAACAGGAAAAATTGGAAGATAAATTCCATTCACTGTTTAGATTTCTAGAAGGGACAACATTTTGTAAAGCCTACTTTCCTGAGAAATATATGTTATGAAAATGTGTACCATTTTTGATTTACAAGTATGTCAGAGATTGAAAACACACCATCTGTAAGCAAAAAAAGTTTAAAGCTGTGATAAATTTTACTGTGTGCTAAAAAAAACTGGCAGTTCATTTTTGTTTTCAGTTAATTGCTTTTACCCCCATGTCCTATATGTGACACTTTTCTCTTAATTTTGATGTTGTGTCTGATTTTGTGTTTAAGCATTTACACTACTTTCAGGATGTAGGAACATTTTAAAGGAAGTCATAGGTTAATAATGCAAGTTTCTTGAAGTAGTCCTACAGTTGTGACAAATTTTAGATAAAAAGTAGGCCTACGTAATTCATCTGCTTGTGCTGTTGACATAGAAGCTAAGCATGGAAGAGATGGAACCATTTCTCTGTGGTGGTGCAGTAATTCTGATCATCGAAACGAAAGTTGTGAAGGTCAGCTGGAAAAATTACGTACTAACAGGTTGCGAGATGTAAAAATTAGCTATTTATGCTACAGTTACTGCTATAAAGGTATGGTAGAGGATATTTTTTACTCTTGGTAAGAAAAGCTCAATAAGACAGTTTCACAAACTGTTAACAGAAGCCATGTGGGAGACACAATATGCCAAGTACAGTAATTTGTTTGTCTGCAGGTAGGCCTACTTTTCAACACACTCATTCTCTGGTTACATAGGCACGTGGAAAACACTGAAAGCTGTATTATATAAGTTGTTTGATGCCTTTAAAGATCCAACTGACTTCAAGATGGCATAGTTTCTGTTGCATAGAGTAGCAAAGGAGGCAAAATAACTATTTCCTTCAACAGTTACAAAATACTTAGCTTACATACTTTGGTATGGCAGAAAGGTCACAACCGTGTTCAGCGGATACCCTGATGTCACAACTGACAACAGCGCGAAATCAGCTGAGTGGCTGCGCAAAGCCACCCAAAGAACTGCACCAACTTTCGTGTTTAATGAAACACCATTAGTAACGGTGGCAAAAGATTTGTTTCTGTCAAAAAAAAACAGCACCCGATTTCTTTGCTGACTGCACAACTTAAGGGTACGCACTTCAATATGAAGCGAGCAGCTTCTGAACTCGACATTGCTCGGCACTGTGTAGTAGTTTGAAAGACACTGACCTTTTTGCAATTCTGACCTCTTCATCCAAATAGTCCCCAACATTTTTCTACTGCTGTCATACAAAGACAGACAAGGCGACATAATCTACTGCCCCATAAATTTCAAGTTGTCTCGAGTATAGGAAGATGGCAGTCTGTTCTTACACACATTTATAGGCTGCGTTCCGGCTTCGTCATTTTTTGGCAAAGGAAAACATACTCCTCGAGGCACTGGAGACAAAAAACAACCTACAGAAAGCAGCAGAGATACTCAGCAATTCCCGTGCTACTGCCGACGAGACTTACGATACGGGGAAGAAGTTCATAGCAATGCACTGTACTTTGAAAATGAAACAAAGTCACTGACTAACGTACTTCGTTATCAAATCTTCTAATAAATAACTGTTGAAGACAACATTCGACCTCACCTCTTCGCCTCCTACACGAGCAACTGCTCGACAGCACTCTCTGAGAATGTGCTTGCAGGTGGAAGTTTCGAAAAACTGACCCACTAGATTCACTGCAATGGGATCGGAAGGCTTCAAAGTTTGGCCTCTTGCCTAGTCCCACCAACTAAAGAAGCAGCACCTGCAAGACAATTTACTGCACACGTGGCTTGGTGTGCCGTGGAGATTGTTCCTGCGGGAAAAAACAGCAAGAAGTGTTTCACCCTTTATATACTCTGCGAAGACCACCCGTACTCTGACGTTGCAACTGATATCCTTATTATTGGCGTTAATGACTGTGACACGGGTAATGAATCTTGGAGGAAGGGAGAAGAGATCCCACTGAGGATATTAATACAGAAGAAACGGTAGAATTCGGATTAATGTTATTTGGTCCCTCTCCCTCCAAGTGTCATAGAGAAGTAACAGTTTAAAAAAAGGAACAGTTGTATTTAGCTAAATGTTAACATTTTACACTAAGTTTGTGCTATTCTGATGCAATTTTACATAATCCTATGAAACTCTGTTTATTGTTAACTGAACTAAGTTTCTTTATTCATAATCTAACAAGAATAAACGTAATTTATTTCTTGTCATTTACACCCATGTAAACAAATTTTTGGTCCTATATTCAGGTTGTTTTAAAATCCTTTCCACAAGCCCCTAGAGGCTGTAAAGAGGACTTTATCGAGGACTTCATCTACCAAGTCCTACATAGGAACCCACTTCTGGAAAGTTCATCCGACGACACTACAGAGCGTCAAAATAATAGGTGCTTGTGCCTGTAAATTTGTGTGTACACAGGGTGGTTCTACAATGATGTTACAGACTTTCAAGGATGATGGAGAAGGATAAATGTATCAATTTGAGGTAAGGGTCCCTGTGCTGGAAACAAATGAGTTGAAAGTTGTAACTGAAAACCGTTATGACACCTCTGACAGTGGAGAATACATGTACTACTACTGTTGTTGCTAAGATTGTAGGTAGGAACTTTCAGAGGTGATAGTATGGACCAAAACAAGGTTAAAAAAGTCCAGTAAACATGGGCCCTAAAATGCATACCTTAAGAGCCATGAGCACTTGTTCAATACAGGAGATGTCTTTGACAGTAATGAAAATGAACAAGTTCCCATAGCTCTTAAGATATCCTTTTTAGAGCCCACGTTTATTGGACATTTTTAACCTTGTTTTGGTCCATACTACCACCTCTGAAAATTGCATACCCTACATTCTCAGCAACAAAACTGCTGTATATAAGTGCATGTAGAGGATCACTGTACATCAGTTTTGGCTCACAAGATGAAGTAGATAAAGCAATAAAAGGACTAAAAAATTCCAACTCTGCAGGCACTGACTGCATACCTGCAACAATATTAAAGAAGAGTGCATCAAACCTAATTGAAATACTCACACATTTATGTGACTGCTCACTTCAGGCAAGCACTTCCCCTGATTTATCGAAAACATCAAAAATTATTCCTGTATATAAAAAAGACGATAAAGATAATGTAAATAACTACAGACCTACCACAATTTCCTCCTGCATCTCTAAAGTATTAGAGGAGTTATGTATGACAAACTTATGAAACTTGTAAATAAGAACAGTATCCTATGTAATCAACAACACAGATTCTGAAATAAGAAGTCAACGACAACTGCAATTTACGAGTGCATCAATTCCGTCCTAAACCTGATGGACAAAAAACAGGAATCAATAGGAGTATTTACTGACTTGTCAAAATCTTTTGACATGGTGGCTCATAAAATTTTGCTATCAAAGCTTGAAAGATACAGTATTCTAGGTCTGTCCGACAAATGGATCAGTTCCTTCCTTAATAATCGTAAGCAGACAGTGTGCATCAAGCACACAAATATTGGACTAAAAACTGTATCTGAACACTTATCTAACTATAAACAAATTAAATGTGGTGTACCCCAAGGAGCAGCAATGGGGCCCTTTCTGTTCCTTCTGTACATAAATGATCTAAACTTAAATGTTGAAGCACATAAAACAATCATATTTGCAGATGACACCGCAATACTACTAAAAGGAGACAGCAATGAACAGCTACAGCAGTCAGTAAATGCAGTCAGTAAATGCAGTCATGAAACAACTTAGCAGCTGGGCACAGAATAATCAGCTTGTAATAAACAGCAAAAATGCCATTGCACTAAAATTCCACAATGTTCTTGTCAAGGATATGTTTATCCCATTCGTCTCTATCAATGACGAACCAGTTAGTAACAGTACTGAAACCAAATTCTCAACACTTTGGCTGCAGAGCAACGTCAGATGGAATAAGCATATTGAATATCTCAATTCAGAACTGAGCAAAACATGTTACCTTCTTTGCTCATTAAAATCATGCTGTAGTGAGAAAACAGTAATGAATGCGTATCATACCTACTTTCATTCTCATCTTAGATATGGGGTCACCTTCTGGGTAAACACTGAAATATCTAATAGCACATTTAAACTGCAAGAAGAGCTATTACAATCTTGTTTCAGTATAAGCCTAGAGAATCTCTTGAACCTCTGTTTAAGAAATGTGGTATTCCTCTGTTTCCATGTGTACACATTATGTAATCCCTTTTATTCTTTGAAATAAATGTAATAGGTAAGGACTGCAGTCTGCAAAAAAACTGTGATACACGTGATCACTTACCAGACAAAACAGAAACTTACATATAACTCAAGTCAGCACAGCTCTGTGCCGAAAAGGTACTTTTCACAGGGGAATTAAGCTTTATAACAAACTTCCTGAAAATGTAAAAGCTATTACTGAGATCAATACCTTTGCAAAATCTCTAGTCATATTTACAGCACCACTGTTTTTACTCCATTGAAGAATATTTAAATTTATGAAGTGTGCTATATAAATACTTATGCATAAAGTGTGTTATTGTAACCTTAAATAAGCATGCCTAGAAATGACTTTCAGCTGTATATTTATAACTTGAATTGTCCAATGTCTTATGCATAAGCTACTTTGTAGACAACAGGACCAATAAATACAACAACCACAACAAGAACAACAACAACAGTGCCGGTACATGTATTCAACTGTCAGGGCTATAAGAATGATTATCATTTGTACTTTTAACTCATTCCGTTTCAAAACCATATTTACCACAAATTGATGCATCATCCTAGACAGTTTGCATCATCATCATCATCATCATCTCAGAATCATCCTCTATATACATACAGGCACCAGCAATTATAATTTTGACGGTCTACAGCATCATCGGATGATGTTTCTGGGCATTGGTCCCTAGGTACAACTTTAACTACTAAGCCCACTTTACAACCTCTAGAAGTGTACAACATGAATTATGAAACACCCTGTCTAATACAATATATTACTATTATTATTATTATTATTATTATTATTATTATTATTCTGTTTCCATAGTTTCAAAACTATTATTTCGATTACATGTGGGTTAGGTATTAAGTATCAGTAAGAGCAATAAAAGAGTGAATGCTGTGAATTTTCATAGAATGAAAAGTAGAAAATTGATGCTGGTTGCTAACCATGTGATTCACTTGTAATTGTATAATGGTGATATTTACGACCTGCTAGGATTTTTGGCCACTTACTTTGACTTTCTGAAAACACAATTTGACATTCTACAATCATTCTTCTATCAAATTTTTGCATCAAATTAGTCAATTCTTACGATAGAGTGAATTTTATAGCAACAACACATGGTTTTCGAAAAGTGTAAAGGTCTTCTGTTTTCTGATGTAATTTTTCTATAGGAAAATTTAATCAAATAGCAAAGTTTTGTGCTCCATTGGTGTAGAATTTAATACTCTACACTTTTTGTAACTTCAGAATTTTCAATTAAATGCTTGGTTTTCGTGGCAGAACCAGAAAAGGCACAATATTTTGATGTGTTTTATTTATTTATTTTTAATCACAGCTGATGCTCCACCCACAAATCGGGGAAAACTCAGATCATTCACATTTGACCTACACTTGAGTATTGCTCATCAGTGTGGGATCCGTACCAGGTCGGGTTGACAGAGGAGATAGAGAAGATCCAAAGAAGAGCGGCGCGTTTCGTCACAGGGTTATTTGGTAAGCGTGATAGCGTTACGGAGATGTTAAGCAAACTTGAGTGGCAGACTCTGCAAGAGAGGCGCTCTGCATCGCGGTGTAGCTTGCTGTCCAGGTTTTGAGAGGATGCATTTCTGGATTCCAGAATTCCACTAATTTTTTGAAAGCTGAACTCTAATTTTCTTGGCTTAATATTTCAATGTTTATGAAATCATTTCTCATGAACTGTGTGCCAAACGTGCAGGTACATTCTGTGGTATATGTGGGTACTGTTTGCAAACTGTGTTTTGAATAGAGTTACTAGTAAAGAAGTAATAAATTAAAATGTCACAACCGATGTTGCCATTTTACTGCAAAAACAGCAAAAATTTAGTAAGTGATGAATTTTTGTCAGTTTTGTCTGGGGTGTCAGTGACAAAAAGTTTCAAAAAGCTTTGAGATTATATTTAAGGTATGCTAGAAGTTATTACATACTACCATCCTTAAATACTCCGTGAATAAAATCTGGGTACTCGTGTGCCAGAAGTTATGCTGATCCGAGTCACTGACACACTAAACAAAATGATGAAAGGAAGAAAGTTATTGCTTACCAAATTCTTGCTACCTGAGAAGTAAAAAGAGGAACATCGGGCAAGATGTTTTAATTTATTACTTCCGTATTACTTATTCTAATCACAACACAGTTTGCAAACAGTCTCTATCTTTATCATTGCACAACATGTAGTTCAGAAACTATGACTTTATAAACACTGAAGTGATGAAAACTAGCTTTTACTTCAAATGGATTGCAAATTACTCGGATTATATTCATTCAGCGTTTCATAATGGCAGCACTTAGCAACTACCAACAAACTTTAACCCTCGCAATACAAGGTGGGGGAGGTGGGGGGGAGTGAGTGTACTTTATGCTTACTTTTTGAAAGATTTGCAATCTAATCAGTAACTTTATATTTTAAAATTTTAGCACAATATTTGTCATTTTTAATGAATTATTCTACCAGATTCCACATATGCTTTAAAATTTTGTGTTAAACTTAACCCACAAATTTAAATCTCGGTAGCAGATGTCACTTTGCCCAATGTTATATTCAATATTTTGCGATTCAGGACCTTACTTACACATCAATATCTTTTTGTAATGCATGTTGAGAGTAAAAGTCAGCAACAATGAATGAACTATGCATTTTTTTAATTTTTTTTGTGGTGGTCATGAAGTTGGTAGTACACATTATTAAAGTGCGTTGGTATTGCTAAGAGTGTGCTAAAGGTATTTATCTGGTTCCAGACCCTACTTACACATCAGTAGCTCTTTAAAAAGTTAATGGAATTCAACAGAAATTTATGATTTTTCCCCCCTTCTTCTCGGGTGGACATAAAGTAACCCCTGGTAATGTGCATTATAGAAAGTGCTTCAGTATTACTAGGGAGAAGGATAATGGTGACACGGACAATAACATGATGGTGGATATTGTAAATAAATAGTTTTACAGTTAAAGCTGACCACGAAATCCTTTAAAAATTTTTACACAATTATGAACCCCAACAATGAGGACTTAATTATTGGACTCCACAGACCTAGAACTGTGGGCAAACACAAGACCAAAATGTAAGTGTACCTAAGGAAGTTGGAGATTTGAGAGACAACTAAGTGGGGGGCTGCCTATTTTTTCTGAAATAATAAATACACGCAAGACTTCTGCACCCTCATCAGCTATAGTGGGCACAGAATACCGCGGTCAGTAGATGCGCAGTGAGCAAGGCACGAGTGGGGAGAGCGGCAATAGGAGAGTTAACCACAAGTGCCGAAGGGAAAATGCTGAGCGCTGGAGGGGGAGCGCCATTCTAAACTAAAATCTGCACTCACACTTTTTCTAAATATTAAGTGAAGCCCCTCCACACCCACACTTGCATGGTGACCATTCAAAAACCTCTATCAACCTCTCCTTTGGTTAGTATCTAAAAAGAATTCTGCTGAGAATGCAGCAATTTATTTTTGCCTGGCTGGTTACCCATTTGTAACTTTCAGAGGAGCATCATGAGGCAAATTTTAAGTAAAACCTACACAATTCTCTGATTGCCGTGTTCTAACTTGCTTCTTTGCCAAAACACACACAATGTCATCTCCGTAACATGTTGCGCAGGCGCAACTGTGAGAGAATTCTGGACCAGTGGTTTATTGAGTTCATTAAGTGATGAAATGAGGAAAAGGAAGGTCAGTAGCCTATGAAAAGGCACATCTTCAGTACAAAGTAGATGTGTAATGTCTTCACTCATGTTGTTCCAAACCCATAGCATTTTTCATTTCTGAAGCTTTTGATGGCCCTTAAAAATTGCATTCTTTCAGCCAAGAAGTCTGTAGTTAGTGAAATAACACGGTAGATAATGAAGTTTTGCATATTAAGCATATCACAAAATACTCTCCTCTTTGCGTGCTACTATTTGCCAAAATCTCATTTCGATATCTCGAACAGTTTATGAAAATATGAGGAATGTTGCGGACATTTCACTCTGCTGCTGTGTGATCACAAATGAGTGTGCTACATCTCGAGGTTCGTGACAGACAGATACCTCCACCCAAGTCTAAAGAAAAATTCAATATGTTATCTAAATTTCATATGCAGCAACACATTATGTAATATGCACTAAATGCAAAATCATAACGACACCTATTTTTTCATTGTAAACTTTTTAAAATTTTGCACAGTATCTTACTTCCACTTAAATATCACAATAACTATAGCCATTAACGAAACTAAGGGCACATAATCACGAAACTGATATACAGAGTTTCAGAAGCAATGGTCAGTATTCAAGAATATGACGGGAATAATCATTCGAAACAAAAAAGTCAAGTAAACAAGGGGGCTAAAATGCATACCTTAAGAGCTATGAGGAATTCTTGATCTTCGATACTGTGAAACAAATCTCTTCTACTGCAAGCTCTTAGCTTTCCATATTTTGGGAAGCGATAGTATGGGCTAAAACAAGAAAAAAAAGTCCAGTAAACATGTGCCCTAAAATGCATAACTTAAGAGCTATGAGCACTTTTTTATCTTCGCTATTTTGAAACATAACCCTTCTAATGAACAAGTGCTCACAACTTTTAAGGTATGCATTTTTGAGCACATGTTTACTGAACATGTTTTTATTGTTTTGATCCATACTACCACTTCCCAAAGTATGGGAAGCAAAGAGCTTGCAGTAGAAGAGATTTATTTCACAATATTGAAAACCAAGAATACCTCATAGCTCTTAAGGTATGCATTTTAGCCCCCATGTTTACTTGACTTTTTTGTTTCAAATGATCATTCCTGTTATATCCCTGAATATTGACAACCACTTCTGAAACATCCTGTATAAAGCAATAAGTAACGCAAAAATGAAATTTTTTTACCAAATAGTTTTTGTAAAATCATTTGAGAAAGATTGCAGAGCACGCGCCTCAATTCTGACATCGCCGACTGGTCGAAAGGTAGCAAACACTGATGGCCGCACCTTCCAAACAAACAAATGAACTCGCCCAGCACTAGCAATGAAACACTTTCACCACACATCGCCCACTGTATCCTTCACAGACTCTTACTACGTTTCGTGTGAGTACGATTCGGGAAGAAGCAACAGAAACAGTGGGACTCACCGGCAGCAGGCGATGATGCCACCAAACACGGTGATGGCAGTGAGGACGTGCTCCACAGTCAGGACATCCTCGTCGTAGATTGTGAGGATCAGCAGCACGGCCAGGAAGGCGCCCGTCATGAAGGAGACATTCCTAAGGGCAAAAACACCGACAATGACAGTAAATTTAACGGGGCTCCATGTCAGGAGAGCCAAAGGCGAGGAGACTATAAAGTTCGATTTAAATTACTTAGCACCTGACGGTTAAGGCCCAAAGGCGGAACTTGACAGCAAAAAGTACTGTGTGGATACAGTTTGCAAAACGCCAAATTTTGCACAGTGACAGAAAATCATTTTAACAGTTTGACTGCTAACCCCATTAATTTGTGGGTACAGAAATTTCAGCAGACAGCTGAGGTCATCAGTCCCCTAAACTTAGAACTATTTAAACCTATCGACATCACACACATCCGTGCCCGAGGAACGATTCGAACCTGCGACTGTAGCAGCAGCACGGTTCCAAACTGAAGTGCCTAGAACCGCTCGGCCACCGCGGCTGGCTGCGTTGAATGTCGACATTTCTGTCGTAGCCCCAAATATTTAAATGACCAAGAGAGATAAGTCACAAGAAGAAAACAGCGTGTCCAAATAAAAATGGAAAAACTTGAGAAACAAGTTTTACATAAGCAACGTCTTCAAAACTTTGTAAAATGTATAATGTTGGTACACTTGCCGCAGAACTTTAAGATAGTGACATGTGCATCCAATGCGGTGTGGTTGCAAAACCTAAAAACTGCTATCTCGACAGCCACTTATAACGTGCAGGCCTGCGTGCATTCTATGATATGCTTGCTACACTGTCAGCACGATAACTGATGACGTGGCATCTAGAGGCCTTTCTTTTCCTAAATGTGTAAGTGACTGATGGTGCAGCATCTCATTTTAAATACCGCTTTCAACTTTATGAGCTTGGAACACACTGTAAAAAAATTAAGACAAAAAACTGATGTTTTCAGCAACAGGGCATGGAAAAAGTGCATGTGATCGGATAGGAGGTCTTTGTAAACAACTTGCAACAAGATTTAATCTCCAGCATGAAGCTGTTGATACTTTAGGAGGTGCTATTGGATTTGCACAAACCATATCAAAATTACTACAAAACACGAAAATCTTACTTCCAAATGAAAATACGAGAGCTGTCCAGAAAGTAAGTTACGATTGATCGCGAAATGAAAATCACAGTGAAAATCAGAAATGTTTCATTTGTAACAGTTAGCTACACCTTTCAGCTACTTCTCTACGTAGTCGCCATTCTGACTCAGACATTCGTCGTAGCGTTGTACCAACTTTCCAATAACCTCATCATAGAAGGCATACACCAGTGCTTTCCGCCAATTCTCTACGCTGGCCTAAAGCTCGTTGTCCGTGCCAAAATGTTGTCTTCATAGCCAGCGGTTCGTTTGAGCAGAGATGAAACTCAGTGGGAGACAATTACGGGCTGTATTGAGGGTAACCAAACATTTCCAATTGAAACGATGCAGGAACATCTTCATTGCCCCTGGAGAATGAGGCTGAGAATTGTCTTGAAGAAGAAACCGCACGACAGTTATGTAATGTTGGTTGCATAGCTTCAGGGGAAAATTCTCACCAGGCCCTCGTACTTGGTGGGAGACACTATTTTCTATAACATCTTTACGCGCTCACTAAGAGCTCAGGAATGAAAAGAGTGACATAATCCTACCTAGAGTCATACTGCCCAACGCATCTTTGCAAACCTTTATCGGATTTTCATAGTCGTTTCCATTTCGTGACCGATCGTAACTTACTTTCTGGACAGCCCTCGTACATTAGGGGAATTCCATTTAAAAAAGCGACAACAGTAGTCTGCTATGAAGCCAGTGGTTGGAATTCAGTCAAGTCAGTGCTGGGATCTATCCCGGAGTGGCACATACATTGCAACAACAGTTTTCCACAAAGTGCGGCCTGTTACTGCGTGTGAAAGGTAGGTACCTCAGTATGAGTTAGCAAACATTGTTGTAACTTCCTTCTGTGGCGGATAGGTAGATAATTAGACCCTCTCATGTGGTGCAAGATGTAGCCGTCTCCTTTATGACACCATCATCCGGCAAATTCTTTCAAGCGGCCATCATCAACAGCTCAGTGTGCAGTTCCCATTTCCCAAATACTCCTCTGATTGGATCATCCTTATCCACATGCAATTTCAGCTCAGGAGCAGATGGAAAAAAAAAAAAAAAAAAAAGAAAATCAAATGAACCCTTTTCAACAGTGCAGTGTTGACTGTTAGGAGTGTAACCAATTTTAATTCATGGAATATGATAAGGAAGTAAAATCATGACACAAGACAATAAAAATTTGTGAATAATATCAGAAACAGAAAAATGTATATACAAAGCGATTTCTATACCTAATTTTTTTATGAAGTGCTTGAACAAAATGAACAGTTGTTTCCCATTCACTTATATGTAAAGTAATTATGTTCACTATGATATAATGATTTGCATCACATTTACTCAACATCTGCAATCGATTTAAATTTTTAAGTGTCCTGGATTTTTTGACTTTAAGAGTAGCTAGGTCTAACATAAAAATTTCTGAAATTTTACACTGCAAAATATTGCCCACTCCACTTCTACCCTCCATAAGTACAGTGTCCAACTAATGCACAACCCAATTTTTAGAATATTCAGGATGGGGGTTCTAGAGAAAAATAATTCATACAAAATAAAAAAAATTCACATACTCTTATCTTCACATAGAAACATTTTGATAGTTTAAGAATTTCAGGTGTTGATGCCATAGATGGTAGTTAGTAGTCTTTCCATTTTATCAGTTCTCAAGGCAGTTAACATCCTATGATTATGCATATTTTTCAAAACATGGAAGTTTGCTAAAAGTTACAAATGATGAAGGTTTTTATTAAAAATAATTTCACATTTCTATCGCTCATAGTTTTCTTATTACATTTTTCCCCATATCATCATGACATTTTCACAAATACTCTCATTTAGAGAGGTTATAACATTTTAACAAATCATCAGAAAATTAAACAATGAAAAATCCAGGATGGAATGTAACTATATTATGAAAAGGAAACTTACTACTCACCATATAACGGAGATGGTGAGATGCAGATAGGCCCAACAAAAAGACTGTCACAAATAAAGCTTTCGGCCAGTAATGCCTTTGTCAACAGTACACACACACACACACACACACACACACACACACACACACACACACACACACACACACACACGTACATATCTGCAGTCTCAGGCAACTGATACTGCACACACTCTCTCTCTCTCTCTCTCTCTCTCTCTCTCTCTCTCTCTCTCTCTGTGTGTGTGTGTGTGTGTGTGTGTGTGTGTGTGTGTGTGTGTGTGTGTACTGTTGACGACGGCATTACTGGCCGAAAGCTTTATTTGTGACAGTCTTTTTGTTGGGCCTATCTGCATCTCACCATCTCCGTTATATGGTGAGTAGCAACTTTCCTTTTCATAACATTGTTACAGCAGAAAATTTAAATATTTCAGTATTTGAAAGGTGTCTCATGGAATTTCAATACACCATTTTTTTTTTCAGGGAACTTGGAAATAACAATGTAACACACTTGCTCTTGGCCTACATGATTTGAGATGAAACTGCCCTGATGCCTCAGCAAATGTCCTATCTACCAATCCTTTCTTTTTCCCATTCAGCTGAGTAGCACTTCATTAGTTACTCTATCTACCCATGTAGTTCTCAACGTTTTTCTGTAGCACCTCATCTCAAAACCTTCTGTTCTTTTCATGTCTGAACATTGTGTCATGCATGTTTCACTTCTGTGAGATGCTACACTCCACACACATCTCCAGAAAAAGACTACCCAACACAGTAATCTATACTGAATATTAACAAATCTCTCTTTTTCAGGGGTGTTCTTTCAGTGTCTCACTTCCTAAGCTAATTCCCTCTGCATTGACTGGTTTAAATTGTTTCACTTTTTTCTCTCTCAGCTGGGCCCACAGCATACATGATGTCAAAATATGACATTTTTATATAAATTGATTCCCAGCTAGTTGCGAAATTTTTACTGACTCGTGCTGGCCATATTTCTTCACAACAAGCAGGTTTTTGCTAGTATGCCATTGTTGAATGTACCTGTTGATGTTACAGTTAATATAGTATTAATAATAATTAATAAGTATAATAATATAGCCTATGTATGTTTCATATAAAGTTGTTTTACTAATTTAATTACATGGTTCACGATGTGGGTTCCTGTAGTCATGTCCTAGTTCATGAACCACGGGCAACGTATGAGTGGCCAAGTAAGTGGTCCCGACAGTCGGGATACCAGTTACTTTGGAATAAGACTGGGCATCTCTGACATATTCTGGGTCGTGGTCACCTTTGTGCTCATACGGCAAAGACTACCAAATCCTCCAGTTAGTCCCTCAGCCGTTAGGGGTAAAACCCAATGGGACTCGGGGCAAGTAAGGCTAGCAACCTGCTTCCCTGGTATTTTAAATATGATGCTGGCAACAATCAGAGCAAAATGCCTCGGACCTTTGGAGGTGATGGAGTCCCACCTCTAACTGACAAACCAGGGACTCCTAAGATACGACTTGGCAAACAAATGGTAATGAGATGGGGAGAGCTATTAATATCAATGGGGGCTACTCTGGGAAGAAGGTAGAGCTGGCAGAGGCTGCAAGTAAGATGGGGCTGGACGTTTTAGCTGTTAGTGACATTCGGGTAAGGGGTGAGAAAGAAGAGGAAGTGGGAGAATACAAGGTCTACCTGTCAGGAGTCAAAGCAGGAATAGCACAATGGGGTGTAGGGCATTAGATCAGGAAAGAAATGGAACCCAGCGTAGTTGCAATAAGGTATGTAAACGAACGACTGATGTGAATAGATTTGACAGTGTCTAGCAAGAAAATTAGGATTGTATCAGTATATTCGCATTGTGAAGGGGCAGATCAAGATAAGATGGATAGTTTTTATGAGGCACTCAGCGATGTAGTTGTTAGAGTAAAGGACAAGGACAGGGTTCTGCTCATGGGCGATTTTAACGCCAGGATTGGAAATCAAACAGAAGGGTATGAAAAGGTAAAAGGTTATGGGTAAATTTGGAGAGGATATGGAGATGGAGACCAACAGGAACGGGAAACAACTCTTGGATTTCTGTGCCAGTATGGGCTTAGTAATCACAAACTCCTTTTTTAAACATAAGAACATTCACCGGTATACTTGGGAAGGCATAGGAACCAGATCTGTCATTGACTATATAATAACAGATCATGAATTCAGGAAGGCTGTGAGGGACGCACGTGTATTCAGGGGATTCTTTGATGACACTGATCATTATTTAATCTGCAGTGAAATTGGGATTGTGAGGCCGAAAGTGCAGGAGGTCAGGTCCATATGTAGGAGGATAAGGGTGGAGAAACTTCAGGATAAGGAAATCAGGCACAAGTACATAACAGCGATCTCAGAAAGGCACCAGTTAGTTGAATGTAGTCAATTACAATCAATGGAAAAGGAATGGACAAGTTACAGGGACACAGTACTAGAAGTGGCTAAAGAATGTCCTGGAACAGTAGTGTGTAAAAGTAGGATGAAGCAAACAGCTTGGTGGAATGACACAGTCAAGGCAGCCAATAAAAGGAAAAAGAAGGCGTATCAAAAATGGCTACATACTAGAACTCAGGTAGACAGAGAAAGTTACGTTGAAGAAAGAAACAAAGCCAAACAGATAATTGCAGCATCCAAGAAGAAATCTTGGGAAGACTTTGGAAACAGGTTGGAGACTATGGGTCAAGCTGCTGGAAAACCATTCTGGAGTGTAATTAGCAGTCTTCGAAAGGGAGGTAAGAAGGAAATGACAAGTATTTTGGACAGGTCAGGAAAACTGCTGGTGAATCCTGTGGATGCCTTGGGCAGATGGAGGGAATATTTTGAAGAGTTGCTCAATGTAGGTGAAAATACGATCAGTAATGTTTCAGATTTCGAGGTAGAATGGGATAGGAATGATGATGGAAATAGGATCACATTTGAGGAAGTGGAGAAAATGGTCAATAGATTGCAGTGCAATAAAGCAGCTGAGGTGGATGAAATTAAGTCGGAACTCATCAAATACAGTGGAATGTCAGGTCTTAAATGGCTACACAGGATAATTGAATTGGCCTGGGAGTCGGGACAGTTTCCATCAGACTGGACAAAAGCAGTAATCAAACCAATCTTTAAACATGGAAACAGAAAAGATTGTAACAACTACAGAGGCATCTCTTTAATCAGTGTTGTGGGTAAAATCTTCTCAGGTATTGTTGAAAGGAAAGTGCGAGTATTAGTTGAGGACCAATTGGATGAAAATCAGTGTGGGTTTAGACATCTAAGAGGTTGTCAGGACCAGATCTTTAGCTTACAGCAAATAATGGAGAAGTGTTATGAGTGGAACAGGGAATTGTATCTATGCTTTATAGATCTAGAAAAGGTATATGACCGGGTTCCTAGGAGGAAGTTATTGTCTGTTCTACAAGATTATGGAATAGGAGGCAAACTTTTGCAAGCAATTAAAGGTCTTTACATAGATAGTCAGGCAGCAGTTAAGAGTTGACGGTAAATTGAGTTCATGGTTCAGAGTAGTTTCAGGGGTAAGACAAGGCTGCAACCTGTCTCCACTGTTGTTCATGTTATTTATGGATCATATGTTGAAAACAATAGACTGGCTGGGTGAGATTAAGATATGTGAACACAAAATAAGCAGTCTTGCATATGTGGATGACTTAGTTGTGATGGCAGATTCGATAGAAAGTTTGCAAAGTAATATTTCAGAGCTAGTTCAGGAATACAGAAATACAAGTCGCTGAGGAATGAAATAAATAGGAAGTGCAGGGAAGCCAAGACGAAATGGCTGCAGGAAAAATGTGAAGACATCGAAAAAGATATGATTGTCGGAAGGACAGACTCAGCATACAGGAAAGTCAAAACAACCTTTGGTGGCATTAAAAGCAACGGTGGTAACATTAAGAGTGCAACGGGAATTCCACTGTTAAATGCAGAGGAGGGAGCAGATAGGTGGAAAGAATACATTGAAAGCCTCTATGAGGGTGACGATTTGTCTGATGTGATAGAAGAAGAAACAGGAGTCGATTTATTAGAGATAGGGGATCCAGTATTACAACCGGAATTTAAAAGAGCTTTGGAGGACTTACGGTCAAATAAGGCAGAAGGGATAGATAACATTCCATCAGAATTTCTAAAATCATTGGGGGAAGTGGCAACAAAACGACTATTCATGTTGGTGTGTAGAATATATGAGTCTAGCGATATACCATCTGACTTTCGGAAAAGCAACATCCACACAATTCCGAAGACAGCAAGAGCTGATAAGTGTGAGAATTATCGCACAATCAGCTCATGCATCGAAGCTGCTTACAAGAATAATATACAGAAGAATGGAAAAGAAAATTAAGAATGCGCTACGTGACGACCAGTTTGGCTTTAGGAAAAGTAAAGGGACGAGAGAGGCAATTCTGACGTTACGGCTAATAATGGAAGCAAGGCTAAAGAAAAATCAAGACACTTTAATAGGATTTGTCGACCTGGAAAAAGCGTTCGACAATATAAAATGGTGCAAGCTGTTCGAGATTCTGAAAAAAGTAGGGGTAAGCTATAGGGAGAGACGGGTCATATACAATATGTACAACAACCAAGACGGAATAATAAGAGTGGACGATCAAGAACGACGTGCTCGTATTAAGAAGGGTGTAAGACAAGGCTGTAGCCTTTCGCACCTACTCTTCAATCTGTACATCGAGGAAGCAATGATGGAAAGAAAAGAAAGGTTCAGGAGTGGAATTAAAATACAAGGTGAAAGGATATCAATGATACGATTCGCTGATGACATTGCTATCCTGAGTGAAAGTGAAGAAGAATTAAATGATCTGCTGAACGGAATGAACAGTCTAATGAGTACACAGTATGGTTTGAGAG
Source organism: Schistocerca americana (assembly GCF_021461395.2). Lineage (NCBI taxonomy): Eukaryota > Metazoa > Arthropoda > Insecta > Orthoptera > Acrididae > Schistocerca > Schistocerca americana. The sequence goes on along the minus strand of NC_060129.1, from coordinate 25,790,519 downwards.
TAAATCGGAGAAAGACGAAGGTAATGAGAAGTAGTAGAAATGAGAACAGCGAAAAACTTAACATCAGGATTGATGGTCACGAAGTCAATGAAGTTAAGGAATTCTGCTACCTAGGCAGTAAAATAACCAATGACGGACGGAGCAAGGAGGACTTCAAAAGCAGACTCGCTATGGCAAAAAAGGCATTTCTGGCCAAGAGAGGTCTACTAATATCAAATACCGGCCTTAATTTGAGGAAGATATTTCTGAGGATGTACGTCTGGAGTACAGCATTGTATGGTAGTGAAACATGGACTGTGGGAAAACCGGAACAGAAGAGAATCGAAGCATTTGAGGTGTGGTGCTACAGACGAATGTTGAAAATTAGGTGGACTGATAAGGTAAGGAATGAGGAGGTTCTACGCAGAATCGAAGAGGAAAGGAATATGTGGAAAACACTGATAAGGAGAAGGGACAGGATGATAGGACATCTGCTAAGACATGAGGGAATGACTTCCATGATACTAGAGGGAGCTGTAGAGGGCAAAAACTGTAGAGGAAGACAGAGATTGGAATACGTCAAGCAAATAATTGAGGACGTAGGTTGCAAGTGCTACTCTGAGATGAAGAGGTTAGCACAGGAAAGGAATTCGTGGCGGGCTGCATCAAACCAGTCAGGAAAGGAATTCGTGGCGGGCTGCATCAAACCAGTCAGTAGACTGATGGGGGAAAAAAAAGAAAGAAAGAAAGATCAGAAATGTAAGGACTATGGTATGAAGATTAGCATCTCCAAAACGAAAGTAATGTCAGTGGGAAAGAAACAAACGGATTGAGTGCCAAATAGGAGGAGCATAGTTAGAACAGGTGGACAGTTTCAAGTACTTAGGATGCATATTCTCACAGGATGGCAACATAGTGAAAGAACTGGAAGCGAGGTGTAGCAAAGCTAATGCAGTGAGCGCTCACCTACGATCTACTCTCTTCTGCAAGAAGGAAGTCAGTACCAAGACTAAGTTATCTGTGCACCGTTCAATCTTTCGACCAACTTTGTTGCATGGGAGTCAAAGTTGGGTGGATTCAGGTTACCTTATCAATAAGGTTGAGGTTACGGATATGAAAGTAGCTAGGATGATTGCAGGTACTAGTAGATGGGAACAATGGCAGGAGGGTGTCCACAATGAGGAAATCAAAGAAAAACTGGGAATGAACTCTATAGATGTAGCAGTCAGGACAAACAGGCTTAGATGGTGGGGTCATGTTACATGCATAGGAGAAGCAAGGTTACCCAAGAGACTCATGGGTTCAGCAGTAGAGGGTAGGAGGAGTCGGGGCAGACCAAGGAGAACGTACCTGGATTCGGTTAAGAATGATTTTGAAGTAATAGGTTTAACATCAGAAGAGGCACCAATGTTAGCACTGAATAGGGGATCATGGAGGAATTTTATAAGGGGGGCTATGCTCCAGACTGAATGCTGAAAGGCATAATCAGTCTTAAATGATGATGATGATGATGATGATGATGACATCTATGTGGAGGGACATTTATAAAACACATGCCAACTAAGTAGCAATGGTAAACTGTATTGTAGGTACAATTGCAGATATGTTCATTAACACCCTAGAAAAAAATTTTTCATTTCTAATTGGTTACACTTATCTAAATTACAGTAGTGATATATAGTTTTGCTGACATATTACTAATAACAGCTGGAGACAATAATGACATAAAAATAGTTTACCACAGTTAAACACCTTAGTCCAAAAATAAAATTTACAATAGAAACAGGAAAAAATCTATACATTGTGGACTTACAAATAAGTGATAGCAATAACCGTGACATATTCGAGGTCTACAGGAGAACAACCATTATAGATAACACCATAAACAAAAATGCATGTCATCCAAACTCATACAATTATGCACTTTTCAAATCAATGGTTAATAGAAAATACAAAATGAACTTACAACACCAGAGTACATAGCACAAAAGGATAATTTCTACTTAGAAATAGTGCTCAAATTATATGAACCAGACACAAAATCTAAAACAATACTCATACGTAAAGACATGATAAATGAAAAGGGAAAACAGACATAAAATGAGGCAAACATACATAGCAACAACACACTTACGCAGCATATCAAACACAGTGAATAAATTAACAATGTAGGAAAAGACAGATTACTACTTTCCGTAAAGAAGCGTCAAGTTGCAGACAGGCACAATTAAAAGACACTCACACAAAGCTTTTATTCACTGTCTTCATCAGCAAGATTTGATGACTGCTTGGCTGTTGTTGCAGGGTTTACGAGAGTGAAGTAGACAGCTGAAAGCTTCAGACGCCACGGAACTTCAGTCAAATGCACAATGTGTGTTTGCTCTGAACGTGTATTACAAAATCTTAGTTAATTTTGTTAAATGTCAATGCACATTTACATCAAGAGTTTAATTTACCCCCACTGTCTTCCATGCAGTCTACTTATGTTTTCTAATAATGTTCCGGTATTGTCACCTGTCGATCACCTTAGATAATATCTCAAACCGCACGAACATCTCTACACGTAATGCTGGTCCGAGGAAGGTAATTGTGTTGCCAATTTTCCACACATCCTCGTTCTTCCTCAAACTCTTTACGCCAGGCAAATACACACAATCACGATGACGTTCGATCACCAAATGGTGCAGTCAATTGCTGGAAAATTTCTGTCGCTTGCACTCCTTCACAAGAGGGAAAAATTTATAATTATGCACTGCGCAGCAGAAAAACACACCTGTTGCTCAGACATCATGAGCGTTACTGATGACGCCGACAGAAGTATGTAACAGTCGGCTCCCCTCACTCCTAATGACCCCATCGAACAATACTAGAAGCGTGGGTCTGCTCCTAGCTGATGCTCAAGAAGAAAAATCCCATTTATTGTTTATCTTTAAGTGTGCATGTGTGTGTGTGTGTGTGTGTGTGTGTGTGTGTGTGTGTGTGTGTGTGTCTGCCGTATTTTCCTGTGAGAAAGTGTATTATACACTCCTGGAAATTGAAATAAGAACACTGAATTCATTGTCCCAGGAAGGGGAAACTTTATTGACACATTCCTGGGGTCAGATACATCACATGATCACACTGACAGAACCACAGGCACATAGACACAGGCAACAGAGCATGCACAATGTCGGCACTAGTACAGTGTATATCCACCTTTCGCAGCAATGCAGGCTGCTATTCTCCCATGGAGACGATTGTAGAGATGCTGGATGTAGTCCTGTGGAACAGCTTGCCATGCCATTTCCACCTGGCGCCTCAGTTGGACCAGCGTTCGTGCTGGACGTGCAGACCGCGTGAGACGACGCTTCATCCAGTCCCAAACATGCTCAATGGCGGACAGATCCGGAGATCTTGCTGGCCAGGGTAGTTGACTCACACCTTCTAGAGCACGTTGGGTGGCACGGGATACATGCGGACGTGCATTGTCCTGTTGGAACAGCAAGTTCCCTTGCCGGTCTAGGAATGGTAGAACGATGGGTTCGATGACGGTTTGGATGTACCGTGCACTATTCAGTGTCCCTTCGACGATCACCAGTGGTGTACGGCCAGTGTAGGAGATCGCTCCCCACACCATGATGCCGGGTGTTGGCCCTGTGTGCCTCGGTCGTATGCAGTCCTGATTGTGGCGCTCACCTGCACGGCGCCAAACACGCATACGACCATCATTGGCACCAAGGCAGAAGCGACTCTCATCGCTGAAGACGACACGTCTCCATTCGTCCCTCCATTCACGCCTGTCGCGACACCACTGGAGGCGGGCTGCACGATGTTGGGGCGTGAGCGGAAGACGGCCTAACGGTGTGCGGGACCGTAGCCCAGCTTCATGGAGACGGTTGCGAATGGTCCTCGCCGATACCCCAGGAGCAACAGTGTCCCTAATTTGCTGGGAAGTGGCGGTGCGGTCCCCTACGGCACTGTGTAGGATCCTACGGTCTTGGCGTGCATCCGTGCGTCGCTGCGGTCCGGTCCCAGGTCGACGGGCACGTGCACCTTCCGGCGACCACTGGCGACAACATCGATGTACTGTGGAGACCTGACGCCCCACGTGTTGAGCAATTCGGCGGTACGTCCACCCGGCCTCCCGCATGCCCAGTATGCGCCCTCGCTCAAAGTCCGTCAACTGCACATACGGTTCACGTCCACGCTGTCGCGGCATGCTACCAGTGTTAAAGACTGCGATGGAGCTCCGTATGCCACGGCAAACTGGCTGACACTGACGGCGGCGGTGCACAAATGCTTCGCAGCTAGCGCCATTCGACGGCCAACACCGCGGTTCCTGGTGTGTCCGCTGTGCCGTGCGTGTGATCATTGCTTGTACAGCCCTCTCGCAGTGTCCGGAGCAAGTATGGTGGGTCTGACACACCGGTGTCAATGTGTTCTTTTTTCCATTTCCAGGAGTGTAGGTGTAAAACTGATTCATTGCCTATCACAGCAAGAGGTTGCTATCACTATCCACAAAACCTGCAGATAACTAAACTAAGCTAAACTAAAGCAGAGCTGAGCAGAGAGTAGCATGACTCACTTGGCGACAACGGTGAGCAGTGGCGAGGTGAAGCTGCCCATGTAGCGCGAGGCGGGCCGGTAGGCGCGGTTGAGCCGCGCGTTGAGCTCGTGCTCCAGCTCGTTGAGGTGGCGCAGGTAGAGCCGGCCGAACAGCGACCAGCGCCGCGTCCCCAGGCTGCCCGGCTCGCGCTTTATCATCTGCGGGCACGCGAGCGGCACAGATCACTACGGAGCACCTCCTCGCGCCCCGAGAGAAGTTCGTAGAGCGCTAACGAGCGACCGAAGTTAACGGAGACGAGTAGAAAAAGCGGTCCTCGCAACACGAGATTATTTCCGAGCTCAAAGGGAATTTCTGAATGGAAAAAATATTCTTTTCGGAAAACAATATTCAGGTGGTCTGACTTGAGTGAAAAACTATAAATACGATGTAGCTTAGACACTATACATAGCTCTTGCCATTTGTTGAAGTTTTAATACTTTGCTCGTCTCACATGTACATATGAAAATTGGAATTGTTTTAGTTTAACAGAATTAATGTACATTGAATTTTAAAAGTAACCGTGAATTACTTGACACTGTATTTCGTCCAGTCATAATAAAAACAACATTTACTATATTCAGGGGCCTGAAGACTGTGTAAGATAACACCAAAATCAATTGCAATTAAAGTAACACACAAAAATACAGCTAAAGGTGTCATCGTTGTTACATATGTAATATAACAACAATTGTCACCCCACAAAGTATTGAAAGATGGAAGTACCAAAATCTAATTAAAAGTTGTGGGTATGTATTACCAACACACCTACATACCATAAGTATACCTACTAATACAAATCATAATGATTGTCAGAAATATCTCAAATATGGGACAGCAGTTGGTAATAAGAGATCACAGAAATGATACCAGAAGTGTGTTCCAAAAGCATCACTAGTACAAAATATAAATACATGGAAACTGAAAATGAAAATACCAGTTAATAGGGGCTATAAATATTTTATGCATAGTGATACACAAATAAGAATGATAATAAATAAAATAAACTTAATTTTGTTCTTCATAGATGTTCTATACAACTCCCCTTGGTCTGACAGACATCTAGGCAACAATCCAAGTCTCACCATACATTGAGGGCGAGTGCAGAGTCACAGACGTGCACATCAGAAATGCATATTTTGAGTTATGTACTAGTTTCTGGCAACAGACCCACATAAGCAAGGTCTTTCACATAATCCCAAGAAATCTCTGGGTGTCACATCCAGCGATCTAGGTCATCGAGGACAGAGCATCATCATTTTGTCACACTGCCAGTACCCAGCACACTACAAAGATAAATATCTTCTGCAAGACCCATCTGAAGACAAGCTTGAAATCCCTTGATAACTGGTTCACAGAAATGGACAAATCTCTATTTACATTCAGTCAATAAACACAAGAATTCGACAGAGCTCTGAAAGACCTATGTCGAAACAAGTTCCCTGGAGCAGACAACATTCCAACGCAATTATTGAGATACTCGAAAGAGCCAGCCACGGCAAAACTATCCCCCTGAGGTGCACGATATATGAGGTACACGAAACGTTCTCACACTTCGAGAAGAATGTAATAATCCCAATTCCAAAGAAGACAGTTGCTGACATTTGTATTATTGAACTACTAGTTCAATAAATTGTGCCTGCAAAATATGAACATAATTTATTTACAGAAGAATGGAAACATTGGTGAAGATTATGTTTTAGAGAAACACAGCCCACAATTTATCTCAAGATGATAAGCCAAATAAATTTCAACTTACGTTGTAGATTTGGAGAAAGCTTTTGGCAATTCTGACTGGAATACATTCTTTCAAGTTTTGAAGATAGCAGGGACAAAATACAGGGAGCAAAAGGTTATCCACAACTTATACAGAAATCAAATGGCAGCTACAAGAGTCAAAGGACACGAAAAGGAAGCAGTGATCGAGAAAGGACTCGGGTCATAACCCGTCCACGACATTACTCAATCTGTACACTGAGCTAGCAGTAAAGGAAACTATGGAGAGCTTTGGAAAGGTTATTAAAGTTCAGGGAGAAGAAATAAAAATGTTGAGGTTAGCAAATGACATTTTAATTCTGCAAGAGACTGCAAAGGACCCTGGAGAGAATTTGAACAGAATGGGTAGTATCCAGAAAAAGAGAATATAAAATGAGTACCAACAAAAGTAAACGAAGGTTAACTGACTGTATAAGGGGAGTCAAATGAAAACGAAGAACTTGCCACAACGGAACCACTGAATGGTTCAATTCAAAAGGAATCACCACAGTTTTCCACTGGGATATGAGACGATCAGTTCCCGTTTCATAGAATGCAGTTGGCCACTGACGGATCCACAACCACTCCCTCTCTCGCACTTCCTCGTCAGAGTGAAACAGACACCCGTGCACGTCTTTCTGCAGGTTGCCAAAGACACGAAAAATCACATAGTGAAATATCTGCACCGCACAGAGGATGCCACAGTGTCCCCCACTGAAATAGGTGAAACGTGGCCTTTGTCGGGTCGGAAGTGTGGGACTAGGCAATATCGTGCAACAGTACGATTCTACCCGACAGAATTCCCAGGTATTTTGACTTCACCGTGTGTCGCACTTTCTACAAAGTCTCTTCGTAACACTGTGCACCGATTGCAGTTCCACACTCGAGCAACTCGACAAGCAGGAAGACCCTGCAGTTGAAGGAGGAGTGTCTGAACAGCTTTGGATATTTTGCCAGAGGAAATGTCGGCTGTCTCTGCTGTCGGCTTTGGCGTCTGCACTCGGGCTGCCGGATGGAAACATCCTATCGCACGATAATGCCCGGCCTCACACTACCATTCCAATGAAGGCTATGCTTCAGTGATTTGAATGGGAAACACTGCAACATTCTTCATAAAGCCCAGCTCTCTCACTGTACAAATTTCACATCTTAGGTGACCAGAAGAAAGATATGCATTGATACTAGTTTCACTCAGACAAATAAGTGAAAGAGTAGATGTGGTTGAGTATCCATCAGCAGCTGACAATGTTCTATAAAACACGAATTCATTACCTTATCTACCAGTGAGATAAACGTCTTCAACTGTGTAGTGAGTGTTTTTGAACAGAACCATTCCGAGGTCCCGTTATGGATACCCCTCGCAGTCAAATTAAATCGGTCAATGCTGGGGGAATTAGATTAGGAAACGAGACACTTAAAGTGGTAAATGAGTTACATTACTTGGGAAGCAAAATAAATGACTACTGATGAAGTGGAGAGGGTATAAAATGCTTGGCTATAGTGAAGTAGGCATTTCTGGAAGAAGGAGAAGGGGGAAAAAATGAATAAATTTAAGTGTGAGATGGTCTTTTCTTGAGATATTTGCCTGCAGTGAAACCTCGTACAGAAGTGAAACGTGTACCACGAACAGTTCAAACCAAAAAAGAACAGACGCTTTTGAAATGTGGTGCTATGCAAGAGTGGTGAAGATCAGAAGGGTAGATTGATTGATTAACACATGTTAAGACATTTATCCCACTGGAAGATGAGACGATCAGGGAAGTGTGATAGGACCGCTGTTGTTCCCTAGATATATAAATGATTTGGTGGACAGGGTGGGCAGCAGGCTGCAGTTGTTCGCTGAAGATGCCATTGTGCACGGTAAGGTGTCAAAGTTTAGTGACTTTAGGAAGGTACGAGAAGACTTGGACAAAATTTCCAGTTGGTGTGATGAATGGCAGCTAGCCCTAAATGTGGAGAAATGGAAGTTAATGCTGATGAGTAGGAAGAACAAACCTGTAATGTTCGGATACAGTGTTACACAGTCGAGTCATTTAAATATGTGGGCGTAACGTTGCGAAGCGATACGAGGTGGAGTGAGCGTGTGAAAACTGTGGTAGGGAAGGCAAATGGTCGACTTCTGATTAATGGGAGAATTTTAGGAGAGAGTGGTTTACCTGTAAAGGAGACCGCATATAGGACCCTGGTGTAACCTTTTCTGGAGTATTGCTCAAGTGTTTGGGATCCGTACCACGTCAGATTGAAGGAGGACATTGAAGCAGTTCAGAGGCAGGCTACTAGATTTGTTACCAGTAGGTTCGAACGACACATAAGTGTTGTGGAGATGCTCCGTGAACTCAAATGGGGATTCCTGGAGTGAAGGCTACGTTCTTTTTGAGAAACACTACTGAGAAAATTTAGAGAACCGGCATTTGAAGCTGACTGCCGAACAATTCTTCTGCCGCCAACATGTATCGCGTGCAAGGACTATGAAGATAAGAAATGAGAAATTAGGGTCATACGGAGGCATACAGACAGTCTTTTTTCCCTCACTATTTGCAAGTGGATCAGGAGGGGAAAAGACACATAGTGGTACATGGTATCCTCCGCCAACAACCGTACGGTGGCTTGCGGAGTATCTAGTAGATGTAGAAGTAGATGTAGATGTACCGAGCTGGATTGGGGAGAAAATAACTCAAAGGCAAAAGTTAACCCTCTACTATCCTGGTTACATATATGTAATTTAAATTTTGTACGGGTTTTACTGGTTTTTAGCCAATGCTAATTCACCAATTCCCACTGTTACACATTTATACAAGCCATGCAGTGCATCCTGTGACGAATAATTGGAACTACTGTAGAAATATTATCTTTACCATATTTGTAACTTCTTAGGTGCTCCAGGGCAGAAGTTGGTCGCCATCATGTCACACAAAGTATGTGGGCTCCTCTGTGTGGATAATATGTTTTTAATCAGATAAATACCAAATATTTTCTCTCTAAATAAGTACTAGTGGACCAATTATTTGTATTCTTTTGGTTTTGCATATTGAAATACCCTAGGAGTGTTGAAATGAACACGTTGTGTATGTGTAACAGTGGGCATTTAGGGTTACGTTTATGAATGTCCATATTGTGATGTTTAGGCATTTTCTTTTACTTCCAGTTAACGATTCTTGAGGTTCTAAATAATCCCGATACAACTGATTTTTATAAACTTGACGATGAGGACGATGATGAAATTCTGACTAACGGTAGCACGTACTACGACGGTGGAGGAATTTCTGCTCCGGAGGTGTTGCAAGAGTCGGCAGTTTTTGATTCAGTAAATCCTGCAGATGTTCCAGAAGGTACAGAGTTGTCATGTACCGATGGTGACTTTTCTCCAGAAATTCATCCATTTGTGCAGCTTCCAGAAGAAGTGCTCACCCCTCTGCAGTACTTCAGATCTCTTGCAACACTGTAGTGTTCAACAAACTAATATTCCAGAATGAGATTTTCACTCTGCAACGGAGTGTGCGCTGATATGAAACATCCTGGCAGATTAAAACTGTGTGCCCGACCGAGACTCGAACTCGGGACCCTTGCCTTTCGCGGGCAAGTGCTCTACCAACTGAGCTACCGAAGCACGACTCACGCCCGGTACTCACAGCTTTACTTCTGCCAGTACCTCGTCTCCTACCATCCAAACTTTACAGAAGCTCTCCTGCGAACCTTGCAGAACTAGCACTCCTGAAAGAAGGGATATTGCGGAGACATGGCTTAGCCACAGCCTGGGGGATGTTTCCAGAATGAGATTTTTCACTCTGCAGCGGAGTGTGCGCTGATATGAAACTTCCTGGCAGATTAAAACTGTGTGCCCGACCGAGACGCGAACTCGGGACCTTTGCCTTTCGCGGGCAAGTGCTCTACCATCTGAGTCACCGAAGCACGACTCACGCCCAGTACTCACAGTACTCACAAAACTGTGATTAACAGGGGGAAATGCTTTACCATGTTAACATGTCTTCTTTCGTGTGGCGTCCAGGTCTTCAAAAATCTTCTACTTCGTTTCTGCGTGAAAAGTAGCAGCTGCTCCGAAATCTTGCAATCGTCCAGGAATCACTAATTTATACAAATCAAAATTGTCTTGAGATTAAATGCAATGTATTTTATTTTGCTGCTTCCATCCTCTGAATTTCATACAATTTTCCACAGTACATCTGCACATCAATAAGTTGTTTCTCATCTTAATCAGACCAAGACTAGCTAATAAGTTTTTACGTCTGCCTTAAGCTTCCACTCTCTAGAGACAAAAGACGGATAGAAGACAAAAAGAGTTAAATTTTTAGTACTTTCCTTTTCTTATATACTTTCTCTTTGAGAATCACGAAGCTTTTGACAAAATTTGCTGCAGTATCTCTCAACACATTCAGTCATCTCGAGAGAATCGGTAATCCGAGAAACACGTTGCGTAGCACCTCACTCAGTGACTGACAGGCAGCGACTGACGTGCTGTAAGGCGGGGACAAGATTCACGCATGCGCTTAAAAGGTCTCTTCCTTTACTGTGTACAGTGGCGCTGTGCTATCGTCTCTATTTTGCGCGGGAAAATCAAAGGTCGGGTACTTTTTAGACAGACCTCGAACAATTGATATTACTTGTTGTGGGGTCCTAGAGGGTTAAATAAAAGGAGGGAATGGTTGATAGGAAACACGCTACAACATCAAGGAATTGTCAGTATGGAAATGGGGGTGGGTGGGGGGCGAGAGTGGTCAGTATTGCAGAAAAAAAACCAAGACTAGACTACACTGACGTGGCAAAAGTCATGTTATAGCAATATGCACATATACACCCAGACAGTGGTAGTATCGTGTACACGAAGTATAAAACGACAGTGCATTGGCAGAGCTATCATTTGTCTCAGGTGAATTATGTGAAAATGTTTCCAATGTCATTGTGGCCACACTATGGGAATTACGATACTTTGAACGTGGAATGGTAGTTGGCGCTAGATGCATGGGACATTCCATTTTGGAAATCATTATGGAATTCTGTGACAAAAAGTGTTAAGAGAGTGCCGAGAACACTCGATTTCATCCGTTATCCCTCACCACGGGCAACACAGTGATTGACGGCCTCAACTTTATGAACGAGAGCAGTGGTGACTGCGCAGAGTTGTCAGTGTTGACAGACAAGCAACTCTTGTGAAATAACCACAGACATCAATGTGGGATGTAAGACAAACATATCCACTGGGATAGTGTGGCGAAAGTTGACGTAAATGGGGTATGGCAGCAGATGGCTGAAGCAAGTGCCTCTCCCAAACTCACAATTGTACCAGTTGGGTCCTGGTTCGAGAGTGGTGCAGACTCCACTAATCAAGTTGTCAACAAAGCACCGAGTAAGCTGTTCGTTGTTCCATAATGGTGTGGACTGTGTTTACATGGAATGCACTGGGTTCTCTGATCCAACTGAACAGATCATTGAATGGAAATGGTTATGTTCAGCTACTTGGAGACCATTTGCAGAATTTGTGGACTTCGTGTTCCCAAACAAGACTGTCACGTTACCGTGCCACAATTCTTCGTGACTGGTTTGAAGAACATTCTGGACAATTCGAGTGAACAATTTGGCCACCCAGCGCCTGATACAGATGCAGCAGAGATCACTATTACTGCAATGACTTGTCGAGTCCACGCCATGTCGAGTTGATGCGTTACACTGGGCAAAATGAGGTCCGTCACAATATTAGGAGGTATACAGTAACATGTGCAGTAAGAAGCTTCAAATGTATGTGGGTTGCACAGATTCGGAGATGAAGAGGTTCGCACGGAATGGAGTAGAGTGGAGAGCTGCATAAAACAGCGGTCATCCACTGCAGTAGTAACCCTCGGGAGACCTGAGCGAGGCATGTCGTCGACAGTTCCTGTCTCTCTGTATCTCCTCCGTGTCCAAACAACATCGCTTCAGTTCCCTTCGAGACGCCTGGACACTTCCCTTGTCGAGAGTCCTTCCTGGCACAAAGCAACAATGCAGATGCGATCGAACTGCGGTATTGACTGTCTAGGCACGGTTCAACTACAGACAACACGAGCCGTGTACCTCCTTCCTGGTGGAATGACTGGAACTGATCAGCTGTCAGACCCCCCCTGTCTAATAGGCACTGCTCACGCAACAATACAAAGGGTAGTTAAAACTTTTGCCATTTCATTATGGGGCTGCTACAGCAAGCAGTATGTATGATATGAACAAAAAACAGTTTCGGTTGCAGTGTTATCATTTTCTAGTACTTCCCGAAGGCGCATTTCACCTCGATTTTGGCATCTTTGGATTGACCGATATTTGGTAGCAAAGGGTACACGAGATACTGTACATAAAAATATCCCAGCAGTTAAATGTTGCTTGTCAAACCTTTAAAAACGCTAAACAGTGTCTTTATTATGGCATGTGGCAATTTAAGCCAAACGGGTTCAGGCCTATAATAAGTCTTTACATTATAAACATACCGGAGACATAATGCATACGCGCACACCTCCGAAACGTTATTGACTTAAGGATTCGTCTCGGGCCCGATCCCGTTCGGTTTGCTTCGGACTGCGCCACGTGCTGTAATAAGGACACCGTGTAATGTAGTACTAAAGTATACGTGACCCGAAGGACACACAAAGGATCGGCTCGACGTACTCGCGAATGTGTAAGAGTGGCAAACTTCCAAAGCGGGTGCGCAACTGACCTCCGTGTAGTTGAAGACGGAGTAGAGGATCTGCCAGAGTGTGATGACGGGCATGAGGGCGAAGTTGGCGACGCCGACCCACAGCATGTGTGTGGCGAGCTGTCGCGCCAGCTCCTGCCGCCGCGCCGCCTTCTTGTAGTCCTCGCGCAGGTGCCAGCTGTTCTCGAACGGCGCCCACGGGCCCCCTGTCGGCAGACGGCCCCGCTGCAGCACAGTCGCCACACACCACGCGGTACCACTCTTTCGCCGTTTATTGTACAGTGCACAGTCTAACGGCAAAAACTCGTCTTACATTAATGATCTTTCCTTCATTGGGGACCACAGTCTATAAAGGTTTTTAAGGAATAACTCTGCCGCCACGTAAGTGGCACGGACTTCAATGCGAGATGCCTTTAATAGGTTCCACAACGAAACATTGTCTCGAAATTTGGTAGAATACCCGAAGAAATTCTGGTCGTATGTAAAGTACACAAGTGGCAAAACGCAATCAATACCTTCGCTGTGCAGTGCCGATGGTACTGTTACCGACTACTGTGCCGCTAAAGCGGAGTTATTGAACGCAGTTTTCCGAAATTCCTTCACCAGGGAAGACGAATGGAATATTCCTGAATTTGAAACACGAACAGCTGCTAGCATGAGTTTCTTAGAACTAGATACCTTAGAGGTTGCGAAGCAACTCAAATCGTTTGATACGGGCAAGTCTTCAGGTCTAGATTGTATACCGATTAGGTTCCTTTGAGATTACGCTGATACAATAGCTCCCTACTTAGCAATCGCATACAACCGCTCGCTCACCGACAGATCTGTACCTACAGTTTGGAAAATTGCGCAGGTCGCACCAGTGTTTAAGAATGGTAGTAGGATTAATCCATCGAACTACAGACCTATATCATTGACGTCTGTTTGCAGTAGGGTTTTGGAGCATATATTGTATTCAAACATTACGAATCACCTCGAAGGGAATGATCTATTGATACGTAATCAGCACGGTTTCAGGAAACATCGTTCTTGTGCAACGCAGCTAGCTCTTTATTCGCACATAGTAATGGCCGCTATCGACAGGGGATCTCCAGTTGATTCCGTATTTCTAGATTTCCGGAAAGCTTTTGACACCGTTCCTCACAAGCGACTTCTAAACAAGCTGCGGGCCTATGGGGTATCGTCTCAGTTGTGCGACTGGATTCGTGATTTCCTGTCAGGAAGGTCGCAGTTCGTAGTAATAGACGGCAAATCATCGAGTAAAACAAATGATATCAGGTGTTCCCCAGGGAAGCGTCCTAGGACCTCTGCTGTTCCTGATCTATATAAATGACCTGGGTGACAATCTGAGCAGTTCTCTTAGGTTGTTTGGAGATGATGCTGTAATTTACCATCTAGTAAGGTCATCCAAAGACCAGTATCAGTTGCAAAGCGATTTAGAAAAGATTGCTGTATGGTGTGGCAGGTGGCAGTTGACGCTAAATAACGAAAAGTGTGAGGTGATCCACACGAGTTCCAAAAGAAATCCATTGGAATTCGATTACTCAATAAATAGTACAATTCTCAAGGCTGTCAATTGAACTAAGTACCTGGGTGTTAAAATTACGAACAACTTCAGTTGGAAAGACCACATAGATAATATTGTGGGGAAGGCGAGCCAAAGGTTGCGTTTCATTGGCAGGACACTTGGAACAGGCAACAAGTCCACTAAAGAGACAGCTTACACTACACTCGTTCGTCCTCTGTTAGAATATTGCAGCGCGGTGTGGGATCCTTACCAGGTGGAATTGACAGAGGACATCGAAAGGGTGCAAAAAAGGGCAGCTCGTTTTGTATTATCACGTAATAGGGAAGAGAGTGTGGTACATATGATACGCGTGTCGGGATGGAAGTCATTAAAGCAAAGACGTTTTTCGTCGCGGCGAGATCTATTTACGAAATTTCAGTCACCAACTTTCTCCTCCGAATGCAAAAATATTTTGTTGAGCTCAATCTACATAGGTAGGAATGATCACAAAAATAAAATAAGAGAAATCAGAGCTCGAACAGAAAGGTTTAGGTGTTCGTTTTTCCCGCGCGCTGTTCGGGAGTGGAATGGTAGAGAGATAGTATGATTGTGGTTCGATGAGCCCTCTGCCAAGCACTTAAATGTGAATTGGAGAGTAATCATGTAGATGTAGATGTACACCTTTTATTTCTTCGTCCGCCTCCGCAGCCAAATTGTCGGCACAGACACCTGTCTCGTCATAGATCTGGGTACCGTCAGGAATTTTTCCCGCATGCGAGGACCGGTACTGGTCGTACTCGGCCCCGAGATACCGGCCGAGGAGTTACTGCGGCGTTTAGTTGCAGCTCCGAAGCCTCTTAACCCGACAGTGGCCGGGAGACCGGTGTGCTGGCTCGAGCCCGACTCGCCGTATCCAAGTGACGCCTTCGGCTGACGGGTGACGGGGCAGTCAGTTGCGCCCCATTGGCCGTCAGTGGCCAGAATGGCACAGCTTTCCTTTGTTTCCTTTTATTTTTCTTCTATGGCAATTCTTGCTCTCGAACCATTATCGAGAGTAGCTTACGTAAAGTGTGGGCTTCTATCGAACACCGGGCCGAATAAACTATTTCCCACCGTACTGAGGACTATCTACGTAACACAATCTTACAGTGGTTTGTATCACTTACTCGAATAATGATCCCTGAACTGTCACAGGTAACACTGCCAACTATCATTTAGACACTTTTGTGCATACAAAAGCTCTACGTTTGCTAGTATTAGAATTGTACAGGTTGTGAAACTGTAGCTGCTATGCACAATGTTAATAAAATGTAAACTTCATGTACAATCTGTTCATATATTTTATGACAAGACATCTGGTTCATATATAGAGAAATGAATTGTAATATTTTGAAGACAATACATTATGCAGACATGTGACATGTACTATATATCATAAGAAATGCTCCGTGCCATCAGGCTTTTCACGTGTAATCACAATATGCCCTCTATTTTAGCCTTTACACATTTTATTGCTTCCATTTTCCGAACTGCAGTCGATACTGACTGGAAAGCCAAAAATTGTGGAAAAAATAAAATGGCAGCAGTTTTACCATTAAGGGAAGGAAAGTAGAAAGAAAGACAGAAATTGTGATAAATTGCACAGCACACTGCTCTCCTCACATTGGTTTGACACTGTCCACTCTACAACAAACAGTCCAAAAAATCCACCGACAATGGCCACCACTGCCCAAGTGATTGAACCTATTGATATGTTCCGGAGATGTGGTGCCCAGGTATTACAAATCTTTTGTCAGTTGGTTGGTCACAATTTAAAATATATAGGATGATTCTGCTGCACTGTTCACCTCAGATAAATCCCGAGTTCTAAATATTGCAATTTCTTCAAAACATCTAATCCAACTTTGAAAAGTAAAAAGCTGCTGATTTAGCCTATTTTAGACTACGATAGTTGCAGCAGAAATAAGTATAGTTTCATTTGAAAAAGAAATGTTGAAAACTCTACTACAGCTAAGAAAAGAGGCTGTATGTCATTTAGTGAGGGGATTTCGGTGAAAACAGAATTACGATATCTTAAAGGTTTCAGGAAGTATGCAAAGTGTGGAACTTAACTGGGTCACCATGTACACACATCACAAAAAGGTTTGCATCACCTCGGTTCTGAGAGAACCGTAACCTGTACAGAAAATTGGAAAAGAGATCAACATAAGCATCATTTCCACCCTGTTTATTGCCCACGAAAACCACACATTGTATGTTGTACCTCCATACAGTGAGACCTTCAGAGGTGGTGGTCCAGATTGCTGTACACACTGGTACCTCTAATACCCAGTAGCACGTCCTCTTGCACTGATGCAAGCCTGTATTCATCGTGGCATACCATCCACAAGTACATCATGGTACAGTCGGTCCACATTGTCCCACTCCTCAACAGAGAATCGGCGTAGATAGCTCAGTGGTTGGTGGGTCACATCGTCCATCAACAGCCCTTTTCAATCAATCCCAGGCATGCTTGATAGGGTTCATGTCTGGAGAACATGCTGGCCACTAGTCTAGCGATGTTGTCCTGAAGGAAGTCACTGAAAAGATGTGCACATTGGTGGCATGAATTGTCATCCACAAAGGCGAATGCCTTGCCAATATGCTGCCAATACGGTTGCACTACCGGTCAGAGGATGGCCCTCGGGTATCATACAGCCATTACAGCGCCTTCCGTGACCACCAGCGGAATACGTCGGCCCCACATAACGCCACCCCAAGACACCACGGAACCTACACCTTGCTGCATTCATTGGACAGTGTGTCCAAGGGGTTCAGCCTGACCGCGTTGTCTCCAAACACGTCTCCGATGTGTGTCTGGTTGAAGGCATATGTGACACTCATCGGTGAAGAGAACGTGACGCAAACCTTAGCGGTCCATTCGGCATGGTGTTGGGCCCATCTGTACTGCACTGGATGGTGTCGTGGTTGCAAAGATGGACCTGGTCGTGGACATCAGGAGTGAAGTTGCGCATCATGCAGCCTACTGCGCACAGTTTGATTCGTAACACGATGTCCTGTGGCTGCACGAATAGCATTACTCAACAAGGTGGCGGTGCTGTTAGGGTTCCTCCGAGCCACAATCTGTAGGTAGCGGTCATCCACTGCAGTAGTAGCCCTCGGGCGGCCTGAGCAAGACATGTCTCAACAGTTCCTGTCTCTATCTCTTCCATGTCCGAACAACACTGCTTTGGTTCATTCCATGATGCCTGGACACTTCCCTTGTTGAGAGCCCTTTGTGGCACAAAGTTACAATGCGGACGCAATTGAACTGCGGTACTGACTATCTAGGCATGGCTGAACTACAGACAACACGAGCCGTGTACCTCCTTCTTGGTGGAATGACTGGATTAGAGAAGGTTCAAAATATGGTTAAAGTCTGTTGGAAGTTGCTAAGTGCTCTTATTACCAAATATTGGATGAATATAACCTTGGTAATGTGCACTCATTTTAAGCAAAAGCAAATTTTTCACGCATCTCAATGTTTATGACACCGTATCTCCTGAACAGTTTGCCTACAATAACACAAGTCTGTGGGTACATCCAGTGGTATATGTGGACACTACCTGCAACCTCTCTTGTGAATCCAGTTAGTATCAAAGAAGTAATAAATTAAAACACCACGTGTGATGCCGAAGTTTTATAGCATGAATTGTGAAAATTTAAGATAGTGATAAACTTTTTGCTTCCATCATTTCTGGGGAGGCAGGGACAGGAGTTGCCAGTGAGGAAAAGGTACGTAAAGGTTTGAAATTATGTGTAAAGATTGTGGTACGTCACCTGGTGCTCTCATCTCATGTAATGGACATATAAGGTCCAGGTATTTGCACACCACTGGATACGCTGCATCGAGATAAACACAGTTTCTAGATGTAATACTTGTCTTATTGTGTTAATTCTTAATACAAGATTATACCTGTCATCATAACAATTTTGTGTGCCTCAATGGCCCGGTGCAAGTTTTGCTATCTGACACTGCTTGAGCAACTAGCGTGATCTTAACCTACCCCAGTTACCTGACTTGGGAATAGGGAACTACAGTTTAATGTGGAATACAAGGTGAAGGCTAGATTAAAGCGCAGAGCGTTAACTCTGAGGTCCGACCGGCTTTTGACCCTTTGACCACTCTGTTTCTAGTCTAGTGCCTTACCGTTAGACCACCCTGCCTGTCAACACACTACCTGTTAAGAAGTAGGTTACGACAGCATTTTGAAATAAAACTGAAATTTAAAAACGTTTGTATGTCCTCTATTCAATTTGAAGGTGGAAAGTACTTTATTGTATAATGATGTGACAATAAGGTTAAGCTTACATTGACAAATGATATGCAACAATTAGACATCGTGTCTTCGGCACAAATCGATAGGTTCGATCAGCAGGGCAATGGTGGCCGTTGGTGCTACACCTCTGAACTCCTGTTTGTTGTAGACAAAACTTTGTAAGATCAGCACGATGAGAGCAGTGCTGTGTGCATGTACGAGTTTTATCTTTACTTACATATGCCACTGTCATAATACTTTTATTTGAAGGGTTGACATTTGTGGAATGTGATAGACACACACTGTCTACGCCTTCATACTCTACTTTGGATACAAGGATACGATAACACTCGGCACAAATCACACGGCATGTACATGTATGTAATACAGACTGCCCCAGTGATTTATGAACATGACATTGTATGATATGTGCAGTATGTATTATACATTGCTTTCAGAGCAAACATTTGAAAATAGAATGTCATCAAAATCAGCTGACAGCATAAAAATAAATGGCTGTGGTCATATCGATGACAAAGGAATCCTACTTTAATAAATTTGTGGTCGTGGCACCCGATACGAAAAAACATAAAACTGTCACGATACTCACTGTTGCTCTACGTTGTCAATGTCTGACAGATGGAGTGATATTGACGCACCACCCCAACTGCAAGAAAGCTATCTGTCCTATTAATTATGTTCTTAATTCTTCCTTTCCATAATTTATAAAACAGTTAGTACATTTTTGCATGGGTATGTGTATAGAATGTAATTACTAATTACACGAAACACAAAATGTCTTACTGCTAAGCAAAAAAACACACAGTGCAAACAATAGCCATTCACAATGTCCCACACCGGTGTGGAGGAAGTCAAAACAAACTATTTGATGTAGGACAGTTCCGGTCTATCAAGTTGGGAAACTACCTCAAATTGGCCTACAGAACCACTTAAGCTGCAGTGTATGCGGGTCGCATGAGTTTTTCAGTGTTCTCTCACTCTCCTCGAGTGAACTATTAGTTCTAGGTAAAAAACGAATTGGGCCTTCTCTGTACCAAATTTAATGTGGTTTAATTTTGTACTGGGATACACTTTCACTAGAGGCTGTGGTTTTTGAGTTAGTCGAGAAAAAATATATGACAGTGATCTTCAAATGCATTCCTACCACACACTCACCTCTCACCAAACAGGACTTTTAATATGTCGTTCACGGCACTCCCTCCAATCAATGTACAAAAATTTGTGATTACACGAACTGTTCCCCAAATCTGATCTTTTTTTTTGTCTATTGCTCCACCTACTTAATCGTGCACTATCAAGTTGTGAATTTTAATGGCACAAAATTAATAATGAAACTGTTTTGTTTGTGTGGCCTTATTACTATGAAATTCCTGTGCTTGTAAGGGCTAAGTTTAGTTCAAATTGTAAATTTAATTAGTTTTACCATAATATTTACAAAAGGCTTTTTTCTTTCATTACCGCATGGGAAATTTTAAATTGATACTGTTAATGAAACAGCTGACTAAATTGGTGGCGTAATAGAGTGACAGGATATTGAAAATCTCTCAAGTTTTGCACGCACTGTAGCTCAAGTTTTTTTTGCAGGTCAATTTGAGGCCATTTCGCGACTCGATAGACGGCAAGTTTCCAACAGTAATTTGTTCACCTTGACTTCCCCTGCAACACTGTGGTATGTTGAAAACAGTTACTCTGTGTGTGTTAATGATACATCCACAAGGTGTGATCAAAAACTAGGTCAAACAAATCCTTTTAGCATCAAATGCTGACACTACGACCATGCAGTGTAATTTATCTCATAATCTGATCTGTTAAGAAAGGCAGCATCAAGTTGAAACACGTTCTCACTTGGCAATCGGCATCCAGGGACACTAGAGTGAGATTGTGTTTGTCACGTTCGTCCAGCATTGTGGATTTCGAACAACATTTTAATATTAAGTTCTGTTTCGAGCAGCAAAAAAATGCCGAAGAAACAAAATGTTTAAACTGGGTTTTGATGATAATGCAGTAAGTCTGAAGACTGTTTACCAGTGGCATGAGTGATGTGAAAGTGGAAATAAGTTTGTAGAAGACGAGCAACATTTGGTAGGTCCATTAATCTCAAAAACAGAGAAAATGTGAAAAGTGGCAAAAATTGCTAGTTCAAACAGGTGAATAACTACCCGAGAGCATCTCGTACAGGTCTGTGCAAGGCATTTTAACTGATAATTTGCAAATGAGACGAGTGAGTGCAGAATTTATTCCCAGACTTTTGAGTGACAAACAGAAAGCGAATTGTGTGTCAGTTTGTACAGAGCTGAAGGATTGTCTTTGCTCAGATCCGGACTTTGTGTCGAAAACTGTAACTCGAGATGTAACTTGAGTCTACACGTATGAACCTGAGACAAAATTTAAGAGTTTACAACGTTTAAAAATTTTAAAAATAATTTTAAAAAAATAAATGGAGTGGGGGGTGGGGGAATCCTCTCACTCTTAACAAGGTATGTCAGCCAAAATCAAATGATGATGTCAGTCTCCGTGGAGAGCAACTGTACATGCCCAATTTCACAAGGGTATAATATGAAACGACGTATGAAGAAAGAGACCAGAAAAATGGACCGACGGTTTCCTCCTCCGTTACAACAATGTGCCATGCCGCATCGCATTTCCGATTCACGAATTTTTGACCAGAAAATGCGTTCCTGTCTGTCCACATCTGTCTTATCAGATTTAACAGTGTGCGACTTCTGGCTTTTCCCAAAAATTAAGACTGCCTTAAACGAAAATGTTTTGAGAGCATTCCTGACACAGAGTGGGCTACGACAGACCAGCTGAGTGCCCTTCCAGTCTCAGATTCAATGTTCGTATGACTGCACTGCTCACTAAGGACAGTACTTTGAGGGAGATTAAACCAAATTCCATGTATGGTTATTACTTTATTTCTAATACAATTATTCACTGTGTTTTTTCTTATCACACCTTGCATACACAGTGTGTTCCTCTTAAGAGCTATCAGGTATATTTTCTCCGGTGTTTCGCCAGATATTTGCATTTTTTATTTATTTATTTATTTATTTATTTATTTTTTGCAGTGTGTAGCTGGATCAGCCCAAACAAACACAGCTCATCACGGCCTTCACGCAACACACCGTGCCGAGGCAAAGCTTCAGTTCATTTCCTGTTTGGGACAAAATTTTTTTTAAACAGAATTTTACACATCCAATCGATAAAGCATTCCCACATCAGTCTATTGTGGTATTTGTTTTATCGACACTTATCGACAGGGACAGTAAACTGAGAAGAATAACCAGTACTCCAGCAGCGACAGAGCAGCATTGTTGCAGAAAGGTAGCAATGAGCAGCACAGGCCATGGTGGTGCCGTCGCTGCGGAATACCGGTTATTCCTCCCGGTTTACTGCCCCTGTAGATATGTGTCGATAAAACAAATATCGCAGCAGACTGATGTGGGAATGCTTTATAGAATGGACGTGTAAAATTCTGTTTTAAAAATAATTTTGTTCATAATGGAAAACAGGCAGACACTCTGCATCAACAGTGTGAGTTGCAGGAAAGACTCGATAAGCAGTATTTATTTGGGACTACTCCAGCTACGGACCGCTAAAACAAAATCACACATATCTGCAGAAACACAAGAGGAAATGCGCCTGATGACTCTTTGGAGGGACACACGGTACACTTAAAGAAACAATTATTTACTTACAGCAGTGTAATCCTAGACACTTACTTACCTAGCATCTGAGAGTGGAAACGACAACTAGCTTGACAGCAGGATTTCTGTTTGCAAACAACTTACCTCTCAGCAGTAAGAACAACAAATAGGATGCACTACTGCCACCAGTCTACCTGCCGCACAGCGCAGGCGCGGTACTCACAGAAGAGCAGAAGCTCGATGTTGTACTTGAGTCCGCGCGTCAGGAAGACGATCTCCCCCAGGAAGGGCACGCGCCACCGCAGCGGCAGCACTGACTTGTTCACCATCGCCACCATGTAGTTCTTGAACCTGCGGGCCGAGCCGACGAGTCACTCGTAGGGCACGGGTGTGCAGAAAATGACTGCCACATCGCGACTCGCGTACGAGAATTTTGTGGGAAAATTTAATATTGTCAGATTAAACCCGTTTGGCTTCCAGGCAGATGGTGTACAATATATTTCTGAAAACAGACATTGTGACAAATGCAGCTGCAGCTAAATTATAAGAAATACACTTGGTCCAGTAACATTAATGTGAGCGTGTTTGATGTCAACAACCAATAATGACTCACAGGAGGCAGGTAGCAGCTAACAGCTCCAACAGTGAAAGGAATATGTCGGGTGAGCGGTGGTGTTTTGCAGTAGAACCCCAACATGTGGCCACATGGGCCCAGATCCTTGTCTCCTCTCCAATACTATTCTGCGACACTTCTAAAGGCAACCAACTTCCCCATTTTAAATAATGTCCCCATTCATCAAACATTAGGAGTTCTTTTACATGTTCGAGTTTGATTCTGTAAAGAATCTCGGTGCAGAGTTACTGGTCATCTCTAAAATGACGTAGTTATGAGAAGAAAAATATTGTCACACATCAAATTGAAATTTTAATGGAAAAACAAATGTACATTAAATGTGTTCTACCACAGAATCATTTACAACAGGGCATATGTGTATATAAAGTTTTTGTTTCAATGGGCATTCATGTCATATCCCTAAATACAAACCATTCCTACTGGGAACCTTGTTTCTGAGGATATGACAACAGGTGTTGAGCTCACTGAGGTCCTCCTTGCACATTCGCACTCAGCCCCCCCCCCCCCTCCCCAAACACACACACCCACACACCCACACACACACACACACACACACACACACACACACACCAATCAGGTGCTCCCTCATAGCCTTTTTCATTACTGTGGAAAATGACCCTTCACTCTTTGTTCTTAAAGAGTATGACACATAACATACCAGTATCATTTTGTGATCAACACTATCAAATTCCCACATTAAATCTAAGAATATTGCTAGTGTTTTGCAACTTTTTGTTCGACCTGTCCACTGCCACAGGGAGAAGAGAGATTGCAGCATTTTCAGTTGTTAAAGCACTTCTAAACCTCAACTTTACATTTGATACCAAATTGCAGGTATCGAAATGATTAATTACCCTTGTATAAACAGTGTTTTCAATACCTCTGCAAACACTGATGGCATAAAAATAGGTCTGAAATAGTCTAAAACATCCCTTCCACATTTTTTTACAAACCAATTTCACTATTCACTGCTTTCCTTATTCGGGAAACTGGCTGTTCCTAAAAGAAGAACTCCAAATATGGCTAATTAGTGGGCTAACACACACTACAGTGCTCCAGTCCGTATGCTGCTACATACCCCGTTATATCCATCAGAGTCCTTAGTCTTCGGTGATTTAATTATTGACTCAACCACGCTCTTGTGAGCGTCACAGGGGTGTAATTCAGATATCAAGTCTTGGAAAGCTACTTCCAAAGAGAGTTATACCATTTCCAGTACAGTCCAAGCTTTTATTTAATTCAGCTGCTACATTCAGAAAATGATTGTTAAATATGACTTACCAGTAACAAAAATATTTTGAATATGTATTGACCTTATGCTGTTACCAGACACTTCACAACTGACAATAGGGTTTACTTGTACCTTGAGAATTAGCTATTCTATTTGCGTACCGCAAGCTTTTTGCCTTCCTAATAGCATTCTAAGAAATTTACAGTACTGCTTGTAATAACTTACTGCAGCTCAATTGTGACAATTTTTAATGTCCTGACATAACACCCACTTTTTTCTACACAATATGATCCTATCAGTCAGCAACCCGTGTCAGCTGTTAGTGACAGTACCCTGTTTTAGAAGTTGTAGTGGAAAGCAAGCTAAGAGAATTATATATATTATTTATGTTATTGGTACTATAAACATCCTGCCACTGCTGTTCTTTAACGAGTTTTAAAAAACTCTGTTGTTAGTGGATAAACATTTCTAAATAATTTTAAATTATATTTAATGTGTGTGTATGTGTGCGCGCGCGCGTGTGCTCGAACTGCCAAGATTCAAGATCTAAACCCCTACTCTCACGTCTGAACCTACCCTACAAAATGTGTGTAAAACCAACCACAATGCACAGTCAGCTTCTTTTGTGTACAGTGATGTCAAACTTGTATTTGGGTGACACTGAGAGAAAATTATCTGCTCTCACAATTATAATATTAATCCATTGTTATGCACAGTATAAATGTGAATTATTGTTTACGATGTAGAAGGTTTCATTTTAGTGTTAAAATTTGTGCATCGTGGCCGAAAGGCATTTACCCTTTTACTAAAGCAGTGCCTATGCTTGTGAAACTGTTCCCCTGCACTTTAGTTGAGACGATATAAATTACGGAAACCTCCCAACATTCTTTTCCTCGCACTATAGCTGATGACACTAATATTGAAGTTACCACATACAACTAATTTTTGGTACATTGTATAAAGTAAACCGAGAACTCTCTCTAGCTCTAACAGAAATGTTCTGGAATCCGAGATACCCGCACCACATACAATGAGCCGTTCGGCACAGTGGTAGGCACTTTACTGGGACAGGGTGTGACGGACCGACTTCCTGCCAGCTGCGACTGACCTGAGAATGCGGTGGTAGATGTCGAGCTCACTGAGGTCCTGCTTGTGGATGCACATCTGCTGCTCGCGCTGCACCTCACGCACACGCCGCTGGACCTCGTGCCACGTCAAGTTGTCCAGCTCCGACTGCAATGTCAGTTAGTAACACTTCTGTTATTTGATATTTTGCCATTAAACTCTGAAAAGACACTCTGTATACAGTTCAAACTTTTAACTCGTTTCCTCCCAGTAGTAGTAGTAGTAGTAGTAGTAGTTGTTGCTGTTGTTGTTGTTGTTGTTGTTGTTGCTGCTGCTGCTGCTGCAATCTTCATTTCAAAGACTGGTCCGATGCAGCTCTCCGTGCTGGTCTATCCCGTATGTGACATCCTGGTGCAGCACCTCTGGACAAATTCTGCTACATGCCAGGGTAGTAACCCTCGTAGACACTAAAAATTCATCCCAGTTCTACCTCGGCAGCTCCCAGAAACCAAATTGCCGGGGTCGATGACCGGAATACTGCCAGCTACAGAGAAATGCAGAAAGAGTTGTGGCAAAAGTGGAAGTTGTTGCGGCACAGTGGAACAAACCGAGCACCCGAGTCAGCGAGTGAAGAATAATGGTGCAACGTATCTCTCGGCTTCTGCTATACTATAGTCCGGTCGTCATATAAGAATAAATCTGATGTGAACATTGCACTGTGTATTCTTCTGCATTTTCTGGAACCTCATTTGATTTCTATTTCAAATGGGACTGTAGCCAAGCTGTCTCCAGTACTGTCAAGTAGGATAATAAGGGTACATGTTGTGCTGTGCGTTATGTGCACATCGACTGGGCGACAACACGGGACAACAGCTTTACCGGCTGGTACAGCTAGCCTGCAGTGACGTGGCCAGCTGCAGTTCACACGTAAAAAGAGACGAGCAGAGGAGCAATACAGCTACGAATGTAATTTAATTTTTATGAAGAATGCTGCAAATATCCCACAATATGCTCCTTAGACGACTAGACGAAAACCGCAACACGTTATCGATTTTAGCTAATGTACTATTGTAATTAATAACAAGAATGATGAAAATTCCTGACTTAACCACAGGGTGATTTTTCTGCATAAGCTATGTATAACATAAGAGTACTGAAGGATATCACCGTATAGTTAAATATTGAAGCCACTGAAGGTATTACCTACAATCAGTTGTGTGGTAATCTCTCAGCTCCTTTCTTATCCGAATTGGAGAAATACGTTTCAGTTCTGGAAGTGTCACCTGCTAAATTGATAACAGACCTATCAGCAACAGAATCCACAAAGCCAACCTGGCACAGCATTTTCTCTTCTTCTTTTATAAAGAGCCATTCTACATCCCACCAGCGTTCGGGAGTGACGTGTGAAAAAGCTGCGTGCGTTAGTTCCAGCATGTCTAGAAGCTTAACAGTCTCGTTACTTCTCCAGCCAAATCCCTCAGCTTGGCTCCAGCTCAGTTCTGTTGGGTTCATATCAGCATTTGCATGATGTGCACGATGCTGTGAAAAGGATTGTTTTTCATGGTTTTACGATACTCATCTACCTCTGTGGTATAAAATGATGGACATGGTCCAAATGAAGAGGATTTGGCTTTTCATTGTTGTCCTAAAAATTAAATTTTTATGTTTTCTTAATTTAAACAACTTTTATGAACAGTATTTCATTAAACGTTGATAATTAAGAATTTTTATTTGAAATGGAAACAGGAATTTTGCATCCAATATGTAATTAGAAACAAGACGATGTGCATTATTCATAAAAAATGATGATGAGTTTTACAATCACAAGATGTGGGTATTTCAAATTGAATGAGAAAACAAAATGATACTAGCGTGATTTGAACCAGCACACGAATAACCACAATTCGTTCACATTGTATTACACTACCGACAGTGCTACACTTTCAATGAGGGTTTTTTTATCAACTGCAGTGTATACAGAAAAACTTCAAAGCCAATTATGTCCATAAATTTAAGAAAAACATTAAGAACAGCCTATTTCTCGGCACTTTTTAACCGTGTTCCACGTGCATGTTTCACTACGGAACAGAATGCAGCCTCATAAGTTTACATACTGTGCATTAACAGTGCGACAATCAGAGCAGAATGCTGCAGAAGCTGTGACTGCACACAATTTTTGATCTACGTAGCTAAAGCGTGATTAAGAAAAATGTTGATGGCTGTTAATACATTTGAATATCTTAAAGTTTCATTTAACGTAACTCAGTAATAAGATATCTAATAGATAAGTAGGACCTACTTCTAAAAGCGTAACAGCAGTAGTGTGCATGTGTGCTACGGCTTCTGACCAATCATCCCATTTGTGTTTGTTTACATCAGGTTTATTCTTATGATGAACAGATTATAATGGCAGAGCAGTGTGTCATAAGAAAGGCTAGGTACAATGTGACAATAAGTACTAAGGTGGTGAAACGGCAGAAAAGAGTTTCCAAAAGGTGAAGTTGCAAAAGTCTGAAGCCTCTAGGGGAGCTGACAGCGAGAGAAAACTGACACACACGATGTCACAGCCGTCCCCACTATCACAGAGCACACGGGAAGCGCCAACATAAATACCCCTCCCTCCTTAACAAACGTCCGAGTGCAAATTGGTGACTGCCCAGTGAGTAGTCTCGGCCCTCGTGTCAGTTGCAGGTATCCAGTCAGAGGGGAGGCTACAGAGGTCGACCCTCGGCACACCTAGCAATCTCCGATCGTCTACGGAGCCACGATTCCGGCCCAAAGGATACTGCCGACTTCCAAAGCCACAATGACAGGGCAGCCACCGTCACCCTTTAGGCTTACCAGAGGCTCGACGTGCGTGGCCCAGACACTGACTGCCATCCGCTTTGGAGACGGACTGCACCAGAGTTGCACATCCCGTTTTCCGTGGTCACACCGGTGCCGCCAGTTCCCGTTTCCCGAAGGGGCACCGAGAGCCCACCCCTGCGACCTGGCAAGTACTTCGAGTGGACCCGGGGCACGACTCCCGAACGGAAAGCTTCGACATCGACGAGCGCACTGTGGAGGTCGATACGTAGAGCTGTGGCCGCCAGAGTCCACGGGGCGACAGCCTCCCCGTGTGTAACGACCGCCACCTGACGCGTCACTGCACCGTCAGTACTGCCAGACGGGTGCACACTGACCTCCCGGTGCTGACGAGGTGCCGCTCTGCCGGCCCACAGTGTTGTGGAAGAACTCTAGTATTACTGGACAATAAATGTGTTATTGTTAATGATGTTTTCTCAGCACTCTCGAGCACTCTAGATCCTCACTGCAGTATCCCATCTGGTTCCCTCCTGCCGACTGGGATCGGACTCCTATAATTTGGCTGTTGGCTGTACCACAACATATTCAGCCTTTCAGTGCCTGTCCCCACCCCAACTCTACCACCAGTAATAAAACTAGAGACACGACATTAGGGATGACAGTTATTGCTGGAGCGACTGCTACTCAGTCATACTGGTTTTCTCCATCTCCAGTTTCACCACACTGTTAAAACCAGTCAACAAAACCAGTTTCTGTATAACCAATTTTTGATTTTTTTTACAGTTATTATTTCCACAAATAAATTTAGACATCGGGCAAAGATTCAAAAATCCTAAGACTCCTTCAGACTTTTGTATTATATGCACATTTCAAGATATGTAGAATTAATATATAATGCTATTTGGGCATTACGAACAGTCAGTGCACGATGGTGAAAACTGCTCGCCGCCAGGCTGTTGAGAAAGTCATGAACATCTTCCTTCACCTCTTAGTGGGAGCTGAATCGCTGGGACCACAACTAACAGTGACAGGTACTGTGAAACTGTGAAAAAACTCAAACGGGCAATTCAGAACCGGAGAAGAGGACTGTTGAGCAAGGGTGTACACATTCTCCATGACAACGCTCACCCTCACATCGGTCGGCAAACCGTTGCTCTCCCGCAACAGTTTCAGTGGAACATAATCACCCGCCAGCCCTATAGTCCTGACTTGGCACCCAGTGACTATCACCTGTTACCTAGGTTAAAAGAACATTTGGCCGGAAAGTGATTCAACTGCGACGACTAGGTGAAAAAAAGAGGTTCGTAACTTTCTGAACGGGATGGCGGCGAGCTGGTATGACATGGGCATACAAAAACTGCCACAGCGTCTACAAAAATGCATCGACAGAAATGGTGATTATGTCGAAAAATAGCTAAATGTTCAAGCTGTAAACTGATGTAAACTGTTGTATAAATACACTGGTCTATGTAATTATAAAAAAATAGGAGACCTTTCTATTGGGATTGCCCTCTTAGAACTACGATGTTTCTTCACTACAAGTGAAGTTTTCATCAATGGCATTGCAGACATTTTTGTATTCCATAAGGACAGAGTTTCCAAGCTCAACCAAGAAAGCACTGAAGTCATTTGCAACCTCCTATCTCTGCAAATGTGGGTGTTTGGCAGTGACTGTCATTAAAACCTAGTGCAGTTCGAGAAATGAGGATAGCTGTACCTAATTTGGTTCCAAGATTTGATAAGTTGTGTAACAAGCCGCAAGATCGAATGTTACACTGACGTGAGTGGTACTTTATTCATAACTCTTTTTTTATCAATTATTTCTGTTCTTACAACGTATCCTAGAGGGGAGCAACAGGGATACCATGAACTTAGCAAGTCTGCAAACAATGGCAATAAACCAATTAACATTTCAGGCACAAAGGGTTGTAAAGCAGTGGGGGAAGGGGGGCGGATGTCTTATTAACTGATGTCATCAAAGTGAATCAACATTTTTAAAAGTTTATTTCCTGTTTTTATACTTTCAGAAATACCATTCAGTGACAGTTTTTGTTTGTAATTTTTCTTTATAAACAACAGGATTTCCTTGGTCAATTTGATTTTTTTCCTTTTTACCTAATTAAGATTTTTTTTTTTAATTTTCAGTGTCATCTCAACATTATTGGTGCGTGAATAAAAATACCCACAGAGAGAATTTTACAACTATATTTCCTATCTGGCTGGATACGCTGGATTTAATCATACGTGAACGTAACTGCAGATTTTTAAATGAAAAACATGGCATCACTAACTGCAACAGTAATGTTAATAGATATACTTTCCATATACTGATAAAATATGTTTACCTTTTAGGTACAAAAGGTATCTGCATTGAAACATATTTATTGAGCGGACAATAATCTGTCGGACACAACACATTCAAACTCACCAAATTAGTTACATCAAAAATAACAATTCTAGAAGTCTCCTGTCTCTTGGATATATTTGTGTGGACGCCAACGATGGTATGGACAGTCTCTTGAAAATAGGTTGAACACTAATAGAAAGAAGACAAAGGTAATGAAATGTAGTACAATTAAGAACTAATCAGGCAATGCTTAGCGAATCAGATGAGGGTGGCAGGGGGAAAGGGGCAGGGAGAGGAAGATGGGAAAATACACGGAAACAGCCGAAGTGTCCCGCAGATTAGTGATAGCAGGAAAAGTATTTCTTAGAAAGAGAATACAAATTTGTGTCTCAGGAAGTGTTTGTGGTGCTACAAGGATGTTGGAGATTAGATGGGCATATCAAATAACCGAGGAACAACTACAAAATTGAACCAGACAGAAATAAACTTTTGGCATAACTTGATTAAAATAACAGATTGATTGACAGAACATATTCTGAGGCACCAACATTTAATCAGTTTTGGCATCAAGAGTGTAGAGGGAGACAAAGAGACGGATAAAGCAAGAAGATTCAAATGAATGCATGGTGTAATAGCTATGGAGAAATGAAAAGGTGAGCACAATATAGACTGGAACGAAGAGCTGCATCAAACAAGTCCTTCGAACAACAACAACAACAACAACAACAACAACAACAACTACTACTACTACTACTACTGCCATTTTTTCACACAACTGAATCCACAGACATGGATCTCAGACAAGATTAACATGGAAAAATTAACAAATGCATGGCCTCACAACTCTAGCAATAATTCTGACAGTGTTAAAAAGTAAACAAACAGAGAGGAGGGAGCCCCCTGTCCCCCTGGAACTCACATCGGGGATGCGCAGGGCGCTGTTGAAGAAGGCCTTGATGTCCCAGAACTGGACCAGGTGGTAGGCCACCTTGACGGCACGCAGCAGCCAGAAGACGCCCGCGACGAACAGGCAGAGCCACGTGACGGGCGCGACTTGCGCCACGCACTCCCCGCCCACCACGACCGCGTCCGGCAGCGATACCTTGGTCGCGTTGCTCTTGCCCCTGGAAAAGTACGGCCAGGGTTGTCATTTTCATCTTCTGCCTCCCTGTCTAGCTTTTAATGACATTCGTCTCAAACTACTTCAGTCAGTATACCAATTACCTCAATGGCGATATACTGTATTCGTTACAATCCTGTTCTATCTCAATTTCTTCTGAGACTGTCTGTTGTAATATTCCTGTTCTCTTGCTAAACAAATAAAACAATTGAAATTTGAATTTTAAATAGGCTGTGCCTCGGCTATTGATCGAGGAGAATTGTAAATCGTATAAATCTTAGAACGACGTCTCGTCCCACCAGGCAAGTCTCTCTTGCCCGAAGGTCCTGGGTGACTTGCTTGAACTCAGCCCCTTTTCCTAACCCTCACCAGTCCACTTCCTTCACCTTCAACCCTTCTGCCAGGAGGAGGAGCCTCTGCCTCCAAAAGCAAGCAAACTGTAATATCTCTCACACGTGTGTTCTCCTGCCACCGCTTGGTGAGTTGCTTTTTAATCTACTCAGTTACTTATATTCATAATAGGAAACGCTATTTTCAAAGTCCATACTTAGACTGTAATATTCGTTGTTGAAATACACTGTTGTCCATGTCTGTTCACTGCAGAAATCCTGTTGTCTTCACTTTTGAAAAAAATGCAGAGTTCTGTTTTTCAATTTATGAAGAGTAACTTCTTGAAATTATGAAATTGGACACATCTTAACTGATGACTGATTCGTTTATTTGAGCCAACTAAATGCCTTTTACAAATTGTTTCTGTTGACTAACATTAACAACCGCTGAACTGCCCTCCTAGTCAGAGTCATGGTCATTTGTATGAAGACCGGGCAGTACAATATTCTTTTAAATTCGACAACTTTATTTTACCTAATTACAAACTCATAAATATTTTATTACGTATTATTAAAATTGTGATTTTGTCAATCATGTTTTGTGTTTATTGTCAGTTGGCATACAATGCACAATTCTGTACTGTACCACACAAATCTCTCACGCAACATTAAACAATGAATAATAAATGTGAAATGCGGTCACCATGTATTACAATACTCGATACAGTGTATAGAGTACAAAACTGAGAGCTACCTATTGTACATTCCAATACCAAACTGGAGGCTATTATACGACAATGTCTATAACCCGACTTTAGCCTAAAAAATGCACTGCTCCGACTCCAGTAATAGCAGGAATTTTTGCCTCGTGTGCTTACTCAGTCTGTGAGATGATCTGCAATCACGATTTGTAAGCCCCCCATCTCTAAATCACAGCAACAGGTCGGCACAGATACAAGACTATTTCAGTCAAAAATAATCTGTTCAGCTCTCTTTTCACCAGGCTGACAGATGTGTTAATCCGGACTAGTTGTGGCACAGCAAATCCTCCACAGACTCCACACGAGCCTGGCTACTGCTGCTCATATTTCGTCCAGGTGACATTTAATGTTATACTCTACGTTACCAGCCAGGCTGTTCCTGACTCCTGCTATAAGCACATGGTCTCTACATATAACTGTACCACACAAATTACAATGTATAAAAAAATTTCATTTAACACTTTTACATTACTAGAATTCAGGATATCAACATGTATTTGGACATAATATAAAGAAATATAGCAATTAAAACAAATGCTTCGGTCCAGCTTCAGAAATGCATCCTGTTTTATACCACTGATGTACATTTATTCAAGTAGAACATATACTAGAAATAACTATTTCTTTTCTGAGTGTTTATCCCATCTAATACGGGGTCTGCTTTTTCAGGATTTGGCAAATTTTATTTTATTACTAACTGGCCACGCACTTCACACGGTTTTCATTTTTATTTGTTTCCTGCAATCTTCCCAGACCACTCAAGAACAAAGAAAAAATTAACATTCAATAAACTGTAAAAACATTAGTATGCCATATTAAAAAGTACTCTCGTATGCTCAAAAATATTCTCCAGCAGTCTTACATCCACTATGTATTCAGTTTAAAGTACGGCAGTAAGGAAATTCAAAAGCGTGCTGCTAGCTTAGTTATCAGGAGGTTCAGCCGAGGAGCGAGTGTTGGGTAGAGGTTTTGTGCACTGAAATAGGAACGTGTGGAGGGAACATGTTGATTGTCAAACACTTTTGAGAATGTTTAGAGAACAGGGATTTCCAGATAACTGCAGAACAATTCTACCGACACCAACACACACTTTCGTATGGGCCTCTAAGTCAAGACAAGAGAAATGAGGGCTCTTTCAGAGGCATTTAACAGTGGTTCCTCCTTGCTGCATTTGCAAGTGAATAACAAAGGAAGTTACCGGTGGTGGTACACACTACTCTGTGCCTTACACCATACAGCTGGTTGCAGAGTACATATGTAGATGTAGATGAAGTAAGGTACTGGAATGTTATGACCCGAGTATTGAACAATACTGTTGTCATATGCAACAATTATATGTGTACGCGAATGTAAGTCAGTGAAAAGCTCTCAGGACTCCAGCCAGATGGCAACATCAAAATACCGTGGGATTTCTGACGATGTGTCGTGATATGCCGATGCTGTGATATTTATACTAGTTCAGCTGATCGTGTACAGCCCGGCCAGTGGGCCGGCGGGGAGGGGCGAGGCTGCAGTGGCAGGGTTAGCGGGAGCTCCGTGTGTGCATTCCGGCTGCATCTGGTGAGTCTGACAGTGCCAGGTTCTATGCCACACTTAGTCAGTATCCTCCATCTCCGTTTACCCGACTGTCACGAATCCATATTTTGACGATTCCTCCGTGACACTGTCCCGATAGTCAGTCGCTCGGCAAAGCACCTCGGTGTTCCGAAAATCAGAGGTGAGGCATTTCTCAAAGTTACGTTCCGCTGCTGCCGATTTTTCTGTCTGTCCCAGTTGCACGTGCCCGAAGCGCTCCTGGCAGCATTTTGAAAAACAGTGCCGCGTTTGCCCAATGTAGTGCCGGCCACACTCACGACCAATGGCACAGACTCCTCGTATGTTCACTTCTGGTGGTTCTTAAGCAGAGCCACTCTTTTGTCTTCAGCGGTGGTCACAAGACAGTTTTTGTGCCATCTTTTGAGTAGCCTCACAATTTTGGCTGACAGCAGTCCCAAGTACTGCAGGAAAGTAAATGCTCTT
This sequence comes from Schistocerca americana, assembly GCF_021461395.2. Lineage (NCBI taxonomy): Eukaryota > Metazoa > Arthropoda > Insecta > Orthoptera > Acrididae > Schistocerca > Schistocerca americana. The sequence continues at coordinate 25,755,746 of NC_060129.1, read as the reverse complement.
TCTCTTCCCAGTTTCCACCATTCTGTCGCTTCTCGAATCGAATACTAACATGTGCTTTCCTGCAGATGTCATAGTTCTGTCCGGAGGCTTATCGGAGAAGACACGGGCCCTACGTGCCTCGGTTGTCGGCACTGTTCCCCGTTGCGCTGGATGGGGGCAGCTGGTCGTGTGCAGGTACAAGTCTCATAACTATTGGAGGCAGTGAAGAAGTGGCCGTGTCCAGGGGCGCCGGCATCCCCAAGCCTGTACCGACTACGGAAAATCGACAACGGGGGCCTGCCTCTGCGGCCAATACCAGACACCTTCAATTCACACAATTACAGACTAGCCAAATATTTTGCTACACTTTTAAAACCTGTAGGCAACACTCAGCAACACCCACACTAGAGAAGCAATAATAAAAGCAAAAATTGTCAGGATATAAGGAGGGTGATACTGAAGACTCCACAGCTGCCACTAGACTATAGATTGCTACCAGAACGAGGGGGCACTCAGGACAGAGCCATGTGGGACCCTGATCTCTTTGATACAGGGGTACTGACAGAAGCAACCACTTGAATCTGGAACAAATGCGGCGACAGGAAGTTCTTAACAGGAATCTATAGTGGACCCCGAAGAACCCACTCTTGTAACGTAGTAAGGATGTGGTGATGTGTAGTGTCTTGAGACTTTACTAGGTCGAATAGACAGCAATGAGATGCTGACGATGTGCAGAGGCCATCTGGATGGTGGAATCCAGATGAATGAAATTTTCATCAGTGGAGCGACCTTCGAGAAAACCTCCCCGAGATGCATCCAAAATGTCCCAAGATTCGAGAGGCCGACACAGCCACTTGCTCACCCTGCATTCGAGCAAGTTACAGAGAACGTCAGTATGGCCGATTGGGCGATAACTGTCCACTACCGGAATTATCGCACTTTCTAGCCACTGATATGGGAACTCGCCCTCATTCCAGATCTGATTAAAGAGGGTAAGGATGTGACAATTACAATCCACTGGCGGATGTTTCAGCATTTGATTGTGAATGCGGTCTGGTCCTGGGGCAATATCAGGGCAACAGGCTAGGCACAAGAGTCCCACCCACTGAATGGGGCATTATATGGCTCCAGGTGGTGGGTAGTATGAGCCAAAAGACGGGGTGATAATTCTCAGACACAGAATGCTCAGCAAATTGTTCGGTGATAACACCTGGATCAATATAAATGGCGCCATTAAAGGAAATACTTGATACACCTGCAGGGGGCTGGAAGCTGTAGAAGTGTCTTATCGTTGCCCATACCTGTGACGGAGAGGTACACAATACACTTGTGTAAACGTACCATTCTCAAGAGTCTCGTTTTAGTCATTTTATGAGGCAGTGGACACAGGCATGGGGCCCTTTAAAGGCAATGAGGTCTCCAGTGAAGGGTGCCGCTTATGGTTACAATCTCTAATGGCCTCCGCCATCTCTGGGATCCTCCGGGACGCCGTCTTCAGGCAGAGGGTTCCCGAGGAAGAGGGGATGGGTCGGTCGGCTGCCAAATGAATGGCTCCCTTTGTACGCCAAACAGCCACATCGATACTTCCTCGCTACACAGAACTAAAGAGAATGACAGAAGGGAATGCATCTCTGCCAGCATTGCGAACCCAGCTGCGTGGGTGTCCAGAGGACCGACACTCGGGGGAGGGACAGAAAGATTGGGAAGTGGTCTCTACGACAAAGTTTAGTGTGGACACTCCAGTGGGTAGACGGTAGAAGACCAGGGCTCCACAAGGAGAGATCAATGGCCAAATAAGTTTCTTGAGCCACACTGAAGGGGGCACCAGGCAGAGAGGCACAGTTCGAGACGTGCTAGTAAAGTTTTGGTATCTTTACCACCGCCAGTGATCATTGTACCACACCGAAAAGGGTTATGGGCATTGAAGTCAGCCAAGACTAGGAAACATGGGGGAAGCTGAGACAATATTGCATACAGTACATTCCAGAACACGACATCATTAGGAGGGAGATAAACATTGCAGATGGTAAAATCCTGATGTGCCCTTACCCAAACAGCCACAGCCTCCAAAGTTGTATCGCAAGGCACAAGGTCACTGTGCAAGTCCAGCACATACATACAAACTCCACCTCTCTCACAGTCTGTACAATTCTTAAAATAACCTCGGTAGCCACAAAGGGCAGCAGTTCCAGTTGCTGGAAAATGCGTTTCCTGGATGGCAATACAGAATGCAGGGTAAAGCAGCTGTAGCTAATCCAGGTGGTGGAAAAATTCATTACAGTTCCAATGGAGTACCGACTGAATACTGTGGAGGCTTGATGTGATCAAGGGTCATGTGCTGCCACCAGTTGAAAGATTAGAGGATCCACTGACAGGTTCTGCGGCACACTGCCTGGGGATATTGATGTCTTAGGTGCCACTGGGATCTCCACATTTAGCACGGAAGGAGTACATGCAGAGTCCACTGGCGTGTGGGCCACAGAGTTTCCTTCGACATAGAAGACTACTACTTGTCTTTCTTGCTCTCCTCCTCCTTAGACGATGAGGACTGGGAAGGAGTCCCCGAACTGGTTTCACAGACAGCAGAAGAACGAGAAGTCCGACAGCCGGCAATCTGTGGTTCCTTCAGCCACTGACTGGTATCTGGCTGTGGACCGGCAGGAACTTTGGAAGGAAGAGCCCCGAGGGGCCTCTTCGTAGCTAGAGAAGCCGGAGGAGGATGAGGTCACCTCCGGCTGGAGGATGGGGGCCAGTGTGCCCAGCAGGTGGGGAGCCGGCCGATGCTGAAGAAGTGGATGAAGTGGAAACACCAGAACAGCCCGCCTAACCATGTGGGAATAGGGATCTGCAGGTGGCTCTGAAGGCCCACTGTAAGAGACGCAAAAGAGGAAGGCACCGTCGACAGGGAAGGCGACGACATTGCAGCTGTGGCATAATATTCTGTAATTTGTAGGGGGTTAAGACGCTCGTACTTTTTCTGCCCTCTCGATATGTGAGCTTATCCACAGTCTTTTACCGCCAGATTTTCTTGTCACAATTAAAAATGGAGTAATCTGGTGAGCAGGGAGCTCGCTGCAGTTCACACAGAAGGGAGGAGCAGAACAAGGAACGTTTGCACGCAGCAGACGTCCACAAGCCTTGCAGGCAGCGGTAGTGGTGCAACGGTAAGACATATGTCCGACTTCATATACCTAACACATCTCATACAATGGGGAACATAGGGTTTTATGTCACACCAGTAGATCATCACCTTGACCTTCTCAGGCAACGTATCACCCTCAAAAGGCAAGACGAAGGCCTCAGTAGCAACTCCGTTTTCCCTCGAACCCCTACGGACACGACAGATGAAATGCAGACCCCGTCACTCTAAGTTGGCCCGCAGCTCATCGTCAGATTTCAAAAGAAGATCACAGCGAAAGATGACAACCTGGGCCACACTGAGACCCTCGTGAGGAGTGACAGTCACGAGAATGTCGCTCAACTTTTCACAAGAGAGCAGGGCCTGTGACCGGGCAGGAGATTACGCTTGGATCAGGAGGGAACTGCTCTTCATCTTGGAGATGACTGCAACTTCACTAATATTCTTCTTCATTGCAGTCCACAAAAAATTCAGGTTTTGTGGCCAGAAAGGCGTCCCTGTCGGGCTCGATACAGATCAATATCGGGGGAAGGATTTTGTCATCTAGTCCTGCACTCCTCCCACAGTATGGCAAGGGAAGGGAACGCATTGGGATTGTATTTTGTTGCACTGTATGAGCCCTTTCCATCGGACGAGACAGCTGGGGCCGTGTGTACACCAGCAAGAGAAAGTTTAAGTCACTCCATGTCTGAATTATCTGCCACAGTGCCACCCACTCTGACAAAGGGCTCTCCCGTGGGTGTCACCCAGCCACAGCAACCTCACCAGTATTCTGTCACTGGGAGTCCCTGTGCCCCAGTCACGGCGGGCACATACTCCACGGCACACGCGGGGAGTGTGCAGTGCGGGCACCGACAATGTGATCCCCGTGTAGTCAGGGGGCTACCACTGTGCACGTACTTGATGAACCCCCACTCCCCTCCACCACAATACGATGGCTACTGTGCTGGGTTTCGGACAGACAACAACAGAAGGAAGGGTGCCAGGGTGGAAAGGCACAGAGGTGGAGCATCCACCATGGCGGGTGACCTTCCCTGTAAAATTTGGAAAAGATGGCAGGTCAATCCCAATAATGGAGACCATATAATCGTTAATGAAAGGTGAATGGAAGGTGACTGCAGAGCTGGGGGTGAAAATAGAAATTGAGACCAAAACTGTAAATGAAGTCAAGGAAGGGTCTGCACCAGAAAACATCTGACAGAACATTAGAGCAGGTAAGAGGTAGTCTAAGGGTAGGTTTGCAGCACAGAAAGAGGGGGTGGTGGTGCTAAAGCTGGGGCCCAATGTAGTTGAGCACATACTCACCAAAGAGTGGTGACCCTCCTGCAGGAGCGGGGGAGGGGGGGGGGGGGGGATTTGGAAAGACACACAACATCCCAGCCAATCTTCCGTGGGTGGGGGTTCCAGGCCACCAATGCCATATGATCATTTCATTTCTAAACTGCACCACACGGACAAATCGATTGCAATCCCACAAATAGTCATAGGGCAATGCAATTTGCTACATTGTTACCACACATAGCGGTGTACCGATTTGAAAAGATCAGTCATGTTCAGACGATGTCGGTCATAGACAGAATCCGTCGGTGTCAGTTGCACTGCGATCAATCTTCGGGCTACGGCCAGGCGATTTTTGCGGCGGGGTCGACCTGAGAAAAATGTGGCAGGAATTTCAGTTAGTGTGCACCTCCTGTGCAGAGGAGGGTGTTGTCAGATGACCACACTGCACAGAAGCAACTGCTGGAGAACTGTGGCTGACAGTGTGTTTCGTTAGAAAGGGTTTCAATTCCTACTCTGCATTTAGACCTCTTCCATTTGCATTTGTGGCTGATGAGCTGTTTGCCCTGTGTGAAAACCTCATAAGACATATTCCAGCAAAAAAACTTAGTGAGAGAGAGAGAGAGAGAGAGAGAGAGAGAGAGAGAGAGAGAATGTGGTGGGGTGGGGCTTTTGACTACAGATTATAAAGAGCAAGGCACTTTGCAAATATACATTTGGCATTTTAACAAATGAAAAGGCCAACAAAACTAAAATGAAACAGATGGAAAAAAGTAAGTAAATTGTCTGTTGTTTCAAAAGTAATCCCCATACTGTTAATACATTTATCCTGCAGTGAGGCAAGGCAGTCAGTGCATCCGTGGAAATGTTTGTGGTTGTCTACAGAACCACAACTATACAAACAGTTACAACTCTTCATCTGAAGCAAATCAACGGCCACAAATGCCTTTCCTCACGACTGGAAAAACACGGAAATCTCACAGGGAGAGATCGGGACTGTACGGAGGATCTGTAAGAGTTTTCCAATGAATCTCCTTCAACATACTGAAAAAGATTTCGGCAACATGTTGCCAACTTGTGGCAAGGCATTATCCTACAGCAGAATCATTCTTAGTTGTTTTTGCATCCTAAAACACAACAAAGTTCATACGCACCTATGTCAGAACTTTTGAACACTAATATGCAAAAGAGAGCTAATGACAAGGACTTCCTCTTTGAGAAAGGTCCACAAAATACACCCTAGAGACAATGGAGGTCCCAAACTAAAGATTAAATGTCCTTCGTATATTTCCACAATGTATAAAAAGTAAAACACAGTCAACACACCGTGTGTTCTTCGATGAAACGGCCAATAACTCACACGGCAGACGTACATTACAATGTTAAGTGGTTAAAAAAAGGGCATTCGGTCAGGCAATGGTGAACAGTCAAAGGTTGTTGACAGTGAGCACAAAGTGATGGGGGATCACCACTTAACAAATGGCTACAGTTAAAATGATAGTGCTCAATAAGCAACCCAGCTAAAATGATTTCACAGTGAGAGGACCGAGTGGAGGTCGACCGATGCGATGGGAGCGGCTTAATAACCCGGAGCTCGTTCCCGTGAGGAGATGCCAAAGTGACACCACCTGGTAACAGACAGACGGAGATCATCGGAAGGCACGGAACAACTAGTGGGCTGAGGTAGGAGCCTCGTTCCCCGTCAGACCGACATGACCAGGAAACCACGTAAACATTGACAGTTATCAAGTGGAAGGTTTCTCGCACACATTGCACTGTGGACTGTGCATACATCACACTGAGGCTCTACAGGGCACTGAGAAATTGGAGCATATGACACAATTACACAGTGCATACGTGGACAACGCAAAAAAATTCCCGGATTTTTCCTGGATTTCCTGGTTAAAAATACACTTTTTCCATGTCAAGTGACAGTATATTTTCCCCTCAGATCTGTAAAACTTATTAATCCTTTGAATGGTTAAGGTTTTATACACTGGCATAAAACTTTCCAACCCTGTAGAAAATGAACCCCAGGGAGGCGAGGGAAGGGTGGGCAGGGGGCGGGGGGGGGGGAGGGGGGGGGGGGGAGTGAAAAAAGAGAAAAAAATTTTTGAAAAGATCTTTGATGTGTAGTAGCATGTAGGCTGCATATTTTTGCTGTACGATATGCTGCATATTTTCATGTTACGAATGCACGTATTCGAATTCCACCAAAGACAGCACATTAGTTTCCGAAGCATCAAAATTAAAATTGTGATGCACTTTTGTAAATCAGTCATACCTCATGTCACATAATCTTGCCAACCAATCATAGCAAACATTCAGAGCATTTGACACACGATGCAGTCAGCCAATAGCAACATCACTTAAGTAGTACGAACATGCAAACAGGAAAGGGTAATGGTTTAAATTAATATACATAGAATAGCTACAGAAAAAGCTAAGCCTTTTACATATAATATTGGTCTATTTTGCATGTGTTCCACTTTGAGATACAGCAGACAAATGTGCCAGTACAGTTTTAAATAAAACCACCGTTCGCAATATTTTCCTGCGACCTGTTAGAATTCTTTTCAGCAACTGTAAGAGAGCGTCAAAAAACAGTGTTGCTGTGCATGCACAGCTATGACGATGTGGTAAGCCCATATGCTCGTACGTATCTAGCATTAAGAGCTCTTACATTACGTCATAAATGAAAAAGGACATCAGAGGATACTCCAAGAGCATCAGAATTTTGTAAACCATACTAAAATGCATAATTTGGCTGAAAGTGCATATTCGTATGTCCATATTCAGAACTGAACTTGATATTAAGGTTTTCAGTGTGGTTTTCAGGATGCAAATTTTCTTGGAGTACCAGTACTGCATTATCTCATGTTTGATTCTTTTTTATGGCATAATGCCATGCATGCCAGACGATAAAAACATGCGCTTGGAATTCAGCAAACAGTTCACACATACCATTAGTGTTTCAAATAAATTGACTGTCCCTGGAGAAGAGATGAATAAAAGCCAAATTTCTTTAGAAAATTCACAAAAATAACTTTATTGTTCTACAAGACAATTAATGTCTGGCTGCCAAAAACTGGAAATAAAATAAAATCAGAAAACTGAAACTAATAACATACTTTTGCCTTTCATAACTATGTGAATGTATTTTAATTCACCTGATAGCTCCTGGACATAAAAATGCATTTTTCTTTCATTTGATGTAAGAGTAAACAAAGAGGAAACAGTGAATCACTGAATGTCAACACGGGTTATGTGGAGACTACCCCCTCCCCACTACAACCCGGACTGCTCTGCGCATGCGCAAATCTGGCAGCTCGGGTGTCACAGAAAAAGTTTTCCAGGTTGCATCTGGCTGCTTGTCCCTACAGCTGATAAGTGTAGCCCAAAGCGAGAGACACTATCGCCCATACATGACAACTGCATATGTGCGTGACCTGGTGGCAACTGCTCAAACAAACCTAACATAAACCATTGTGACGTCATCCAAATTGGAAGCTGTTTGTTGTTATGAAGTGTTGTGTAGTCTTCATCCTAAAGCCTGTGACACATTTTGTTGTTGGCAGGCACTTGTGTGAGTGCTGTCATAAATAGTGTGTTTCATTTGCAACGTAAGTTTTAATTTTGGTTTCTTTCTCTCATATATGTTTCACTGGGGTGGTATTATTCTGCAGTAGCAGGCTGAAGTAAAATTCTTTGTCAGAGTATCAGTTTTTACCACTGAAAACTACAAAAATTTAACTGAAAAATAGAACAATGAAAAATTCCCAGAATTCCAAATTTCTCAGTTTTCTCCCAGGTGAAAGAAATTCCGGGTTTTTACCAGTTTCCCCCAGTTGTCCTAGAGTGTATACACTCAGAATTAAAAACCCTGTGTCACCACAGCGAGTCCTGATAGAGGGCAAGGAGCTCTACAGTAAATATTGAGCACTGTTCTGGAAGCCAATACTGCAAATGGTCAGTGCCAATGACGAAGGCACACCCAATACCACGGTCAGTCTGAGAGCAATCAGTGTACACAAAGGTACTATTGCTAAGCCCCTTGGAAAGATGAAGAAACTTACAGTGACGGATTGAATCTGGAGCAGTTTCCTTAGGAAGCAAATGAAATCCAAGATGAACACGATCCGCTGCATGAAGCCAAGGTGGTGAAGGGTTGACAACCATTGGGAAAGTGGCAGGTAGTGTGAAGTTAAGCTGCCAGACTACTGGCTGAAAGCAAACTCCAGGATGTAACAGTAAGGGGAACGCATCCCATGCTGGCAGTCAAAGGAGTCATCAAAGGAGGAGGCATAGGATGGGTAGCCGGGCGTGGCAGACAAACGGCACGCGTATCCACTGAGGAGGACAGCAGTAGTTCAGCAGCTTCTGCATAGAGACTCACAACCGATGATCGGCACATTGCTGAAGATGCCACTCCAGGAGAAAAGTCCGTAGAGAACTGCAATAGACTGCAAAATTGTAAACGAACAGGGAGTCGGAGATGCCTGGTGGAAGATAGGCCATATCGATGTTAATGGCTATAACAAAGAGGACAATGCTGAAGTTGGAACCCAGAGGCATGCCATTTTGCTGGATAAAGGTGTACGACACTGCAGAACCCACACGTACCTTGAAAACTGTCTTTTAAAAATTCTTGCAGGAAATTGAGCAAGCGGCCTGGATGCCCCACGTATAGAGAGTACAGAGGATACCAGTCCAGCAGGTATCTTCAGCTTTCTCCACATAAAATAATATGGCCACAGTCCAATATTTCCACAGAAAACCATTCACGACACGGGTGGACAATGTGACAAGATCGTCAACTGCAGAACGGTGGGCTCGAAATCCACACTGTGCAGTGGCAAGTAGATTGCGAACCTCGAGCCACCACACTAGCCAGGCAGGAATAATATGTTCCATCACCTTGCAAACACAGCTGGTATGAGAAATGGGCCAGTAGCTACAATGAAGATGTTACCCTTACCGGGTTTAGGTGTCGCTATCAGTGGCTTCGTGCCAGTGTCTGAAAAATGCGCCATCTGCCCAGATGCGATTCTACGTACGAAGGAGAAAGTGCTTGCTCACAAGAGAAAGGTGCTGCAACATCTGAATGTTAACATCGTCCGCCCCTGGGGCTGAAGATCGGCATGAAGTGAGACCAGGACGCAGCCACCTCCTAGTAAAGGCAGCACTGTACCATTAACGATTCTGTGAGGAGAAGGGCATTGCCCGAGCTGCCTCCACAGGTTTTCAATGGAGAAAAGCAGGGTGATAGTGGGTGGAACTCTAAAGCTCCGCAAAATAGTGGCCTAGGGTGTTGGAGGTAGTAGTAGGGTCCACAATAACATCATCTGCTACGGTCAGGCCGGAAGTTGGGGAACAGACCTGGGTGCCAGAGAGCCGTCAGAGGTTGGCCCACACAACGGAAGAGAGAGTGGAATTGTTTTAAAAAAAATAATCCAGAATATTTTTTTTTCCTATTCTGAAGACTGCGACAACATTGTGCACGCATATGTTTGTAATAAATGTAGTTTGTCATGGTAGGATGATGGTTAAAAATGCAGATAGCAAGTACCCACACAGGAATTGTGTCACGACGTGCCCCGTCCACCAAGGGACCGGGACATGGTGCCATAGAGAGGAAGTGCGAGGAAGGGAACATTCTGCGGCTGTAAGGATATTCTACCTGGTCCTCACAACTGGGGAAATGTTGTTTGTTAGAGGTCACCATGGAGGAGTACAGCCTCCAGTCAGCACTAGAAAGATGTCAGTTGGGTTTAGATGTAGGTGGGCGAGGAGTCGGCAAACGGATAGCACACAGGAAACCGTCACTTGAGTACGTGTCGGAGACAATGGACCACCCGAAACGACGAGCAAGCTGGGCAGTGCAGAATGGTAGGTCCAAATGGAAATAGGTGTGTGCGGACTCTGGAGGAATACAGGTGCTGCAGTATTAAGGCAGAGGAGGTCGAGTCGACTGAGAAGCTCAGCCGAGAGGCGCATCTCTGACAGGTTCTGGAAGAGCACCAAAGGCAGTGGTGTGCATTAAAGCCACTGAACAGCAAAAAGGTGTGAGGAAGTTGATCAATAAGCCGCAGGAAGTCTGCCCTGGTGACACTGAAAGATGGAGGGATGCAGAAATTACGAACAGGAAGGGTGAAGTGAGGAAGGAAAATCCAGACTGCAACAGCTTGCAGCTGGGTGTTCAGTGAGACAGTCCGATTTCCCGGAGGCAGAAAACAAGGAGTCGCAGTGATTCCACGAACAGCCACAACTACACCTTGTCAGATCTAGTGTTGCGAAGATTCCCCCAGAGAAGAGTCATAATGGGGTACAGGGAGGAGGGAACAAGCGAAGGGCAATCCACCTAGGCAGACTCTCTGCTACAAGGCACAAAGGTTGGAGGATTCTGTCCCACGAAATCTACAGAGGCCATGGCATTTCTCCTGGTTCAGCCTGCAGATTCCAAGGAAGAAAAATACAAGGCGGGGCACACTGGCAAAAGTGAGGTCAGCCAGGTGAGTGGTGATACCACAGAAGAGGACCTCCGAGACGCAGAAGTAGAAGACTGTTTGCCTTTATTCGATTTCTTAGAGTCTTTATGGGCAGCACGCGAGTCTCAGATGGTTGTCAGCCAGACGGGCATAAGAAATCTTCACTGGAATATTTCTATTGCCCTTTCTGGCCTGCTGGCTGTGATTTCACTGCTGGGGATGAGGATTTAGTGGCTCGTTGCACGGCTCTAGGAGAAGGAGACGGGGACGCTACCACGATACTGGGCGATTTTACAAATGCAGTGCAGAACTGGAGGTCGCAAGTCTGCACAGGTGTGTCCTTTGTGGAGCAAGGTGTAGGAAGAACAGTACTGTAAGTGCTGGGTGGTAAAACAGAGGGCTTTCAACTAGCCGACAACTTGCGAGTGATAGGGTAAGGTATGTCTTCTGCATCCAGATCTCCCGGATGGCCCGCTAATCAAGATACACGGGACACTCACAGGATGAGGCAGCACAGTCTCCGTTGATACAGCGAGGAGAATGTGGTCGGCAACTGCCCTCGTGAGTATCCCCTACCACAAGCAGCGCAATTGGCAGTACTTTTAAAGGACATCCGAGTGTGGCTCTCGATAGTGGAAGCAGCGCACCGCGTTTAGAACGAACGGTCGGACAGTGATGACTTCGTAGCCCGCTTTGATATTCGACGGAAGCACTACTCGATCAGCAGAAAGAAAAAGAGTGCACATACGAACTGAGGAGGCATCAACCAATGGACTGCATTGACACCCTTGTTAGAGAGGTAAGTCTGGATTTCTTCATCAGTCAGACCGTCAAGCAGCCGAATGTAAACAACACCACACATATACTTCTGTGCTCGACGGGCCTCGACACAAACAGGCTAGCCGTGGAGGAGAGGAGCTGTAAGCAGCTGTCGGGCTCGAAAATTACTATCTGTTTCCAATGGTAAAGTCCCATTGTGTAAACGAGAGCAAGGTGGTGGACAGTGTCTTTGAATCCTTAGCCTCATTCCATTTCGCTTTAGTAGACACACACTGAGATGATGAAGAGTGGCTCACTGCAAAAAAGTCCCCCACAATTACCAGCATCTCCGACAGTGGTTTCCTTCCAACTGGAGGGCCTCGGGTGATTGTTCACACCTCAGGTAACACCCCCTGAACATCTGAAAGAGGGACCAATCGGCACTTTGAGAAGTTAGCAGCTCAGGCAATCATCCCTTCCTGCCCTGGTCTGCCCCAGGGGATACGTACAAACTCTACCTGTCGACCCAGGACTGGGAATTATGCTTTACCCAGTCACTCGTTATACGTCAAACGTATAACCCCTTCAGCAGTGCACAAAGAGGAAGAAGAAACGGAAAGGACCCTCAAATGTTGATGTCCGGCTATTAAAACCTCAGAACACATTCTGAAAAATATCCCAGACATATTCCCCAATAGAGGGGAAACGACTAGCACGAGGATGAACACGCAGCACGGAAAGGGAATGGCTGCTGCAAAGGCTGGGGCCCCGTGGTAGCTAAGCACTAACCTGCCAAAGAGTGGTGAGCTCTCTAGGAGGAGAGGACGGGGGAGGGTGGGGGCTGTGCAGTGGAGGGGCAACACAATCGTGCCATCCGTCAATGTTCCTGGGCATTTGGACTCGATGGCACATTTCAATTTTTGGAAAGTATCCACATACCGGTGCCTGTTAATTGTGGCAGTGTGTTCCAGGAAACCAACGAGCGGCGGACCGTTGCAGTCGGGGAAAAATGTCATTGTAACTTTGCACCATTTTCACTATACACTGTGGAAATTTCGTCAGGAATCTCTTGCACATCCACTGTTCAGTCCCAATCTCTACCCGTGCAATTTCCACATTTCTGGAGCCCTGAAGAAAGACATTCCCGGACACCTTTGCTTCGGACGAAGAGGTGCACGCCTGGCTACAACCGCAAACATTTTTCTGTGAAGACACTGAGTGTCTCGTGTCACAGTGGCACGAATGTATGAACACTTAAGGGGATTATTGTTGAAAAAATATACAATTTACTTACTTTTTTCATCTGTCTCAGTTCCATGTGACTGCCCCTTACATATAGCTGCCGTTTATCTGCTGTTACTAGTTCGAGTTATCCACCATCCAACGAAATCGGCATAGCTACCAATGTTCCTCCATTATATAAGTGGACATACTCTCTGGTAGCATACAGAAGTTTCACGGCTCCGTGACATCTTTACGGCATAATTTCGCAAACTTAGTAACGTACCACATGACCTACAGACAGGTACTAATGATGATGATGATGATAGAGGAAGTCATTAAAAACTTGAGATGGCGTACCGATTTGACACAGCGAGAAAAACCATATATTTATCAAAGAATGTTGCCACAAAAAATTACGTTCTGATTCTCATCTCGTATTGTATCTTAACTTCAAATTATCCAAGTAAGTCAAATTTTAAGCACTCGCACAGTCGTGCTTGCCTATTTCAGGATGGCACGACACATCTGGCGATGTGGCCTCAGACTGAGTGCCACCGAATTTAAAACCTTACGTAGCTGTGCAATGTACCTCAATAAAGAAAAAATCTGGGATGGAATAACAACAATTAAACAGGAGGGACTGCTGCTCACCACACACAGAAAACACTGAGCACGATGTTTCATCAGGTAACATGCCTAACCGCAAACTAACAGCAGAACAGGTATTGCACAATAGTCAAAGATTTTCTTGAATATGTAGTTCAAGGTATTAATGAGAGAGGCAAATAGTTAATAATGAAATTAATGACAAGGACATTATATTGTTAAAAAAAAGTTATATACAGGGTATACATAAAGTCCGAGAACACTTTCAATTATTTATTGCACAATAACCAAACACTGTACATATATCGTACATATGTCATTTACAATAGAAACCGTGAAAGTCCTCCCCCTCCCCCTCCTCCCTCTTCCCCCCACCCCCCACATATACCGCCACAGTGTAGTTTGGTAATTTGCTGACAGTCAGCGCTAGTTACAAACGTGGCGAGTTCACGTGCGGAGCGAGCTTTCTGTGTGTCGAAGTTCGACAAAAACAAGAGTCTACAGCTGTTTGACGGATGTTTAGAACAGAGTACGGTAAGAAGCCACCGACAAGAAAGGCCATTTGCCACTGGCACAACAAATTTGTTACAGCGGGTCGCCTGTGCCCGGCAAAGAGAAGCGGACGACCCAGTGCGAGTGAAGTGAATGTGGAGTGCGTACGAGAGACATTCATAATGAGTCCAAGGATATTTGTGCGTCGTGCATCCCGCGTTTGTAAAAAAAACCTTCCAGAGTTTCTCTTCAAAATGCAATACATATGACATCTGTATAATGTTTAGTTCTTGTGCAATAAATAATTGAAAGTGTTCCCGAACTTTATGTACACCCTGTATTTGTTCAATGCAAAATTAGTACCATAGTATAAACTTTCTAAAAGTTACTATAGCTTCAAATATGGAAACAGGAGACAGGTTTTTGAGCACAGTAGGAGATTAACTGGGTAACCTGCACATACGGAGAAGTGGTTGTATGAATAAAAAAGGAAACATTCTCAGAAGAAGTTTCTCAGAGAAAAAAAAAAAAAAACATTCTCACAGAAGGTTTTCAGTTTCATATGAATAAAAAAATCTACATCATATTCTCTGATGAGGGACTTTCATATCACTACCTTCACTCCTCCTCAAGAGGGTTGTCAGTGTGTGGCATTTGTTTGGCGAAGAACAAATGCGTGACATCACATTTCATTCGACTTGCTCAAACGGGCAAGTTATTTGATGTACAAATATGGAAGTGGCAATGTCTTCTGGAAGAGTTGCGCAGTATTTTTATTTTACTTTTATGTGCAGCAAAAATTATTAAGATGATTACGAACAGTTTATGAAAATGCATCTTCTGACAATGATATCAAATTTTTCATCTGCAGGAAACTTGTTACGGAAGTTAGGTGAACACATTATGTAAACAAAATCACATTTTCATCTTCGCCAAAATGGAACTCTGTCAGTTTTATCCAACATGAGATAATTTTGGTTACACGTGATGCACAATGATCCACCCGTGTCTCAAGCACTTGAGCGGTCACTCTTGTGTTTTTGCTATGAGAAACAGATCACTAGGTTTGTAATAAATTAGTTATTAATTTTTCTGGACCACTTTCTTATTACTAACATAACAAAATATAAGACCGTTGCTATGTGAGAACTTCATGATAAACATCCGAAAATGTCGGTAACACAATTGCACAGTCTATACTTAAGTCTTCTCATACACTAGTCTGAAACTTAGGTCCGCTTTATACCACAAAGATGTTTTCATTTTCACTTTGTTTGAAATGTTGTCCCCTCTTCTTTCACGGTTTTCGAGAAGGAAATTTGCCGGCCAAATAAAGTTTTTATTTTCAGTGCCATAGGGTCTGCAGCTGTGATGAATTTTTTGAATGATTTCTTGAAGCCTTCAGCTGCCATCTCTTTATATCTTACACAATTTTATGGGAAAGTAACGGGCTCCTAAAATAGTGTGAACACCTCTAACTAATTTATGAGAATAACATAATGACATAGGAGCAACAACGTATATGACATAATCTGTTACTAAAAAAATCATCCATAAGATACTTGGAAATGGCATACGGCCAAAATGGTACAATTGTACAGGAAATAAAGCGAATGGCAGCTGAAGGCTTCAAGAAATCATTCAAAGAATGTTTTTATTGTTAAACATCTCTAAACTTCTACAGTTTATCTCTTCAGTATTTCTTTGGGCTATGTACATCATCTTTTTGCCCTTCCAAGCTACATAAACTCTGACACTTTTACTAATAAAACTATCTGTAAACCTTACACTCAACAGAACTTACTCAGCTCTAAGTATGCTACAGAGCTCATGTCAAAACAACTGAGAATGTGAAGTATATTCTCCAACTCACTTTATTCCTGCGAACCTGAGAATGTTCTCCGAAATTCCGAGAATAGTTTTATTCATACGGTCCGAGAAGAGGTGGAGAATACTTTGCGGTGTTCCAGTACACTCTCTGTCTCCGTCCCACATTACGCCACAGTCCAAACTCCAGCCTTCACGTACCCCTGCGATGCAGAAGTGAGTGCCAAATGCTGGGTGTATTTCTGCTTCTGACTGTCACTAGATAAATTTTACACTTTAAAAACTACGGCAATCGCTCATTAACATAATGTTCACTTTGTTGTTATGGTCTCCAGTCCAAAGACTGGACTGTGCAGCTCTCCATACTACAATACTCTGTGGAAAGTTCTCCAATCTGAATAACTACTGCACCCTACATCATTCTCAGTCTGTTAACTGTGTTCGTCTCTTGGTTTTCCTCTGCAATTGTTACCTCTCCCGTGCCCCCCCCCCCCCCCCCCCCGCTTCCTCCAACACTAAATTGGTGATTCCTTGACCTCTCACAATGTATCATACAACCAATCTCTTCTTTTAGTCAAGGTGTCTCTCCCAATTCTATTCAGTACCTCCTCATTAGTTACACAACCTACCCTACTAATCTTCAGCATTGTTCTGTAGCACCACATTTCTAAAGCTTCAATTCTCTTCTTGTCTAACCTGTTTATCATCCATGTTTCACTTCCATAAATGGCTACACTCTAGACAAATACCTTCAGAAATTACTTCCCAACATTTAAGTCTATATTTGGTGCTAACAAATTTCTCTTCTTCAGGGACGCTTTTCTTGCTATTGCCAGTCTACATTTTATATCCTCTCTACTTGGATCATAATCAGTTATTTTGCTCCCCAAATAGCAAAACTCAACTACTACTTTACATGTCTTGTTTTCTAATTAATTCCCTCAGCATAAGTTGATTTAATCTGACGCAACACCTTTATTCTTGTTTTGTTTTTGTCGATATTCATCTTATATGAACATACTGAGACACCACCCATTTCGTTCAACTGCTCTTCCAAGTCATTTGCCGTCTCTACAGGGAATTATAATGCCACTGGCAATCGCAAAGATTTTATTTCTTCTCCCTTGGTTTCCTTTACAATTTGCTCAGTGTACAGATGGAATAACATTGGCAATAGGCTACAATCCTGTCTCATTCCCTTGTCAACCACTGCTTCCTTTCGTGCCCCTCGACTTTTAACTACTGTCTGGTTTCTGAGCAATTTATAAATAGCCTTTCGCCTCCTGTATTTTACCGCTGCCACCATTAGAATTTGAGGAAGAGTATTCCAGTCAACATTGTCTAAAACTTTCTTTAAGCCTACAAATGCTATAGGTTTGTCTTTCTAAGCTATTTTCTAAGGTAAGTCACAGGGCCAGTACTGTCTTGCATGTTCCTACATTTCTCTGGAATCCAAACTGATCTTCCCTGAGGTTGGCTTGTAGCAGTTATTTTATTGTTCTGTACAGAGACAAATTGGTCTGGGGAAAAAACTTTTAGTGGGGCAAGTTTGGTGCTTTTATGGCTTTAAGTTGGCATCACTGGGTTGAGCCCTGATCAGCTGATGTATCAACATTGTTTTGTTTATAATGTCAAAAATACATTTCAAGATGGTGAGTCTGCTTGAAATGTCCACGTTAGTTGAACAACGTTCTGTTATTCATTTTTTACTTGCTGAAGGTGAGAAACCAGTGAATATATACTGTAGAACGTCTAATGTTTATGGTGCAGGTTATACGAATTGTGCAAATTTTTACAAGTGGGTAGAGCAATTAAAAAATGGTCTTTACTCAGTGACTGACGAACACTGTTCTGGCCGACCAGTTGCAGTTTCAAATCCCTCACTTGAAAGTAGAATCATGTTGCCGACCGCCGTGTGACTGTGGAAATAATAGTTGATAAGGTTCAAGTTAGTACTGGTACAGTTCATAACATTATCTATAACAAACTGAAGTACCACAAAACATGTGCAAGATAGATCGCAAAGGAGTTGAAGCAGCTACAGAAGGAAACAAGGTTAAGTGTGTGCGCAGAGCTAAAGGAATATTATGAAAGACGTGGTGAGCACTTCCTCAACAAAATTTTAACCTGTGGTGAAACTTGGGTTCACTATTGTGAGCCAGAATTTGATTTCCATTTGTATGGTGCACACTGAAGGAGGCATTACATGGGAAGAGGTTCCAGGACAACGAGGAAGTGAAAAAGTTTGTGGGAAATTAGTTCAAACATCAAGACAAAGAGTTCTTTGCAGCCACAATAAAAAGCTTGTAGCCTGTTGGAATGGGGTGGAAGCACACCAACTCACCTGTGAAGAAAAAATTCAAAATCCAAGCATCAGCAGGAAAAGTCGTGTTAACGGTGTTTTAGGATGCTGAAGGTCCAGTTTTTTTGTGATTATCTGGACGTACAGCATACAATAAACAGCCAATACTGCTCGGATTTGCTTTTCAACAAGGTGAAGCCAGCCAGGGAGGTGTCGTGGATCTCAGAGTAGAGGTACGATTCTCCAGCAAGGCAATACACGTCCTCATATTGCTCAACAAACCCGTGAAACCAACAACAAAATGGGCAGGGAATTACTGCCTCATCGCTATTACAGTCCTGATTTAGCACCTAGTGATTTCTATATACTTGGTGCACAGAAGGAGGCATTACATGGGAAGAGGTTCCAGGACAACGAGGACGTGAAAACATTTGTGGGAAATTGGTTCAAACATCATGATAAAGAGTTCTTTGCAGCCGGAATAAAAAGCTTGTAGTTCGTTGAAACAAGTGTATAAATGTTCAAGGGGATTATGTTGAAAAGTAGAAAATTATTGCTTTGTAAAAATAAATGCTTTTTTTCCTCTTTAATTACTGAATGACCCTCGTATTTTGCAACTGTGACTCAATAAACTGATAATTCGATACTTTTCATACCTGTTAGCAACTGCTTTCTTTGGAATTGGAATTATAATGTTCTTCTCGAAGTCTGAGGTTATTTGATCTGTCTCTTACACCTTGCACACCAGAAGGAAAAGTTCTGTCACAGCTGGGTCTTTCAAGGCTATCAACAGCTCTCACGGAATGTTGTATACTTCTGGGACATCATTTTTACTTAGGTCTTTCAGTGCACTGTCAAATTAGTCTCGCAATATATATCCTACGGTGTTGCTTTCGAGTACATCTCCCTCGTATACACCCTCTGCTCAACGACACCAATAATGTCGAATATCGTCACTGCAGCTCAGCTGACACAAAAATCGACAATAAATCCCGAAGTGCACGCTGCAGTCAGCCGCTACCAGGTGGAGCGTAAAGTTGCCCTCGCCACCGTGTACCGAACCCACCGCCTGTCGCCTTACGCGCACTCCGATATAGTGAAGGTGCCGCGTACCTGAAGAGCACGGGGTAGTCTACGCAGTGCAGCAGGAAGGTGGCGAAGCCGGCGACGAAGACGAACTGGCCCAGCTCGAGCAGCTCCTGCAGCATCATGCAGGCGAAGCCGTGCTTCTGGTGGTAGTGGTACATGCGCGTGAAGAACGCGTCCAGGTCCTCCACGTGGTTCCAGCGTGCTGTGACAGAACGGAATAGAATGCAATCCGCACTGTAACAGGACACAGCAAAGACAATTATTCGATCGAAACACCGGTACCTCGTTAGTAAGTCCGGCCGAACGGCTACACAGGTACAGGGGATCGGACCAAAATATGCAAACACAAAAAACAAAACACATTACCGTGCCTAATATGGCGTAGGAAAATGTTCGGCTTTCACAACAGCTTCCAGTCATCTCCAAATGGGTAAATACACCTCCCGCACAGTTTCTGAGGGAAGCTTATACTACCATTCCTGCAAAATAGTGGCAAGCTCAGATAACGATGATCAAGGTGGACCTTACTCTCTACAGGAAACTGTAGAGGCTCAGTAATATTGTAATAATACGAGTCAAGATAGATGTAATGGAACTTGAATAGCGTATTTGCCTCTATTGGTTACGGTAGAGAGATCGATGTTTCGGTCCTGTCTGTATGTGTGAGTGATATATATATAAGGAAACATTCCACGTGGGAAAAATTATATATAAAAACAAAGATGAGGTGACTTACCGTACCGAACGAAAGCGCTGACAGGTCGATAGACACACAAACAAACACAAACATACACACAAAATTCAAGCTTTCGCAACAAAGTGTTGCCTCATCAGGAAAGAGGGAAGGAGAGGGGAAGACGAAAGGAAGTGGGTTCTAAGGGAGAGGGTAAGGAGTCATTCCAATCCCGGGAGCGGAAAGACTTACCTTAGGGGGAAAAAAGGACGGGTATACACACACACACACACACACACACACACACACACACACACAAGCAGACATATTTAAAGACCAATATCCCTCGTGGAATGTTTCCCTCTACTCTATTTATATATAATATTGCACGAATAAAGGCTGGCTATCGTTAAAAACGCACGC
This sequence comes from Schistocerca americana, assembly GCF_021461395.2. Lineage (NCBI taxonomy): Eukaryota > Metazoa > Arthropoda > Insecta > Orthoptera > Acrididae > Schistocerca > Schistocerca americana. The sequence goes on along the minus strand of NC_060129.1, from coordinate 25,735,467 downwards.
CGCGCAATTTGTTACGATTTGGTCAGTCATAATAACAATAACATGCTTTTGAATGCAATTAAAATATAACAGTGATACCTGTTTAGTGTTATTGGAAATAATATATAGTAAATTAATGAGTAAGGTAGCCAATCATATAAGAAGAGGTAAAATTGGGCATATTGAGGTGTTTTGCTTTATATCAACGAAGCCGATGGTACGGCGTCATTTTTTCATTTACTCTTAGAAAAAAAAAAAAAAAAACAAGTAACGAAGTGCTAATTGTGTGTTGTGAAAAAATATAGAGGCGAGTTTTAAATAACTACAGTATGCGATCAGAGTAACAAAAGTACATTTAGTTACACAAAACTGCGGATAGCCAAGTGTGGTCCTTAAATAGAGTACACCTACAGGGCGGTCAATTCCGGGATAAATCTATACACATCTCACGAGGGTAACATTATTGAGACATTATTTTTTTATTTTTTTTTTAATTATATCGTGGAGAGCTGGCTCCAATTTATGAAAAGGAGAAAAACGTTAACTTTTACGCGAACCCTTAATAATAGCGGACCGGAGAGAAAAGTGCGTAATTGTCTTACGCCTAACAAACATTCGTGGAGGGCGGTGGCTAAACTAGAAGAGTCAATTACAAAATATTGTATCATTATCATTGACTGTTGGTGTCGAGCAGCCAAAACTGTTCATCAAAGGGTTTTGATGGAACTTGGGAGTTAGGGTTCAGGCATTCGCATGTACTCTACATCAGAGTGTAAATGAGTGGTGAATGCGAAATAAAACTGTACACAAAGTTACGTTAAATAAAATAGAAGAAATAAGACAGTGTGGTCATATCTATTATTATTCCATAAACTGTAACGTTTCTTATCATTGTACGAAGCTTTTATAGACGATCTAAATGACAATTTGCTTCGAAGGGATCTCGTTACGAGTTAAGTTTTGGGGACCTGGTCAAGAGGGGGTAGTTCGTAGATCCTAAACTACTGCAGCTACTCTGGAATCAGGTGCTACCATGACCGCTGTGTGTTGTCAATGACTTAAGGTCACCGTATCTCACGCTCTTAAGATCGACGCGCCTTTCCACTCGGTATAACGGTGCCTCACGGCAACAACAACAATGCCGAAGACAAAGGAAGATGCGGTAGAATATCCGATACCTGGCAACTGTAATGGCCAGGGGACACGCGACAATTAGTCCTCGCGCTCACAAAACCGGTCTCCAAAGATGCGAGTTGTGCTAACAGTGGCTCTATCATCTCCGAACACGGCACCACCACTGGGAAACAAACACAGTACGCTGAGACGGACCTCACCACTCAAAACTGTCATAATCCACAATAGTAATACGACCTGGCAGAATAACCGTGGGGGCCGTGGAATACCACAGTACAGCTACCCAAATCATCATTGGTCCCCCGTCACTCTCCAAGAATTACTTTCTTCCACTGCTCCACAATTTTACGACTTGGGCACCACGTTTTCTCGCTACGGGGCATTCACATCACACTGACGTGCAGTTTTGCCATTCCAGCCTGCCCTACTATTGCCTGCTTACAGAGCTCCGCTCGTGTCGCTTCGGTGCCAATAGGGTTTACGAGTGCAACATTCAGTTCTGCAATGACTTTTGCAGCTTCCATCCTCTTAATTTTCGTCAGAATGTGCTTCGACAACCACCTGTCACGATTGTTCGACACACATTTTTGTCCGCGTCATGACTTGGCGGACAATATTTTTTCGCTTTCCCTGTACACAGTAGGGGTCTTTGATAAGGTGTCTCTCAAAATGGCAAACACTTCAGTTACCTCGAATGAGATTTTCACTCTGCAGCAGAGTGAGCGCTCATATGAAACTTCCTGGCAGATTGAAACTGTGTGCCCGACCGAGACTCGAACTCGGGACCTATGCCTTTTGCGGCCTTCTCATTCTGCAAACATTCCCCACGCTGTGGCTAAGCCATGTCTCCGCAATATCCTTTCTTTCAGGGTGCTAGTTCTGCAAGGTTCGTAGGAGAGCTTCTGTAAAGTTTGGAAGGTAGGAGACGAGATACTGGCAGAAGTGAAGCTGTGAGGACCGGACGCGAGTCGTGCTTCGGCAGCTCAGTTGGTAGAGCACTTGCCCGCGAAAGGCAAAGGTCCCGAGTTCGAGACTTGGACGGGCACACAGTTTTAATCTGCCAGGAAGTTTCACTTCAGTTATCTCGGTTACAGAGGCACCCACCATAATGGCACCGACAATTTGCCCGTGTCCAAATGAACTGAACTCCAATGTAATGCACTAGCAGCTACACATAATACTGTTCTCACTGACTCTTTCAGTGTATTGCAGACATTGTGGAGGTGTCATTTGCGGTCAAATACGACACCACGGCCCGTAGCCTCAGCCGGTATACGCACCGATGTTCGAGCACACACTTCTTGCTGAATTTCCGTATTTTTGTCCGACTCCTGTACATAGGAGATGATTTTGCTAAATGTCAACAAACCGTAGGAAATGGTGTTCAAGAGGAAAAGGAGCAACAGAGGTGACAGGTATATCCACACGAAGGTGGGGGGAAAAAAGAGCTTTGACAGCTGTAGTGATACAAAATTTAGGCTGCACCACTGTCGATTTTTCTGCCTCCGCGATATACGATAAAGTACGTTTTATAATCTACTTTTACACACAGTAGTGAATTTTGTGATTTTTAATTGTTATTTGTACAAGACTATAAAATATTTATAATTTTTACTTCACTTTCTCGAGCACAAAATTTCTTGAATAGAGTTACAAGTTTTGGCTACACAATACCCATCTTCATAATCTACAATGGGAGTAAAACAAATTACATTATTAACTACCACATTAAGAGAACAAAAACAAATGACGGAAGTTATAACAAAAACATGATATACCTCTCATTCTGCTGTACTGCAAGAAGTCATAATGAGTGAAAAAAACACAAGTTGAAACTGCCATGCATGCTTCAACTGGTTATGTATAGGATTCAAAGCTATCCCAGACATCGTTGATGCATGCATAATGTGCAAACAATTACAATTAGGCCTTCAGCAAATAGTTGGGAAAGTACACTGGGAGGACAAAATTATGTACGTGTGTGTGTGTGTGTGTGTGTGTGTGTGTGTGATAGATCTGCACCACTGCCCTGCATGAGGGGCTGCATACACATGCATGAAAAAAAGTTTTGCATCACCCCAGTTCCCAGAACTCCTGGAGACAGACGTTGACTGCGGATATTGTATCACAGACACAGTCCCTTTGACTGTTCAGAGATGTCACTAAACCCACCCAAAGATGTGAATAACCATGCATGAGCAGTGCCTATTAGACAGAGGGTTTCGACAGCTGATCAGCTCCAGTCTTTCCACCAGGTAGGAGGTACACGGCTTGTGTTGTCTGTAGTTCAACCGTGCCTAGACGGTCAATATCGCGATCCACATTGATCGCATCTGCATTGTTACTTTGTGCCAGGAAGGGCTCTCAACAAGGGAAGTGTCCAGGCATCTCTGAGTGAACCAGGGCGATGTTGTTCACGCATTGAGGAGATACAGAGAGACAGGAACTGTCAATGACATGCCTTGCTCAGGCCGCCCGAAGGCTACTACTGCAGTGGATGACCGCTACCTACGGATTACGGCTGGAGGAACCCTGACAGCAACGCCACCATGTTGAATAACGCTTTTCGTGCAGCCGCAGGACGCCATGTTACGACCCAAACTGTGTGCAATAGGCTGCATGATGCGCATCTTCACTCGCGACGTCTGTGGCAAGGTCCATCTTTGCAACCACGACACTGTGCAACGTGGTACAGATGGGCCCGACAACATGCCGAATGGACCACTCAGGATTGGCATCACGTTCTCTTCACTGACTAGTGTCGCATATGCCCTCAATCAGACAATCGTCAGAGACGTGTTTGGAGGCAAACCGGACAGGCTGAACGCCTTAGACACACTGCCCAGCGAGTGCAGCAAGGTGGAGGTTCCCCGCTGTTTTGGGGTAGCATTATGTGGGGCCGACGTACACCACTGGATGTCACGGAAGGCACCGTAACAGCTGTATGATACACGAATGCCACCCTCCGACAGATAGTGCAGCAATATCTGCAGCATATTGATGAGGCATTCGTCTTGATGGACGACAATTTGCGGCCTCATTGTGTACATCTTGTGAATGGCTTCCTTCAGGATAAGGACATCACTTGACTAGAGTGCCCAGCATGTTTTCCAGACCTGAGCCCTATCAAACCTGCCCGGGATAGATTGAAAAGGGCTGTTTATTGATGACGTGACCCACCATCCACTGTGAGAGATCTACGCTTAATCACCATTGTGGAGTGGGACAAAATGGTTTAAATGGCTCTGAGCACTATGGGACTTAACATCTGAGGTCATCAGTCCACTAGAACTCAGAACGACTTAAACCTAACTAACCTAAGGACATCACACACACATCCATGCCCGAGGCAGGATTCGAACCTGCGACCATAGAGGTCGCGCGGCTCCAGACTGTAGCGCCTAGAACCGCTCTGCCAACCCGGCCGGCGGAGTGAAACAATCTGGACCAAAAGTGCCATGATATACTTGTGAATGGTATACCACAACAAATACAGGCATGCATCAATGCAAGAGCACGTGCTACTGGGTATTAGAGGTACCGGTGTGTACAGCAATCTGAACCACAACCTCTGAAGGTCTAATTGTATGGTGGTATAACATGCAATGTGTAGTTTTCATGAGCAATAAAATGGGCAGAAATGATGTTTATGTTGATCTCTATTCCAATTTTCTGCACAGGTTCTGGAACCGAGGTGATGCAAAACTTTTTTTGAAGTGTGTCTTTATGTGCACATAGTCATATTCTCTATTGCTATGAGTGCCTTTTTGCTTTACCTAAGTTAATTCTATTTTTATTTTAATTCATGCACACGTGTCACTCTGCTTTTTCATCACACAGATGACATTTGCTTATTCTTCATTTCTAGTATCTTCTATGCCGGCGTTCATTTTTAATGTGACGTATACCCCTGGCACTAATTTTAGGGCAAGTCTTTAACATTTTATACATTATCTCTTTTCCAAATTCATGCTACTAAATCATCTCAGTAATATGAGATATGACTGTACCAGTTATACGTAACTTTGTCCTCTCCATGTACTTTCACATTATTTGATGAAAAATAAATAATTTACAAATTTGTAACTACTGATTGCTTTTACAGTTGATTTAGAAGTACAGTTTGTTCTTTAAAATATTCCATTGTAACTGGATAGATAAAAAAAATCTACTCGCCAAGTGGCAGCAAGAGAACATACATATAAGGGCATTTAAATCTGCAAGCTTTTGGAGCCAGTGGCTCCTTCTTCTGCCAGAAGGGCTGAAGAGAAAGGACAAGGGGCAAACGTAAAGGACTGGTGAGGTCTAGGAAATGAGAAGTGTTTTGAAAAGTCACCCAAAACCCTGGGACACAGGAGACTTACCGGACTGGATCTGCCAAGTCTCCCCTGACCCAGGGTTTTGGGTGACTTTTCAAAACTCTTCCCATTACCCAGACATCGCAATTCTTTTCCTTTACCCCTCTACCTTCACTCCAACCCCGCAACGGTACAGACTCGACCCGACTCGCTGCGCGCACACACTCACCGCGGCCACTCTCGGGCACGACGTGGATCATGACTCCGCTCTCCTGGGGCGTCTCGTCACCGGTGTCCGCCGGGTCAGCCCCGAAGGGCTGCAGCGGCTGGTAGCTCGCCTCCAGAGTGGCCGTCATCCTGACGGTCGGCCTGTCTCCGCTTCACGGACTGCGAGGCTTCCCCTGGAAACAGTAATGTCCATTATCTGTGCATTTTTTTTTGCTAACACTACAATCTGGACACAGAATATGATGAAATTATCATTATGAGGGGGACAAACTTGTACAAATCATTTGTCATTCAGTTTAGGTTTTTTTGTAGTAGCTGTGTTTGCAGACAAAAATCACTGGCTTTCAGGTCTGCCATTATGCATACAATCTTTTTATATAAACTCAAACAAGTTTCGCCATCTCTGTACTGTCATCATTGGTTAGCCTTTATTCAGTTCTGCAAAAATGTGAGCATGTTATAAATAATACACTATGTGATCAAAAGTATCCAGACACCACCAAAAAACACACATTTTTCATATTAGGTGCATTCTGCTGCCACCTACTGCCAGGTACTCCATATCAGCGACCTCAGTAGTCATTAGACATCGTGAGAGAGCAGAATGGGGGGCTCCACGGAACTCGTGGACTTCGAACGTGGTCAGGTGATTGGGTGTCACTTGTGTCGTACGTCTGTACGCCATACTTCCACACTCTTAAACATCCCTAGGTCCACTGTTTCCGAAGTGATAGCGAAGTGTAAACGTGAAGGGATGCATACAGCACAGAAGCGTATAGGCCAACCTCATCTGTTGACTGTCGGAGCTCACCGACAGTTGAAGAAGGTCGTAACGTGTAATGGGCAGACATCTACCCAGACCATCACACAGGAATTCCAAACTGCATCAGGATCCACTGTAATTACTATGATAGTTAGGTGGGAGGTGAGAAAACTTGGATTTCATTGTCGAGCGGCTGCTCAAAATCCACACATCATGCCGGTAAATGGCAAACAACACATCACTTGATGTAAGGAGCATAAAAATTAGATGATTGAACAGTGGTAAAACACTGTGTGGGATGACAAATCAGGGTACACAATGTGGCGATTCGATGGCGGGTTGTGGGTCTGGCGAATGCCCGGTGAATGTCATCTGCCAGCGTGCGTAGTACCAACAGCAAAAGTCTGAGGTGGTGGTGTTATGGTGTGGTCATGTTTCTCAAGGAGGGGACTTGCACCCCTTGTTTCGTGTGGCACTCTCACAGCACAGGCCTTCATTGATGTTTTAAGCACCTTCTTGTTTCCCACGGTTGAAGAGAAAATCGGAGATGGCGATTGCATCTTTCAACACGATCGAGCAGCGTTTCATAATGCACGACCTGTGGCGGAGCGGTTACACGACAATAACATCCCTGTAATGGACTGGCCTGCACAGAATCCTGACCTAAATCTTGTGTTACACCTTTGGTATGTTTTGGAACACCGGCTTCGTGCCAGGCCTTGCTGACCAATATCGATATTTATCCTCAGTGCAGCACTCAATGAAGAATGGGCTGCCATTCCGCAAGAAAACTTCCAGCACCTGATTGAAGGTATGCTTGCAAGAGTAGAAGCAGACATCAAGGCTAAGGATGGGCTAACACCATACCGAATTCCAGAATTACCGACGGTGGGCGCCACAAACTTGTAAATCATTTTCAGCCAGGTGTCTGGATACTTTTGATCACATAGTGTCACTATTCTAACAAAATTAGGCTTGAACACAGATTTTGTCTGTTGTTGTTATTACCTTAATTTTCACTACATTATTGGGTTATGCAGGATACTTCACACATTACTGTATATTCATAACTTGTCATCTGGAATAAAATGATATAGCTCTGAGTTTGAATGGAAAGTTGTCAGCTCACTTTACCTATAAACGTAATTTTACTGCACAAAAATATTTAGAGCCCATATCTTGTGATTCACTGCAGTTAGTTTCGAAATATCTGTTCTGATCTGTTGTTGAAATCCACAGAGACAAAAATTGTGAAAGACTGTTACTCAAGAGCAAGGTCACCTGTTTGTAGGAGGACTGGCCAAGGTCGACAGGGGGGGGGGGGGGGGACACGGAGTATTTTTAAATATCTATAATATCTAGGAGGACGAATGACAACATGTGAGTTGCAATAAAATAGTTGCTGTTCCGCCCTGTTAAAAACCTACATAACACCAATTTTTAAATCATTTTCTCGAAAGAAAAGCACCTGACTACACTATGTTTCTTCCTTTCCTTGGGAACTAGGGAAAGGGGAGCGGGGGGTGGAGGGGTGGGGATGACATGGCCACGCCTGAGTGCTCACAACTGGGATTCCGCAAAACATCTGTCACTTTTTTGTATACATTTCAACAGTAGATCTCTCTTCTTTTTCTTGTATCGTTGTCCCACATTGCAACAAGGTTCAGCATTGTTATTAATGAATTTGGCATCGTTAATTTAAAGGATGTGTACCGCAACTGCCTGTGTGTAGTATTAATCAACAGGTGAACAAAAGCGAAATTTTTCTTAATGTCTGCAAATCCTATAACTGAGGCGCGACTCGGGTACCAGCCCAGCACTCACCTAATGGAATGTGGAAAACCGCCTAAAAACCACTTCCAAGCATGCCGGCACACTGACCCTCCTCGTTAATCTGCCAAGCTGATCTGATTCGATCTGGGGCCAGTGCATTTCCCCATCCCACAAGCACAACTATAACAAGGGTAGCTATCTGGGCTGCGTGAATTTCAACAACAGACAAAAACAGGTATTTCGAAACTAGCTGTAAGCAATAACAAAACACAGTAGCAAAACAGTTTTGTGCAACAAAACTACATTTTCATATAAAGTCATTTGTTAATCAGCAAAACTCACAGCAACACCATTTAATTGCAGATGACAAGTTACCAGTATACAGTAATGCACACAGGGTTCTGCATAAACCAATAGTCTAGAGAAAATTAACGTAATGACAACAATAGGCAGAAACACGTTTAAGCTTAATTTTGTTAGAATAATTATTAGTTGAAACATGTTAACATTTTACAGAACTCAATAAAGAATACCTCTGATGACAGCACAGGTGGTGAAACGGGTTTGGGATTACACAACAAAACAGTTGTCTGCGTGATAGGTGGACGAGACATTGAGTAAGAATACTATACAAAGCCGTTCTGGTGCTGGCATATGCAGATGATAATGGTGTAATTGTACAAACTCACTGATGTACTTATGTCGTTACCAATATTTCTCCTTTCACAAAAAATGGCTAATAGCACGACAATAACACTAGGACCTAAACCGACCTTAGCGAGACCTCAAAGTGTAAACATTAATACACAAAGGATTCAGACATGTGCATACACATTATTCAACAACTTACCAAACCCCATTTAACATCATTTAGATAATGAGGTGTAGTTTAAATCTGAAGTAAAGATCTTCCAAAGGGGAAACTCCTACTCAATTGAAGAATATCTTCACAGTCACACTAAAATTTGATGATTTAGATTAATACATAGCTGAAATTATAAGGTATGTCCAAATGAAAACGAGGCTACAGTTATACGTAACACTATTACAACTACAGTTAATGCGGAACTGTACAGCTTTACATAATTGCAACTGACATTGACACACTGATGCTGGCACACAAGACAGAGAGGATAGCTCCAGTGAAGAAACTCCTGGGCTGTGGACAGATCCAGGTTTCTGCAGTGCCGTGCACTTCCTTGTCACAAGTTAACCTCTAACCTTTCAGAGATAATTTTAGGAGACCAAAAATCTGCGAGTCACACGGGGAGATGCTGGGGCCGTAAAGAGGACATTCGAGGACTGCTCGTCAATACTTTTGAAAGACCTCGAGGATCTTTTTGATGACGTGTGGTCAAATGCTGTCCCGGAGAAGCACTACGCGTTACGAGAGCTGGCTGCTGCAGTCTTTCTCGACGTACCACTCGTGCCTCGGCGACGTATCGCAATACTGCTCGGCATTAACTGTCGCACCCTGCGGTAGCCGGTCGACGAGTAGTTCTCCTACTCTGTCAAAAAAGAAATTGAGCGTCACTTTTCCGGCCTTCGGGGATGAGGGATGCCGTCAATCTGTGCTCGTCCTTTGTAAGCGGCATCAAAGTGGTGGCACCAAGTTCCACCACGTGCCACAATACGAGTGACAAAATCTGTTCCTCACTCTGCATATCCCGATAGACCGATGGGGCAAACACTCATTCTTCTGTTTCTCTAAAAGATGCTTGGGCACCTACTGTGCACCAGCTTTTCCAAATGGAACTTCTCACTGATTACAAATGTGAGGTGGAAAACAAAAGTTAACTTGTGAGGAAGGTGTCAGAAAGGACATAAGGAAAACTGGAATTCAGAAACAGAGGAGTTGAGGACTAAAACATGAAAGAATGAGAAATTCGTGGAAAGCCAAGTCTCACACGAGGCTGTCGAGTCACTGACGGTGATGACCCGACAGATATTTTTGTGCGAAAAAATGTACTTACACCACTCGGTCAAAAGTATCTGGACACTTACTAGTTGACTTTAATACAGGGCGTGTCACCTCCTGTCTTCGTGACAAGTTTAACTCTGCCGGGGACACTTTCAGTGCGGTACCCCAGTGCCTGCGAAGGAACGGCAGCCCATTCTCCGAGAGCCGAGACTAGAAAAGGTAGTGAAGTCGAACGCCAGGATACAAACCGAAGTCGATGTTCCAATTCGTCCCAGAGGTGCCACACAGGGTGCAGTTGGCACTCGGGGTGGGCCAGTCCATTTCGGGAATGCCGCCACCCACAAACCACACCCTCACAGATGCCGCTATACGACAGGCTACACTGCCGCGCCGATCGTCATCCCGAACTGCTCCCCTACTGTCCACATTACACGGCGGTGTAAAATGGTTCAAATTCTTGTGCATTTAACATTTTGTTAAGTGAAATAAGGGGACCACACTAACCACGAAAAACATTTCTGCACTGTAACACCACCTGCTCCGCACTTCACTGTCGGCATTACACGTGATGGCAGATACGTCATCCAAGTGTTTGTGAAACCTGAACCCTCCGTCGGACTGTCACAGGGTATAGGACCATTCGTCACCTGTATCATTCATTTCCAGCCACCCCCTGTCCAGTGGCATCACTCTTTACTCTGTTTCGAATGCCGCTTAGTGTCGATTACAGAAATGCGTGGCTTACGAGCAGCTGCTCAACCCGTGCAGCCCACTCTTCTTAACTCTCTAGACACAGTCATTGTGTGAGCTGAACTGCCGCTAGCACTTCGAGTGATTTCTCCTACAGATTTCGTGCGATGTTTTACGACTGCCTTCGGCATCACTCTACCGTCCCCACCGGTCGATACGCGAAGTCTGGCCTGTCTCCGATTCGCGGCAGCCATTTCTTCAAATTTCAACTTCACGATCGCATCACCGACAGTCAACTGTGGCAGCTTCAGAGGTGTCGAAATATCTCTGACGGATCTGTTACTCGTGTGGCATCTGCCGACCGGACCACAACTGAAGGCACCGAGCTCTCCTGACTGACCCGTTCCGCCGCTTCTGTCACTGTACAGAGCACGCGGTGCTCCCCACCACTGTTCAAACTGCACCTCGTAACATCTAGTGGCCGATTGTCCATTACGTGTTACTGTTTTTTGAACAAGTACTCGTCACGCAGGATCGGACAGAGTACCTGCCACTTACATCACTATTTATTATTTACTTTTGCGAGCTCAATTTGGGGGAAATTAGCCCACTGTCTAATATTGCTGAAGAATTTGGAATGTTTACGCACACGGTGCAAACTGCCTCCCACAAGCACACTGTTTTTCACTTTATAATAAACCATTCGCAGTAATTTCTGTGATCCACCACTGTCTACATTTCAGTCCTGTAGGGGTCACGAAGATGAGACCTGGCCGATTGCAGCGTGCACAGAAGTGCTTAATCAATCTTTCTTCCTGCACTCCGTATGTGACTGGAATGGGAAGGAGCTCTAATAACAGTACAGAGAGAAGTAACCTCTGCTGTGCATTTCACAGTGGTTTGCAAAGCACGGATGTAGATACAATTTTGAACAAGATGTGCACACAATCGAAGCAGCAACAAAATAGGCTATATTATACACTGACAGAAAAGAAATTGCAACACCAAAAAAATTAATGTAGAGCAAGGAAATTTCAGTACATCTGTCTACATAACATATTTAAATGATCAACATTGCAAGATCACAGATTAGCGTAAACGCGAAGTATGTCACTGCAAACGCAAAATGTTTGTACGTGAATAACCAATGTAACTGAAGAATGTTGAATGCAAGCATGCAAACGTGTCAAACAAATGCTGCGTATTAATTAGTGGGATAGAATACCGTGCATGTTACACTCGGTCAGTCAACATAGGGACGGTTAATTCAGTCTGTGGATGATGCCGGAGTCGTCTTCCGACGATATCCAGTATGTGCTCGATTGGAGACACGTCTGGCGATCGAGCAGGCCAAGGCAACGTGCCAAATCACACCCTAGACTGTAACTCCAAGTGTAGGTCCAATGTGTCTAGCATGCAGACAGACTAGCTGCAGACCATCAATTGGGGAGAAGAGAAATTTGTGGCACAACTTGACTAGAAGAAGAGGTCAGTTGGTAGGACATGTTCCAAGGCATCAAGGGATCAACAATTTAGTATTGGAGGGCAGCGTGGAGGGTAAAAATCATAGAGGGGGACCAAGAGATGAATACACTAAACAGATTCAGAAGGATGTAAGGTTGCAGTAGGTACTGGGAGATGAAGAAGCTTGCTCAGGATAGAGTAGCATGGAGAGCTGCATCAAACCAGTCTCTGGGCTGAAGACCACAACACAACATGACACTTATTGTAGGCAATGTCACAAATGAACGGAGAATTTTAAATTTGATACCAACTTTGAAGGTCATTTACTCAGAATACTGATTTTGTATCCTACACCCCTTTGCTTTCCTTCATTTCTATTGACCTGCCCAACACTGTGGCCTGTAAGCCCATACTCTTTATTACTACTGGAAGAGACAGAGGTGCTAAACCAGAGAGGTCTAGAACTCCCCGAAGTGTCTGATATATTGACTGGAGTAACTGAATTGCAAATTCATCACTGTAAGACTGTAAATACTCTCCCTTGTCGATGCAAAAATGACTGTGGTGATAGCTCAACTAAACTTTTTGGCATTCAAGTTGATTCAAAACTGACATCTTGTTGCCATTGTGGTCTTAGTTCAAAGAGTGATCCGATGCAGATATCCACACAAGTCTATTATGTGTAAGCCTTTCCATCTCTGAATACCTACTGCAACATACGGTTTCTTGAACCTGCTTATTGTATTCATCTCCCGGCCTCCCTCTACAATTTTTATCCCTGCACACTTCCCTCCAACACTAAACCGGTGATGCCTTGATGTCCCAGAGTGAGTCCTATCATCCAATCCCTTCTTTTAGTCAAGTTGTGCTGCAAATTTCTATTGTCGCCAATTCTATTCACACCTAATTAATTATGTGATCTACCCATCTAATATTCAGCATTCTTCTGTAGCACCACATTTCAAAAGCTCCTATTCTCTTCTTCTGTGTACTATTTGTCCTTCACAGTTCACTTTCAAGCAAGGCTACACGGCAGATAAATACGAGGTGCATTCAAGTTCTAAGGCCTCCAATTTTTTTCCTCCAGACTGGAAAGAGATAGAAACATGCGCATTGTTTTAAAATGAGGCCGCGTTCATTGTCAATACGTCCCAGAGATGGCAGCACCGTACGGCAGATGGAATTTTACTGCCAGCGGCGAGAATGAGAACTGTTTTAAATACTTAAAATGGTGACTTTTCCTTACTTGAACAGCGTGCAATCATTCGTTTTCTGAATTTGCGTGGTGTGAAACCAATTGAAATTCATCGACAGTTGAAGGAGACATGTGGTGATGGAGTTATGGATGTGCCGAAAGTGCGTTCGTGGGTGCGACAGTTTAATGAAGGCACAACATTGTGTGACAACAAACCGAAACAACCTCGGGCTCGCACAAGCCGGTCTCACGACACGATCGAGAAAGCGGAGAGAATTGTTTTCGGGGATCGCCGAATGACTGTTGAATAGATTGCCTCCGGAGTTGGCATTTCTGTGTGTTCTGTGCACACAATCCTGCATGACGACCTGAAAATGTGAAAAGTGTCATCCAGGTGGGTGCCACGAATGCTGACGGACGACCACACGGCTGCCCGTGTGGCACGTTGCCAAGCAATGTTGGCGCGCAACGACAGCACGAATGGGACTTTCTTTTCGTCGGTTGTGACAATGGATGGGACGTGGATGCCATTTTTCAATCCAGAAACAAAGCGCCAGTCAGCTCAATGGAAGCACACAGATTCACCGCCACCAAAAAAATTTAGGGTAACCGCCAGTGCTGAAAAAATGACGGTGTCCATGTTCTGGGACAGCAAGGGCGTAATCCTTACCCACTGCGTTCCAAAGGGCACTACGGTAACAGGTGCATCCTACGAAAATGTTTTGAAGAACAAATTCCTTCCTGCACTGCAACAAAAACGTCCGGGAAGGGCCGCGCGTGTGCTGTTTCACCAAGACAACGCACCTGCACATCGAGCTAACACTACGCAATAGTTTCTTCGTGATAACAACTTTGAAGTGATTCCTCATGATCCCTACTCACCTGACCTGGCTCCGAGTGACTTTTGGCTTTTTCCAACAACAAAAGACACTCTCCGTGGCCGCACATTCACCAGCCGTGCTGCTATTGCCTCAGCGATTTTCCAGTGGTCAAAACAGACTCCTAAAGAAGCCTTTGCCGCTGCCATGGAATCATGGCGTCAGCGTTGTGAAAAATGTGTACGTCTGCAGGATGATTACGTCGAGAAGTAACGCCAGTTTCATTGATTTCAGGTGAGTAGTTAATTACAAAAAAAATCAGAAGCCTTAGAACTTGAATGCACCTCGTACTCTCAGAAGAGACTTCCTAATGCTTATCTCTCTTGAAATTTTTCCTTGGTTTCCTCTATTACTTGTTCAATCTACAGGTTGAATAACATGGAGGATAAGCATCAAACCTGTCTTTCTCCCTAATGAACCACTGCTTCTATTTCTTGTCATGGGAATCTTTCAACTGCAGTCAGGGTTCTGTACAAGTCGTGGATAACTGTTTGCCCCTGTATTTCATTCCTGTTACCTTCAGAGACATCAAGGGAACACCAATTTATTATTGGAAGGAAATGTGGGCAGTAAAAATCCAGTATGCAGATTCATACTGATTTAAATTGCAGTAGTTATTCGGGGATGAAGTGGCTTGCACAGGATAGAGTTTCACGAGAGCTAAATCAAATCAGTCTTAGCACTGATGACAACCACCGACACTGCAACAACAACAACTTTCAGAACACCAAAGTGAGTAGCCCAAGTAAAGCTGTAGAAGAACACACAGCAACAGTCTATACACAACTACGATTCAGATCACAGGCTGATTACTGACACCCCAGTTACAAAACTTAAAAAGACATAATACAGTAATATGTATGTATGGACACAATTACGTAATATGCAACAAATTCAAGCATGCTGTGTGTCACAAAGTCTTCTGGAACACTGGCTAAAGAAAGATTAAGCAAAAAGCATTTTAGTCAGGCCTGGTGATCTGGTGGTAAAGCGCATGTATGGAAACCAAACGGTAACAGTATCAAAACCCACAGAATTTTTTCAGTCTATCTGTACCCAAGCTTTCACTTCTCAATGATGTGACAATTCACCAGGAATGACACATTTCAGATTCAACATTAAACTGTAGGTCTCCTGTCTGTGCTTGAATAACTGGTGTAGATTAGACGGAACAAGAGGAATGTTTCCGATACGAGTCATGAGCATTGGCCAGTGACACAATGTTAATGGCTGGTGTCACATCACCTTTTGGTGCTTATATTCACAGTTTTGTTGTTAGTTGGCAAAGCCAACAAATGTGAAAGAAAAAGAACTGATTATAGCGGCAAATTAATCTGTAGCTTAGCCCAACATATGGGTCAGGTTGGACGGTAACAATTTGGATGAGAGTTGGTGAAGCCAATGCATGTGACACTAAACAAAACCTGGCTGTGTTTACAGACTGATCTGTAGCTTCACACACTTGAAAATAACCACCAATATTGTCACATTATTGTCGTCACATCATATACGGTGTTTGTCACATATTTCCTATACAACTGGTCAAAGCAGAAAACTCGTATTGAACAATGCTCTATACTCAGAGACAAACAAGTTACTGAAGTAGGCGCAATTGACAGACTTGAACTATGCAACTGAGCCACACAAAAAAATATATGTGTAGATTATTATTATTATTATTATTATTATTATTATTATTATTATTACTATTATTATGTCTTTCCTTTCTCAGATGTTATGTCTGGTTAAAAATGGAAAGTGACGCAGACCTTGATCAAGCGCGACTTCCTTTTAACTGTTCGGAATATGTTACATTGCATTTAGGAACTTTCGGGTAATTGAACATGTACCAATAATTACAGATTTCTGTAGTTGTATATATAAGTTTGGATGTAGCTGTATTGCATTGATGTACTGGTGGATAGTGTGTGGTATGACTCCTGTAGTTGATAGTGTAATTGGTATAATGTCAACTTTATCCTGATGCCACATGTCCTTGACTTCCTCAGCCAGTTGGACGTATTTTTCAATTTTTTCTCCCATTTTCTTCTGTATATTTGTTGTATTGGGTATGGATATTTCGATTAGTTGTGTTAATTTCTTCTTTTTATTGGTGAGTATGATGTCAGGTTTGTTACGTAGTTGTGTTTTATCTGTTATAATGGTTGTGTTCCAGTATAATTTGTATTCGTCATTCTCCAGTATATTTTGTGGCGCATACTTGTATGTGGGAACGTGTTGTTTTATTAGTTTATGTTGTATGGCAAGTTGTTGATGTATTATTTTTGCTACATTGTCACGTCGTCTGGGGTATTCTGTATTTGCTAGTATTGTACAACGCTTGGTATGTGATCTACTGTTTCTATTTATTGTTTGCAAAGTCTGCATTTATCTGTTGTGGTATTGGGATCTTTAATAATGTGCTTGCTGTAATATCTGGTGTTTATTGTTTGATCCTGTATTGCAATCACGAATCCTTCTGTCTCTCTGTATATATTGCCTTTTCTTAGCCATGTGTTGGATGCGTCTTGATCGATGTGTGGCTGTGTTACATGATACGGGTGCTTGCCATGTAGTGTTTTCTTTTTCCAATTTACTTTCTTCATATCTGTTGATGTTATGTGATCTAATGGGTTGTAGAAGTGGTTATGAAATTGCAGTGGTGCAGCTGATGTATTTACGTTCTATAAAGAATTTTCTTAAATTGTCTACCTGTCCATAATGTAGGTTTTTTATATCGATAATTCCCCTTCCTCCTTCCTTTGTGCTTAATGTGAATCTTTCTGTTGCTGAATGTATGTGATTTATTCTATATTTGTGGCATTGTGATCGTGTAAGTGTGTTGAGTGTTTCTAGGTCTGTGTTACTCCATTTCACTACTCCAAATGAGCAGGTCAATATTGGTGTGGCATAAGTATTTATAGCTTTTGTCTTGTTTCTTGCTGTCAATTCTGTTTTCAGTACTTTTGTTAGTCATTGCCTATATTTTTCTTTTAGTTCTTCTTTAATATTTGTATAATCTATTCCTATTTTTTGTCTGTATCCTAGATATTTATAGGCATCTGTTTTTCCCATCGCTTCTATACAGTCACTGTGGTTATCCAATATGTAATCTTCTTGTTTAGTGCGTTTTCCCTTGACTATACTATTTTTCTTACATTTGTCTGTTCCAAAAGCCATATTTATATCATTGCTGAATACTTCTGTTATCTTTAGTAATTGGTTGAGTTGTTGATTTGTTGCTGCCAGTAGTTTTAGATCATCCATGTATAGCAATTGTGCGATTTTGTTTTGGTATGGTCCAGTAATATCGTATCCATAATTTGTATTATTTAGCATGTTGGATAGTGGGTTCAGAGCAAGGCAGAACCAGAAAGGACTTAATGAGTCTCCTTGGTATATTCCACGCTTAATCTGTATTGGCTTGATGTGATATTATTTGAATTTGTTTGGATATTAAGTGTGGTTTTCCAATTTTTCATTACTATGTTTAGGAACTGTATCAATTTAGGATCTGCTTTGTATATTTCCAATATTTGCAGTAACCATGAGTGGGGTACACTATCAAAAGCTTTTTGGTAATCAACGTATGAGTAGTGTAGCGACCTTTGTTTAGTTTTAGCTTGATACGTCACCTCTGCATCTATTATCAGTTGCTCTATACAGCCTCATGCTCCTTTGCAACAGGCTTTTTTGTTCTTCATTTATAATTTTGTTCTGTGTTGTATGTGTCATTAATTTCTGGGTAATGATTGAAGTTAATATTTTGCATATTGTTGGTAGGCACGTTATGGGACGATATTTAGCTGGGTTTGCTGTATCTGCTTGATCTTTAGTTTTCAGATAAGCTATTCCATGTGTAAGTGTATCAGGGAATGTGTATGGGTCTGCAGTGTAACTGTTAAATAATTTATATAAAAACAAAGATGATGTGACTTACCATACGAAAGCGCTGGCAGGTCGATAGAAACACAAACAGACACATACACACAAAATTCTAGCTTTCGCAACCAATGGTTGCTTCGTCAGGAAAGAGGGAAGGAGAGGGAAAGACGAAAGGATGTGTGTTTTAAGGGAGAGGATAAGCAGTCATTCCAATCCCGGGAGCGGAAAGACTTACCTTAGGGGGAAAAAAGGACAGCTGTACACTCGCACAAACACACATATCCATCCGCACATACACAGACACCGTGTATGTGCGGATGGATGTGTGTGTGTGTGTGTGCGTGCGCGAGTGTATACCTGTCCTTTTTTCCCCCCTAAGGTAAGTCTTTCCGCTCCTGCGATTGGAATGACTCCTTACCCTCTCCCTTAAAACACACATCCTTTCGTCTTTCCCTCTCCTTCCCTCTTTCCTGACGAAGCAACCACTGGTTGCGAAAGCTAGAATTTTGTGTGTATGTGTCTGTTTGTGTTTCTATCGACCTGCCAGCGCTTTCGTATGGTAAGTCACATCATCTTTGTTTTTGTATATATTTTTCCCACGTGGAATGTTTCCCTATTCTATTGTTAAATAATTTAGTTGGACGTGAATGTGTTGAGGTGAACTTCTTTAGCCAGAAATTTGCTATTTTATCTTTTCCAGAGGCTTTCCAATTGTGAGTAGAATTAATTGCTTGGGTGACTTCATGTTGCAAAATTATCACTTCAGGCATTTGTGGTATCATCTTGTATGTGTCTGTTTCTGCTTGTATCCACCGTGCATGCCTGTTATGTTGTACCGGGTTTGACCACATGTTGCTCCAAAAGTGTTCCATGTCTGTTATGTTTGGTGGATTGTTTATTTTAATGTGTGTGTTATCTATTGTCTGATAAAATTTCTTTTGGTTTGTGTTGAATGTTTGGTTTTGTTTCCTTCTATTTTCACTTTTTTTGTATCTTCTAAGTCGTTTGGCCAATGCTTGTAATTTCTGCTTCTTTTCATCTAATTGCTCTATTGCTAACCGTTTTCGTTTTTTGTATGATATTTCTTTTCTTATAAATTGTGTTAGCTGTCCGATGTCTTTTCTCAGTTTTTCTATTCTGATCTGTAGCCTGTGTTGCCATGCTGGTTTTGTGGTTTTCTTCTGTGTGTTGGTTGGTTCCGATCTCTGCCTAGTGTGTATATTTAGTGTAGTAAGTGCTTCTATATAAATCAGTAGTTTTAACTCTTCCATAGTTGTATTTTCATTTATTTTGTTGTGTATGAGTGTGCTGATAGTTGTTTTTGTTGTTTCGACTTGTGGGTTATTTGGTGGTCTATGCAAGAATGGTCTAATGTCTGTATTTGTGTCTTTGAATTCTACATATGTCTGCTGACATTTTTCTTCTGTATCTAACATGTGTATCACTTCGTGTTCTATTTGTGCTTGTTCTGGTGGCTGTCTTAAGATTTTGTTTTCCTCTGATTGTTTAATTGATGCATGGTGTTCTTTGTTTGTTTGTTTGCTCTGGGATGTTTGAGTCCATTACAGTATTTTCTTCTTCTTCTTCTTCTTCTGATTGCACATTATTTTGTTCCAGTATTTGTTGTACTTGTTGTTTGATGTTTTCTAATTCTGACTGGGGTGTCCTGTTATTTTTTATTATTACACAGATCTGATCAGCTAGTCGTTGTTCTGTTAAAATTTTTAATTCTGGGAATCTGGTAATAAATATTGTGTATACTTGTGATCTGTATCCAGTTGTGTTGGTTCCCAAGTTTGTTGCTTGGTAATAACAGAACATGAGGTGTCTGTTAACTTCATCTGACCATCTCATCCTCTGTCTTTGTTTTCCTTCTAGAGTGGTCGCAGGAAGCATATCCTGCAAAACACCTCTATTTGGATCGAAATCATTTTCCATGTGGCTAGCAGTGTCGTTACCATTGTGGACGGGCATAGGGTTCAAGCGTCATCCCCGACGGTGACAGCGCTTGTCCGAGGCTTCATTAGTTCTGTCCTGAACCAACTAATCACACTAAAAGGGGGGGGGGGGGGGGTTAGCCCTGTTAGCAGTTTGTTCTTTTCATCGCCTTTTACGACTGGCAGAACATACCGGAGGTCTATCCTTTTCCCGGGCCTCTACGGGTTTTATTATTATTCCTCTTTCCTGTCTCAGCCGTTATGACATTATTATTATTATAATACTATACATGAATTTAAAACATTTGAGAAAAGATATCTTTTCTATTAATGCTGCTGTTGCTTAAATTGGTATGACTACTAATATCATTTTGTATGTCTAGTATTGTACTGTATAATTAGATTTTTTAAGTGTGTATTGTTAATTGCATTTGTTGCATGCAATTGACTTTCATTAATATGTAGGTAATAATGATACATGTGTTTACATAATTATGGGATCTCTTGCTCTGGACAAACTATGACAACATCAATAGCATGTACAATGCTCAAAATATTCTTGTACTGCTCAAGTACTGCACATATTGAATTGTCAGTTACTAACGAAAATCCTAATTGTGCAAGATAATTAATAAATATAAAACATTTCCGAATTGCATCCCTCACATGCTAACATTTGGTGGTAATTCTGTCTCTTCTAAACAGCATTGTATAACAGCAATTGTACAAATAAGACCAAAAGGGTACTTTATCTTGTCATCATGAAATGAAATGGAAAACTGTGCTGCTAAACATGAAACCATTATTTCCACTTTTCAATCCATTGATTTCTGTGTAAAAGTAGGCTTCTTTTCCTAAATGCTTTTGAGGATTACCACTAAAATTAGAAGTACAAGTTTGGTTCAAATCACACTGTAAAACTTGAGAAGTTGTTAAAATAGCTCTAGGGAACAGAGACACCATGCTTCTAAAATGTAAGGGCACGGAGAACGCATTAACAACACACATCTACAGAATACTGAAATGCACACAGCAGAATCCATAAATAACACAGGGTGCTTATCTTCAGAATCGGATAACAGTTATTTAAGAACACCTAACAGGAATCTTAGGTCGTTCACATCCTGCATATCTATTTACACGTTACACACTAACGTGTAAAGCATCTGTAAATAAAAGTTTCGAAAATGTTTTACATAGCAGGCCTATAACAGCTCTTACTACAAACTGCAATAATACCGAAGAATGTACTAGCTTTGACTGGCTCTTCAAAATTAAAACGTGAATGAAATGCTCTCCAGGAAACAGTGGTGTCACCAGAAAACTTCCCTCGTCAACTGCTAATTGACGATCCATCAGTAATATGACTTTAGAACATTCTGCTACTCCGACAGTGAATTACATATATAAGCTGTATGCTGAAATATGGAATCCATATAAACTTGATAAGTCTAACATTTGATGCTGCTCTAGCTTACATGTCCAGCTACACAACAACTTGGTAATTTCATTTTCTTATTACAGGGCATTCTTAAAGATCGTTGAAAGGAAATTTAAGCACGAGACTTTATTGCATTTTGAGAATATAGAACAATCTCTCTGCGAGTAGGGTTTTCAACTCAAAACTATGAAACACAGCTCGCAACATCAAAGTTCTAGTAACTTTTCTTATAATGTGGTGATGAATTAAAAACTAAAAGGGCGGAATTCCTGTAATTTTGGTTGAAAGACACAATACAGCGTACTTCATACTACCCGCCAAACGCCTCCTATTCTCGTCGTCGATCTTTATAACTCACATTGTTTACAATTATGAAGTTACAAGCGAACACAGATATTAACATATCGCAGCACATATTCAGTAAGCGTAATTACACTCACGAAGAGTGCAGATCAAAATTTCGACACTGTTTCAAAAAACGAGATGTAAACAACGTAACTTTGCAATCATATGTATTAAGACCTCAGGAAGTTAAAAAGCAAAGCTATTTAAGTGACTAATGTAACCTCACCATTCTCCGTCTCAAAGCGCAGACGACGAAACGCATGCGAACATCTCACAGTTTCGCACAGCAGTGACCTTTAAATATAACTCATTACACAACAAAAAACACTACTTGACAGCTGATCTCAGTAAACAAATCGAAACACACAGTACTCACCTCGGGGAGTGATCCCAAGCTCACACTAAGCCTACAGACTGGGCGTACTATCGCCACATGTTAATCGAATTTCTTTGTGTCTTCTTCGCATATAAATCCACATTACGAAAACTAAGCGAATACCTTAAATCTTCACACTGCACCACTGGCATTTTTCCTTTGTCAGTGCGAATGACTGTCGCGCCTCTAGCGGCCAAGTGGGGCACCAAACGAATTGCTTTAGTAATGCGCAAAAATTGGTAGCTATCTCAAGTACGTTGTCATTGTCTACGTATGTAGTGATATGTTCCACGTTGGAATTATGTAGAAATTAATTCAGCTGTTCTCGTAAATAGTTTGGTTATATAAAACAATAAACGAATGTAATAAAAATGAAGAGTTTTGAAAACAAATTGTTTCATGTTCATTAGGTAGATTCACAAGTAGTCTTCGAGCCCGATGACAGTAATAACATATAAAGGTCACTAATTATAAGTGAACGAAACCCCACTAATTAACATTGTTAGGATAAATATGGATTTTAGATGTTTGAAAACAACTGTTGTATTTACCTCTGTTATCTTATAAATGTACTACCGAAATTAAGTGCTGCCCTGTGCATTGGGGGTGCACCTACGTTAATAGCAGCTTGTAGAATTTGTTCATGTAATGTGCAGAGTTCATAATTATTTACCAACTTAAATCAGAAAAACGTATAATGAGCGATACCGCTACTGCATGAGGTGCAAAATGCACAGAATATCTTGATGTAGTCCACACTACGCATGAAACGTAACAACTACTTCACTCAAACTGTATTGAAAATAGAACATATTATCTCATTTGTAAACTAACGGTTACCGTTGTTTTTGCTGTTTCTACAGAAACCAGACTGCAAAGGTAAGGGTTGAAGGGTATGACAGTACTTGAGAAGGCATTGAGACAAAGCTGTATCCCATCCCACACTTTATTAAACATGTACATAGAGCAATCAGTACAGGAAAGTAACGAGAAATCAGGAAGAGGAATTCAAATTTGGCGAACAGAAATAAAAGGTTTAGGGTTTACCAATGTTTTTTCGATTTGTTCATTTAGCCATAGTGTAGAGGTAGTCTAAAGATACATGATTTACATTATATTTATACACAGAACATTACACAAACATGTAATAGTACAGGTAATGCTTAATTAATCATACTTAAATCTGTTCACCGTTGCAAGATTTTATCTACACAAGTTAAACAAGATACAAGCAAGATTAATTACACTTTGATGTCCACACAAGTTTATACTATACTATAGTATACTGATCATAATTATACACTTTAGCTGCTGTGTTTGTATAATCTACACCAATAAACTCACTGACTGTCACTATTTCACACTTTGGCAGCTTTTCTTTAGTAAAAAAGCACCCAGCCTATATATATCTCCCAGTTTATGGATACACAGATATCGTAATAATTTCTTGTTTGATGGAGATCCTTTCTACTGTCTGACTTCCACGTGTTCTTTTAGACTATACAGAGAAGATGACAGAGTAAGTAATTTCTTAATGTATTTTTGAATACGTATGTCTATTCAGTGCATTTTTTCTGAATGGGAAGCTATTTTATAAAATGCACCCAGCCAATCTTTAATCCATTTTGGTTAATTTAAGCCACTTTGTATATAATAATCACTGCATCTTCTGATATGGTAATCATGTAGGTCTCTATTTAGCTGAGCAAGACATTAAATATTAAGTTATCTGAATTTATTTCTGCAGGACTGTTTGCGGTCAAATTTGCACTTGTCTGACAGCCTTTTTCTGAAGCTACACTAACCTGTGTAGGCCCTACGAGTATGCATATGTGCTGAGAGTTGCCACAGCTGAGTAGGTGCCCCGGTTCCCTACTCCCTCATTACTACTGCTACTCTCCCCTTCCCAACCTACACCTCCCCTCACCTTGGAGTCAGTGCTGCCACCACTTCTTGACACTAGCCTAGCAGCTGCTGACAAGAGGCAGGGAGACACGAGGAGTGGTTCGTTTGGATGATTCTGAGAGACTGTAGGCAACAGTGCCCGGTGACGGCGGCCATGTGTGCACGAGTTGTGTCGGAGTGATTGTGTGAATGTGCACGTGCTCCCATTTTCTGACAAAAGTTAGGGCTGAAAATTTAGTTGTGAGAATGTAATTATCTTTTCTAGATGCCTGTTTTCGGCTCAGCAATCATGTTTATGGTGAGTTGCTACCTATACTCATTATTATTGATTCTCAGAATATTTGAACGAGTTATCTGTTGCACGGACTGATCACCGCGGTCTCATTTCATCGACACGTCTGTGTAGCTGTTGAATAACTGAGTAGATTTCCACAATTGGCCAAAACTGCAGTCCGTTTCTGCAGGTATCTGTAATAGATCGTGCCTGCTGATCTGAAGCTATTTGGCTCCCACTAATATGCAGACTCTGCCCATCAAATCCAGTCTCACTGATCTCCCAGCAGGCCAGGTCTGTTTGTGTGTGGCATAAGCAGCGGATTCACACGGTTTATCCGTGGACCAGGTGTAGTGGTTAATAAAAAAGAAAAAGAGAAGAAAAGAAAAGGTTGAAAATGTGGGAAGAAATGGTGAATAAAAAGGGGTTTTAAAATCGTTAATGACTGTGAAAAAGGGAAAGAACGAAATGCAAATCGGACTTCGTATTACAGAAAAGCTATCGGTCTTCGTGATTCGGAAAAGCTATTGCTCCTTCTGAGCAAAAGTCAAACCAATTTCCACTACAAAAATTATTTGAAAGAGAACAGAGAATAACAAAATGTGATTAACAGGGGGAAATGGCGTAGATAAGAGTTCATTCATTACCGAGGTAATATGTCTTCGCTCGTGCGGCATCCAGGTCTTGTTCTCCAACAATCTCCTGCTTCATTTCTGCTTGAAAAAGTTGTAGCTGCTCCAAATCTTGCAGTAAATTTCATCATCCAGGAATTACTAATGTCTACAAATTAAAACCATCTTGATATTGAATGCAATGTATTTTACGGCTTCTTCCATCCTCCAGATTTCATATGAGCTTTCACAATACAATATGTTTGCACATCAATAAGTTTTTACGTCTTAATCAGACCAAGACTAACGAATATGTTTTTACATCTGAATCGTACCGAGACTAGCGAATAAGTGAAGTTACGCTTTTGCTCTCAAGAGACAATAGCGGGTAGAAAACAAGAAGAGTTACAATTTTTGTACCTTCATTTTCTGATAAATATTTTCTCTGCTGTCGAGCGCTCATACAGCTGCGACGGTATAATTTATATCTGGGCGAAATTCAAAGTCCCGCTACACAGGGCTGCAGTGCTCATCATGAGCCCAGAGGCCACGGGTGATGGATTTCAGGAATTGCGGCTGTCTCACCACAATGCATTGTACAGTCTGGCATTTTATAGACATTTTATTTGTTCTAGTACATTTTGGCACTTCAAAAGTGGTTTATATGTTGGAAAATATGGATGATGAGAAGAAGAAAATTGTGTCAGTCGCCGACAGTTTGTATGTTATGTACTCGGCTGAGCCAGTTGAAAGAAAAATCACAAAATACTGTAAAATAATAGATGTAGCACAGTGGGTAATAGCTGACAATAATGAACATGGTAGTACTGACATTTTATTGTGGTCACTTACAGTGTTGATTTACACAGTACTTTCCCACCATATGCCCTTCTTTCAAGAGGCCTACTTTTTTTCTGAGGCTATGTCAGAAATCAGTGAAGGTATTTTAAATCTGTCTAGTGACTCCAAGGAACTCTGGATTCTTGTTGTGAAATGGGTTTCCTTTTATTTAAATAAAATAACATCAGTGGTCCAAATGAAAAACATATACCATCTGGCTTGCTTTGTCCATCTAAAAACAGTTCATCGCAAAAGATGTTGATGTTGGTACTTAATATTTTTGCTCATATCAGGAAACATCATCTGCTTGCAAGTTTTTGTCAGATATTTCCTCACTTGCACTACCGTTTGTTGTACCATAGCCGCGAAGACAGCTTGTCGAGTTACGCCTTAACTGACCCTTTAGATGTCACAATTTGTCAGGGAAAAATGCTAAAACTTGTGTGGAAATAAGGGATTTCTCTCGGGGAAAGTTGTGGCAACCCTGGTGCTGCTTTTTCCCCCAATTTGATATTGTAGATGCCTCAAACAAAAATCTGTGTCCAGTAGTTGGAAGAAAGCACAGGTACCCACCCCTTACAAAAAGGGTAGTAGAAGTGACCCAAAAAACTACTGTCCAATAACCTACACATTGATTTCTTGTAGAATCTTAGAACGTATTCTGAGCTCAAACATAATGAGGTATCTCGAACAGAATGATTTCCTCTGTGCCAATCGGCACTGATTCTGAAAACAAGTTTGTGTGAAACCCAACTCGCACTTTTCTCACGTAATGTAATGAAAGATTTGGGCTGAGCCAGTTAAGTAGATACAGTATTTCTTGATTTTCAAGAAGTGTTTGACTCAGCACAACATCCGTGCTTATTGTCAAAAATAACAACAGTGTAGGAAAAAATAGCTCTCTACTTACCATAAAAATAACATTCCAAGTCGCAGAGAGGCACAATTAAAAGACACTTATACATAAGCTTTCGGCCAGAGCATTTGTCTGAAAAAGAGAAACATCATTTATTCACACAAGCAAGCACCCCTGACACTCATGCGACTGCCACCTCTAGCAGCTCTGGCCCGAGCTTATGCACAAGCGCCTTTTAATTGTGCCTGTCCGCAAGGTACCACGTTATCTTTACAGTAAGTAGCAATCTTTTCCTACATTATTAATATTCCTACCTGGAGTTTGCATTGTTTGATATTGTCAAAAATATGATCATACAGGGAGTATCAAGAGAAATTTGTGACAGGATTGAGGGCCTTTCGGTAGAGAGGACACAGAATGTTATCTTAGATCCAGAGACTTTGTTAAATGCAGATGACAGTTCGGTTGTGCTTCAGGGAAGACTGTTGGGACCCTTGCTGTTCATATTGTATA
Organism: Schistocerca americana; assembly: GCF_021461395.2. NCBI lineage: Eukaryota > Metazoa > Arthropoda > Insecta > Orthoptera > Acrididae > Schistocerca > Schistocerca americana. The sequence continues at coordinate 25,708,161 of NC_060129.1, read as the reverse complement.
TTAATGACCTAGCAAACAATATTAATAGTAACTTCAGACTTTTTAGTGGTGTTGCAGTTATCTATAATGAAAAATGTAGCATTCTACAATTATAATATCTGTGAGGTTCACTTGGAATTGACCAGCTCCTACAAATACCTGGGTGTAACACACTGTAGGGATATGAAATGGAATGATCACACAGGCTCAGTCATGGGTATCCGTCTTTGGATTATTGGCAGAACACTGGGAAAATGAAGTCATTCTGCAAAGAAAATTGCTTACAAATCACTCGTGTGACCCATTCTGGAATTCTACCCAGTTGTGTCAGACCCATACCAAATAGTACTATCAGGAAATATTGAATGTGTACAGAGAAAAACAGATCAAATAGTCACAGGTTTGTTTGACACACCGGAGAGGGAGATACTGAAGGAAATCAACTGGAAGACCCTTGCAGACAGACGTAAACTATCCCAAGAAAGTCTGTATACAAAGTTTCATGAACTGGCTGTAAATGATAATTCTCCGAACACGCTAAAACCCCCTATTTATCGGTCCTGTAGGCAGGCAGTGTGCACAGAGGCGTTTGAACAACTGTTCTTCCCGTGCTCAGTACATGAATAGAACTGGTACAATGTAATATACCCTCTGATGTGCATTTCGTAGAGGTTTGCAGAGCATAGATATAGAGGTAGAAGTGGGGAAGGACTATGCCGTAGTACCCTGTGTCTGTATTTACTGCCATAGATATTCTTGTCTTTGAAGTATGCTGTCACTTAATGGTTTTGAAGTTTGGTGACAGTCAGATCCACAGCCTACATCTACATGAACACCTACACTTATACTCTGCAAACAACCATGAGCTGCATAGCAGAGGGTATGTCCCATTGTACCAGTTATTAGGACTTCTTCCTCTTCCATTCACATTAGGAGTGCAGGAAGAATGAGCATTTGAATGCCTCTGTGTGTGCAGTAATTATTCTAATCTTATCCTCACGATCCCTCTGTGAGCGATACGTAGGGGGTTGTAGTATAGTCCTAGAGTAATCATTTAAAGTTGGTTCTTGGAACTTTGTTAACAGCTTTTCACAGGATAGTTTATATCAGAGACACAACTGAGAACGGACGTCGAGTGTTGACGGATAGGAACCATCCAAAATTGTGGAGGGTAGTTGCAAAAAGTCACACAAAATTAGCAGAAGGAATCAGTCGTGTGTTCCAAAGTGCTTTCCGCAGTCCAGCTAGTACAATGTGGAGTTAAAAAGAATGGGCTGCAAGGGTCGAGCAGCTCCTCGTAAGCGGCAGATTTCTGTAGTCAGCGGTAAGCGACGCCCGAGGTGGTGTAAACAACAATGACTCTGGACAGTGGAGGGCTGCAAATAAGTAATTTGGTGTGGTGAGTCTCACTATATTCTACGGCAAACTGACGGAACGGTCTGGATTTGAAGAGTGCATGTAGAACATTACCTGACATCGTGTGTAATACTGACAGTGAAGCACGGCAGAGGAGGAGGAGATTTGGGTTTAATATCCCATCGACAACGAGGTCATTAGAGATGGAGCACAAGATTCCGAACTGTAGTTGATTATGTTCAGGATACCACAAACACTATTTCTTGGATCCAGCCGCTATGACCGAGCGGTTCTGGGTGCTTCAGTCCGGAACCACGCTGCTGCTGCTGTCACAGGTTCAAATCCTGCCTCAGGCATGGATGTGTGTGATGTCCTTAGGTTAGTTAGGTTTAAGTAGTTCTAAGTCTACGGGACTGATGACCTTAGTCCCATAGTGCTTAGACCCATGTTTCTCGGACTAGACCTATCAGTTTCTCACACTCCATATTTCGTGTGCGATAACGTCGGTCAATTTGACTGAAGGCAACAAACTGAATAGAATTTCACCAATTGTCATCGGAAGTCTGGAACTCTGGGACATAAGGTCTGCTATAGCCTGACTGCACACATAATGGTGTACTGATCTGAAAAAATCGGCCGTCTCAGGCCGATGTCGTTTGTCGGCAGAATCGCCTGATATCGAAGCCGCTATGACCGCAGCCTACGATGACTTACACGTGGAAACATCCAAGTAACACATTATCACACCAGCTTTCATGTAAGTTATTGCCATAACATTATGATAATATGATCACTTATTCGTAACAGAGTCATATAACATAGTTTGACGTGACGAAATGTATTAAAAAGTATTGTAACAGAGTATGAACTTGCTGAGTTTCATATTACTGCAGAACAGTCAGGCTTTAAAGATTTAAAATTACTTTTGTCCCTCATTAAAATGCTGTTCAAATTCATGTTAGTGCTATCATTGACTAACGACTATTCTGCACAGTAGTACAATGTCTGTTACAAAATTAAGTATGGTACCGGTAAAAAGAATGCATCTTTACAGGACCAGTGACCTGTCAGAACCTGACTAACTCTGAAAATAAAAACTAAGCTGAACTGTTGAAACAAAAATGTAAATTTCCAGTGAGCGAGTACCATCAGTCCATAGTAGATACCATAAAAATGTACAAACAACGCTCTTCCGAATGCGATGCAAATATTGCAGTGACTCCAGCTGCCAGATACCATATTTCAATACTATTTGTAATTTAATAAAAGTTTGCACAGCATTACACATATGTGTATTCGACTTCAATGCAGAGCCAGAGATATGGCTCAAAAAGATTTCAAAATTGATGTCATTCATTTGGAAATGATTTGCGAACTAAACTTCATCCTTAGCAGATCAATAGCGTACTGGAGGTTCCAAACGAGTACTACAAGATGCTTCCAGACCTAACATTTCGTAAACATCATTATAAGCTTTTTGGTGTCAAGCAGCTAAATCCCATATGATTAATTTCATTTGTCACCATCTTCAATTTCTTTTCTTTGCTGTCATTTTTATACCTTACAAACAAGGTAGGCCAGCGGTGGCCTATTTATGCCACTCTTCGGCCATAGAAAAGACGTACAGTACCACAGGAATATAGAAAAACAAACATACACGGAGGATAAAAATGGGAGACAAACATAGCAAAATAAATGAAGTCATTCACTGATGCCCTGCGCAGATATAAAAACATTCAACACTGCACACAATGGAGAATACAGAACGTCACACGTGAATGGAGGAGCTCGGACGGAGAGACACTGATGCACTGACGGGACGACAAACACGAGCACTACGGCGACAATCTCTGGCGCACGAAGATGCACTGTTCACACAAAAAAAGCCAGGAGCCTGCCAGAGGGAAGAGGGGAGGGTAGGAGGGGGAGGGGGTTGATGCCAGTGGAGGAGGGGAGAGGGTAGAGGGTGTGTGGAAGCCCAGTGAGAAGGGGGAGGGGAGGGAGGGAGGAAGTGAGGAGGGAAAGAGGGTGCCCTGGAGGAAAACACAGGAGGAGGAAGGAGGTTCAAAGTTGGTGGGGACGAGGGCATCATCAGGCAGGGGGAGTTGGCGGAAGCCACCTTGGGCAAGGGTATGGAGTGTGCAAGATGGAGAGCAGGTAGGATGCAGGAGTACAGGCAGGCGCGGCAGCAGACGGGGGTGGGAAAGGATGGGAGAGACAAGCGGGTGAGGGGGATCAAGTTTGCGGGAGGTGTAAAGGATCCGTATCCGTTCGAGGAAAAGGAGGAGGTGTGGGAAAGGAATTAAGTCATAGAGGATCCGCATGGGGGAAGGGAGGCAGATGCGTTAGGCGAGGCAGAGTGCATGATGTTCCAGGATTTGGAGAGATTTGTAGAAGGTAGGAGGGGCGGAGATTCAGGCGGAATAGTCATAACAGAGGATAGGGCAGATGAGGGATTTGTAGGTGTGGAGAATAGTGGAGGGGTCCAGACCCCACGTGCTGCCAGAATGGAGCTCGAGGAGGCGGAGTCGGGAGTGTGCCTCGGCTCGGATCGTCCAGAGATGGGGGGTCCAGGAGAGGCGACGGTCAAGGGTGGCGCCAAGGTACTTGACGGTGGGGGTGAGGGTGATAGGATGGCCATAGACAATAAGATAGAAATCGAGGAGATGAAAGGAAGGGGTGGTGTTGTCTACAGTGATCGCCTGTGTCTTGGAAGGATTGACCTTGAGCAGCCACTGGTTACACCAAGTGGTGAAACGATCAGGATGGGATTGGAGAAGGTGCTGGGAGCATTGCAGGGTGGGGGCAAGGGCAAGGAAGGTGGTGTCATTGGCGTACTGGGGAAGGTGTAAGGAGGCTGAACGAGGGGGCATGTCTGCCGTGCGAAGAAGATAAGGAAGAGGGGAGAGGACAGAACCTTGGGGCACACCGGCGGAGGAGTTGAAGGTGTAGGAATCTGTGTTGTGGATGGTGACATAGGAAGGACAGTGGGAAAGGAAAGAGGCAATCAGACAGATGTAGTTAATAGGAAGGGTGAAGGTTTGGAGCTTGAATGCCATACACGGACGTAGGCACATTCGAGGTCGAGGGAGAGGAAGATTATGGAGTGATAGGAGTTGAGTTGTTCAGAGAGGAGGTGAGTGAGGTGAAGGAGAAGGTCATCGGCAGAGAAGGACGGCCGAAAGCCACATTGGGTAGAGGGAAGGAGGCGGTTCTGGTGGAGATGCTGGTGGATGAATTGGGTGAGGATGGATTCCAGGACCTTGCTGAAGACCGAGGTAAGGCTGATGGGACAGTAAGACAGCGGAAGACAGTTTGTTGTGTTTGACGAACATCAAGATCGAGGAGGTTTTCCACAGGTCAGGGTAGAAGCCAGTGGACAAGACCACATTATATAGCCTGGCCCAGGGTGGAGAGGAAGGAGGCAGGAGCTTCACAGAGGTGACAGTAACACATTCGTGACCGGGAGTGGTGTTGCGTTTAGTGCAGAGTGTAGCAATGATATCTTAAGTGGTGATCGGGGTGTTGAGTTCTATCAGGGATGGTAAAGATATTGGAGTGGTAAGAAGCAAAATGGTTATCAGGAAATTGGTGGTCATCATGATGGAGAGGGTAGTAGGGGGGGGGGGGGGGGTTAGATCCGGCAAGGTGGCGGAAGGCTGACAAGTACTTACACGAGTCAATAGGCAGGGTAGCATTAAGACGGGTGCATGTTTGTCGCCAGTCCCGCCGTTTCTTGGCCGCGAGCGAGTTTCGCATGTGTCGTTGGAGTTGCCAGTGGCGGCGTAGTTTGTCCCGGTCCTGTGTGTGAAGGAAGGCACAGAATAGAAGGTGGGATTCATGAAGGAGGAGAACGACCTATGGGAGTAAAGTGGGGTGGTGAGGGTGTATGGTGACAGTAGGGATGCGGGGCTCCACGGCCTCAGACAAGGTCTGCTGGTGAAAGCAGGCGGCATGGGTAACGTCATCAGGGTGGTGGTACGTGAGGAGGTGGCTATCAATCCGGGCAGTGAGGGTATCCTGGTAGGCATTCCAGTTGGCACGGGAGTAGCCATGAACATATTTTGGGGGAAAGTCGAGGTGAGGCACAGGTGGGGAGACATCTGTGGCATCTTGGGGGGGAGGAGGAAAAGGCTGGGACTTCTCGGGAGCTGAGGAGGTGGGGGTGCCACTGGGGCACTTAACAGCAGCGAAAGGGTGGGAAGAGGTGTGGAGGATGGGACATTGGTGCTGGTGTTGGTGTTGGTGATGGTGATGGTGATGGTGATGGTGTGTGGGCTGTTGCCCTCCAGGCCACTGCCCTGGTGGGGGTGACAGGGGTGGTCGAAACAGCATGGGGCAGTGGAGGAAAGGGATCGGAGGAAGGAGCTTGGGGGAAGGAGCAAGGAGCAGGGGATGGGGCAACTATGGGTGCAGGAGTGGGAAGGGTTAGAAGCGGGGGGATGGATTGGGGAGGGGGGGGGGCGACTGGGTGCACCTCATAATTGTGGTGGTAGCGGCAGAGGGAGAAGTATAGATGATGGCCGTGGTGGTTGCAATGGTGGTGGGGGTAGTCATGGTAAGGGTGATGAGGGCGAGAAGGGAAAAACAGGACAGGAGACATGGGACAAACAAGGGATGAAGACAGTGATGGAGCACACACGAAGATGAAGACATAGACAAAAGATGGAGACGGAGACGAAGATGGAGACTCCCACTGGGGCCGAAGCCCCACTCCACTGCCTCCGATGGGAGGGCGACTGCAGGGGGGCGGAAGAGCTGCTGCCGGGGGCAGCGAACGGGCTGACCGTGTCTGCTGCTGTCGCGGGGCCGATTGGCTGCTGGGCTGTCCAGTGGGTGGTGCTGTGACCGGCTGATGTCATTAGGGACCGGCTGGCACTGCTGGAAGCTGCCGACGCTGCTGCAGTCGCCGGGAATGTGGCTGCTGCTGCTGCTGCTCAAACACCTAACGCTTCGACAATTGTGAATGCAATCCTCGATGGGCGGCACTCGAAACGAGATCTGCCGAAGATGACCATCTTCAACGACACGTGTGCACTTCGAGCGATGGCGTGCATGTACAAAGGATGGAGACTTGCGTGCAAGTGTACCATGCTATTGATACATACACACTTTCTTGTTAATCATTGGTAGAGGTGGCAAAAAATAATGTAACTGATAGAAATAACTGGTTACTGAAAAGTAATGGTTACTGTGATAACCGCTCATCTGATGCTGACTGTTATATCAATAACTGCCAACAGTGCCTCGTGCCATATGTTGACCGAAGATCGTACTATGCTTTCGCTTCAACTCATCAGAGATATGGCTACAAAAAAGAGGGATAGACCATTTGAAGGGCGTTCTATAGGTCATGGAAATAACTATGAGGTTGCACTTCATCTGTTGATAGAACTGTGTACTATTGTGTGGGCCTTCGCTACTTTCAGTACAAACAGTTAAATAAAGTTGAGGTCAGAGCGATGGCTGATAGGAGATGCAGTACAGGTATTGACATGTACGGTCGTTCCCTTGAGCCACTGCCTTATTTGTCAATTTAGTTTGGGCGGTTAGTACAAAGAGAGTTACCATAAGGAATTTGAGCGAATTCTGTCAGAGGTCAGTATTTTTCTCGATGATGCCCTCTCTCCCTCCATTTATCCCTCCTATCAACTCTGATACTCTCCTCCCCATCCTTTCCTCTGTCCTCTCGCCGGGCTCCCTCTTCCCCCCCCCCCCCCCCCCCCCCTTCCATCGTGTTTTTTCCCCGCCTACCCTCTCTCTGCCTCCCGCCCTCCGCTGTGTTCTTTCTACTCTCCCCTCCACTGCCTTTCCGACTCCTTCTCGCTTCTGCCTAGTCCCCCCCATTTCTATGTCCCCTCCATCCATTGGCTCCCCCCTTTTCCCCCTCATTGTTCCGGGTCCTCCCTCCCCCCCCCCCCCTACCCCCCACCCCCCCACTCTCTGCCACCGTGTCACCCGTATAGTGCTGTTATAACTGAGTGTTTAGTGTTGTGCATATCCTGTCAGTGTTGCGAACAGCAGCCATACTGTCGCTAGTTGTGTTTTTTATCTCATGCAAACAGAAACCAGACTGTCGCCGTGTTTATTAATTGTGCTTGTCTACTTCTTGTGCATCTTCATCCGCAATGCAACCAAGTGTTTTTACATTTTAAATTCCACAACTTACCACCATTTTACAGTTTTTTTTACAATGTCACTGTTTTATCACCTGTTTTTCTTGTTTGTTTCTATTCTCATGTTTTTTAACTTTTATGTAGGTTGTAGAGCAGCATATTACGCTGCTGCCAGCGGGGGGAGGACATACACTGCCTGGGCTACACTCAGGGTTTACTCGTCAGTTTGGAAGAGCCCCCTGCCATTTCTGTCTGTCGGTCTGCCAGCCACTGTCGTCCTTTCGTCCGTCTGCATGCCGTTGCTGTCGCCGCTGATGCATCCCAGCATTTGCCGCCACCCGCCGCTCACCGCCGTCATCGCCTGGTGATCTCTGTCGACACCACCTGCCGTTTAAGTTCCTTTTGCACTTCGGCAACTCCTGTCACCAGTGGATGCCACCTTCAATTGTGGATACTCCCACTACCACCATCACCTACACCTCCCCTTCACCTGCCCCCACTGTAACCTCGTGGAGTGCTTCCTCTAGGCTTAACCCGTCTCATCCACCTCCCCTACTCACGGTCTCCTCCCCTTCTGTCTCCTCCTCATCCCTGTATCCCCACTTGTATGTTGCTCCTTCCCCTGCTCCAGCCCCCATTCCACTGCTGTCGCCCGCCGAGACGACTGTCCCCCCCTCCCTGGTAACCCAACTACTCCTGCTTCACCAGCCCGAGCTGCATCTTACTGCGCCACAGTCACCACTGCAGAGTGCCCCACCCTTATACCCATTGCTGCTGCCTCACAAGAGGGGCCTGCCTCCCACCACGTTGCCATCCATCCAGTTCCTCATCCCTCCTCTCTGGACACACCCACCAAAAAGCCTTCCAAGTGGCCAAGTGGCGATCTCACCTCCAACCCTCCTCCACCTCCTCCAAGAAACCACCGCCCCCCCCCCCCACTTCCCTCTGATCCCAACGTGGATACCACCCCTCCAGCTGCCTCACAGCCCCCACCCTGTTTACCTTCGTCCTTGCCAACCCTGATCCAAAATTCCTAGGTGCTCACACCCTCACAAATACATCCCCAGTGCACCCATCCTCCAACCCTCACCGCCTTCATCACAAAACTCAGCTCTGTGGTCACGGAGGCGGAGGTGTTGGCAGAACTGAACGCCCATCCCACCTTGGAAGTCCGCTCGGCCTGTCGTATTTACAACTCCTCTGGCCCTACCTTCCTCATGCGTATATTTACAGAATCCATTGATCAGCTCCTCACACAGGGAGCCCTGATTTTCAACCACTGCCACCCTGTTGACCCGTCCTGTTCCCCTCCTCAATCCTACCACTGCCAGCGCTGTCTCCTGTACAATGAGCACCTCACCAAAAACTGCAAGAACCCCCGCAACTGCCCCCATTGTAAAGCCTCCCACATCCTTAAACAGTGTCCTAACCTCGTCTCTTCCCTTCCTGCAACACCTGCAATGAATACTACCCTGCTTACTCCTCCAAATGCAAAGCAAAACCCCCTCCCACCAATCCTGAGCTCACTTTCCCCATTCGCCCCATCCACCCCAATAATTCCCTCTGCCCTCCCTCTACAGCAGAAGACATCATCTGGTTCCTAACCATTGTCCTGCAGAACATCCACCCCTTCCAGCACCCCCACACTCTCCAGCAGATTCCCCTCGCTGCCCGCTACATTTTCCACTTAATTACCTACGCCACAGAAACCAGATGGCAGTTATAAGAGTTGAGGGACATGAAAGGGAAGCAGTGGTTGGGAAGGGAGTAAGACAGGGTTGTAGCCTCTCCCCGATGTTATTCAATCTCTATATTGAGCAAGCAGTAAAGGAAACAAAAGAAAAATTTGGAGTAGGTATTAAAATCCATGGAGAAGAAATAAAAACTTTGAGGTTCGCCGATGACATTGTAATTCTAGCAGAGACAGCAAAGGACTTGGAAGAGCAGTTGAACGGAATGGATGGTGTCTTGAAGGGAGGATATAAGATGAACATCAACAAAAGCAAAACGAGGATAATGGAATGTAGTCGAGTTAAGTCGGGTGATGCTGAGGGTATTAGATTAGGAAATGAGACGCTTAAAGTAGTAAAGGAGTTTTGCTATTTGGGGAGCAAAATAACTGACGATGGACGAAGTAGAGAGGATATAAAATGTAGACTGGCAATGGCAAGGAAAGCGTTTCTGAAGAAGAGAAATTTGTTAACATCGAGTATAGATTTAAGTGTCAGGAAGTTATTTCTGAAAGTATTTGTATGGAGTGTAGCCATGTATGGAAGTGAAACATGGACGGTAAATAGTTTGGACAAGAAGAGAATAGAAGCTTTCGAAATGTGGTGCTACAGAAGAATGCTGAAGATTAGATGGGTAGATCACATAACTAATGAGGAAGTATTGAATAGGATTGGGGAGAAGAGAAGTTTGTGCCACAACTTGACCAGAAGAAGGGATCGGTTGGTAGGACATGTTCTGAGGCATCAAGGGATCACCAATTTAGTATTGGAGGGCAGCATGGAGGGTAAAAATCATAGGGGGAGACCAAGAGATGAATACACTAAGCAGATTCAGAAGGATGTAGGTTGCAGTAGGTACTGGGAGATGAAGAAGCTTGCACATGGAGAGCTGCATCAAACCAGTCTCAGGACTGAAGACCACAACAACAACAACCTATGCCACCTTCTCCCACAACCAGGCCCACTTTACCTTCACCCACCTTGACAGCCTCATTTAAGCCCCTCTCTCTTCGCCGTGCTTCCTTCCCCCCTCCCACCTCCTGGCACGTCACCAGTATTGTCACCTCTACATGCAAATCTACATCTACATCCATACTCCGCAAGCCACCTGACGTTGTGTGGCGGAGGGTACCCTGAGTACCTCTATCGGTTCTCCCTTCTATTCCAGTCTCGTATTGTTCGTGGAAAGAAGGATTGTCTGTATGCTTCTGTGTGGGCTCTAATCTCTCTGATTTTATCCTCATGGTCTCTCCGCGAGATATACATAGGAAGGAGCAATATACTGCTTGACTCTTCGGTGAAGGTATGTTCTCGAAACTTTAACAAAAGCCCATACCGAGCTACTGAGCGTCTCTCCTGCAGAGTCTTCCACTGGAGTTTATCTGTCATCTCCGTAATGCTTTCGCGATTACTAAATGATCCTGTAACGAAGCGCGCTGCTCTCCATTGGATCATCTCTATCTCTTCTATCAACCCTATCTGGTACGGATCCCACACCGCTGAGCAGTATTCATGCAGTGGTCGAACAAGCGTACTGTAACCTACTTCCTTTGTTTTCGGATTGCATTTCCTTAGGATTCTTCCAATGAATCTCAGTCTGGCATCTGCTTTACCGACGATCAACTTTATATGATCATTCCATTTTAAATCACTCCTAATGCGTACTCCCAGATAATTTATGGAATTAACTGCTTCCAGTTGCTGACCTGCTATTTTGTAGCTAAATGATAAGGGATCTATCTTTCTATGTATTTGCAGCACGTTACACTTGTCTACATTGAGATTCAATTGCCATTCCCTGCACCATGCGTCAATTCGCTGCAGATCCTCCTGCATTTCAGTACAATTTTCCATTGTTACAACCTCTCGATACACCACAGCATCATCTGCAAAAAGCCTCAGTGAACTCCCGATGTCATCCACCAGGTCATTTATGTATATTGTGAACAGCAACGGTCCCATGACACTCCCCTGTAGCACACCTGAAATCACTCTTACTTCAGAAGACTTCTCTCCATTGAGAATGACATGCTGCGTTCTGTTATCTAGGAACTCTTCAATCCTATCACACAATTGGTCTGATAGTCCATATGCTCTTACTTTGTTCATTAAACGACTGTGGGGAACTGTATCGAACGCCTTGCGGAAGTCAAGAAACACGGCATCTACCTGTGAACCCGTGTGTATGACCCTCTGAGTCTCATGGACGAATAGCGCGAGCTGGGTTTGACACGACGGTCTTTTTCGAAACCCATGCTGATTCCTACAGAGTAGATTTCTAGTCTCCAGGAAAGTCATTATACTCGAACATAATACGTGTTCCAAAACTCTACAACTGATCGACGTTAGAGATATAGGTCTATAGTTCTGCACATCTGTTCGACATCCCTTCTTGAAAACGGGGATGACCTGTGCCCTTTACCTCAACATTCACTTCCTCCCTGCCAACAAATACCTCTTCATGCATACCCTATTGCAGCACCAGGTTGACTCATTGATAATTAATGAAACCGTCCTCCAACATCACCATGTTTTCCACACCTCTCTTTATCACCTTCACTGCACCAACAATCCTCTTACCCTTGCCTGAGGTGGGGTCGCTACTAGCTACCTCAAGCATCTCCCTGTCCGGGCACAGCCCCTCCTCAGTGACCCAACTGAACACCTTCTCCTTAGCATCTTTTTTCCGTCCCTCACCATCACCTGTGCCACTATCTACATCTGTCTCGCAGCTCCTCTCCCCTATGACTTCATTTCCCATGTCGACCATATCTTCTCCACCTACGTGATTGCTGCTGACCTCAACATCCACAGCCGTGACTCTGCCATCCTTCGGCAGTGGCATCAGTTCCTTCCTACCCTCTGTGGTGGCCTTGTTCCTCTCCCACAACATACCTGTCCTGAAAGTAACTCCACCCCCGATGTCATCCTCACTTCCCCCCAACCTCCTCGGTCGCATCACCACGGATGTCCTCGATCCTGTCGGTAGTGACCACCTCCCCGTCCTTCTCACCATCTCTTCTGCCCGTTGCCTCCCTGCAGCCCCCCACCCAGCTGCCCCTCCAAAGTCCTTCCACGACTACTGCCATGCCGACTGGGGTGCCTACCGGGAATCCATCGCCTCAGGTCGAAAGCCACCCACTCACCCTTCACCATCCTGCTGACATCACCCATGCCTCTTCCTTCCTTCAGAAAACCATCATTGATGCTGTGGAGGACCATGTGTCTACCAAACTCATCCACCCTCACCGCCCTACACTTCCTCCACAGGCCTACCTTCTTCTTCACGACTCCCACAGGCTCTACTGTTCCTTCTTCTGCACCTGTGACTGGGATACACTCATCCGCCACTGGCAATTACAGTAACACATCCGGAACTTCCTTACAGCGAAGAAACGCCGGAACTGGCGCCAGAGATGCACACACCTCAACTCCACCCTCCCTGTCAACTCCTCCAAGTACTTGTCAGCCTTCCACTGCCTTACTGGTAGCCATCCCACCCCGCATTACCCCACCCTCCATGACGATCGACCCTTTCCTGACAACCTCAGTAAGGCTAACCAGTTTGCTTCCCACTTCTCCGTGGTCTTCTCCATTCCTGACGATCCCCATTTTGATTACTCCCTCTTCCCCACTGTCCTTGACTGCACTGATACCTCTGTCCCACCGCTCGCCCCTAGCTTCCAATACTTGGATCAGTCACCCCCCTCAGACATCAACACTTCCATCACCGCACACAACATCACACTCGTCCTCTGCTTCAAACACAACGCTGCTCCTGGTCATGATGGCGTCACCTACCGCCACCTCAAGGAATACCCCCTGTCCTTCCTGGAACCCTGTACAATGTCCTCATCTCCACTGGCTTTTACCCCGACCTGTGGAAGACTTCCCATTTCCTGCTGTTCCCTAAACCCAATAAACCCCCCTCTGATACCTCTTCCTATCGTCCCATCTGCCTCACCTCCTTGTTCAGTAAGGTCTTTGAGACCATCCTCTCCCGCCATATTCAATGCCACCTTAACCATCACCACCTCCTTCCCCTTACCCAGTGTGGCTTCCAGCCTTCCTTCTCAGCCAATGACCAGTTCCTTAACCTTACCAATCTTCTTTCCCTCCAACTTAACTCCCGTCTCTCCACTATCTTTTTTCCCTTGACCTCCAGAATGCCTACGACCGTGTCTGGCATCCCGGGCTCCTCTTCAAACTCCAGACCTATGCTCTCCCTATCAATTTCTTCCATCTTGTTGCTTCCTTCTGCTCCTGTAGACCCTCACTATCCACAATTCCAACTCCCGTACCTTCTATCCCTCTGCCGACGTGTCCCAAGGCTCTGTCCTTTCCCCTCTCCTCTATCTCCTGTACAATGCTGATATGCCCAAATCTGCCCCACCTGTTCATCTCCTCCAATTTGATGATGACACTGCCTTCCTCACCCTTTATCCTACCCTTCAATGGTCCCAACGTAGCCTCCAGACCCACCATGATCAGTTCACCACTTGGTCCAACCATTGGTTCCTACATATCAACCTCTCCAAGGCCCAGGTGATCATCATAGGCCGCACCACCTGCTCCTTCGGTCTCCATGATTTCTACATCACCATTTAGGGCCATCCTACCCACCTCAGTCCTATCCTCAAATACCTTGGCCTAACCCTCGACTGCCACCTGACCTGGACTCTTCATCTCCTTACAAACCAACGCAAAGCTCACAACAGACTCCGCCTCCTGAAACTCCTGTCTGACCAGACATGAGGACTGCATCCTTCCACCATCCTTCGCACCTACAAATCCTTGATCCACCCCATCCTCTGTTATGCCAGTGTTTCTTGGATTTCTGCCCCTCCCCGGTTCTATACAGCCCTCCAAATCCTCGAACGCCATGCGCTCCGCCTCGTCTTCCTCATCCACCTTCCATACCCCATGTGCATCCTCTATGACCTCATCCCCTTCCCCACCTTCTCCTTTTACTTGAGTACATCCGCACACTATATATTGTCTGCTGCATTGATCCCCCTCACCCCCGGGTGTCTCCATTTCTCTCCACCCCCAGCCCATTGCTGCACCTTTACTGTTGTGTCCCACCCTCTCTCCATCTCCACAACCTCCACCTCCTTTCCCAATGCAACTTCCACTGTCTACCCCTCCCGGATGATGAGCTTCGCCCTGACATCTACCCTTCCTACCAACTCTAACCCCCTCTTCCTGCCTCCTCTTCAGGGCTCCCTCTCCTCCCCCTCCCTTCTCCTGAGCGGCTTCCCCCTCCTACTCCCCCTCCCTCTCTTGTGCTCCCATTCAGTGTCTCTGCACTCCCTCCTGCCTTGTCCTCCCTCTTCATCTCCCGCGCTGCCCGTCTCCTGCCTCTTGGTGCACCCTGTCCCCCCTTTTCTTCTTCCTCCCACCCCCATCACTCCTCCCATATTTTTTCCTCCAGTCCTTCGTCAGGTCCCTACCAGTAGTTTTTATTCTTTGTGAGTGTTCCGTCGTTTCTAGTGGTTTTGTTTTTTTAAGTGTCTTGCTTTGTGTGATTTTTATACTGTGGCCAACTTTTAACTTTTGTTTGACTCCAGTGATTTTCAGTACCCAACAGTTGCCAACTGTGTTCTTTTATCTTTATGTTGACTTTTTAATTGGCCCACAGTGTCCCCATATTAGTGTAATTTTGACTCCCATCATCTCCATTTACTGTATTTTTATGTCCCCATTTTTACCCCCGGTTTCTATGTAAGAGTTCCCCTTGTATAAGCCATTTGGCTGAAGAGTGGTGGACTGTGCCACTGCCAGCCCTTCCCCGCCTGTATGGGGCAGGGGAATGAAATTAC
Organism: Schistocerca americana; assembly: GCF_021461395.2. Taxonomy (NCBI): domain Eukaryota; kingdom Metazoa; phylum Arthropoda; class Insecta; order Orthoptera; family Acrididae; genus Schistocerca; species Schistocerca americana. The sequence continues at coordinate 25,693,158 of NC_060129.1, read as the reverse complement.
AATAAAGAAAAAAAATATTTTTCTCTGGCAGTTTTCATTATTCACTCACTGTTCTCGTTCTCTGACAGTTAACGGGGTACCACTACAGGTAACCTGGAACTTGGTGACTAAGAAACCGTGTTCCTGACTCCAGTGAAAGATCGCAGACTCTGTGATATTTCCAGAGAGGGTAGTAACAGTGAACAAATATTTTTGTACTGCTACAGAAATAGCCGCTATCCATCAGGAAGGGGGGAGGGGAGAGGGGGATGATAAATAACATGTCAGAAAGTATAACATAAAACTTTTCAATATAATACTTATTATCCTCATCAGTTGTCAGGAGATTGTCAAAATATGCGAATGTATTACAGTAAACTGGAGCTGCTAATATTTACAAAATTAATACACTACCAGAATAAAGCATAGTTATGCACTTTTAATACATTTATCATACACAGAATATCTTATCTTAACTGTTGTGACCAAGTGCTGTCAAAACTGAAATACAGCAGAATTTCTGCTTAAGCTGGTCTAAGAGTCTCTGCAGTTAAGATGTTCATCTATAGAGTAGGAGATGTCTATCAAAAAGACTTTCAAACTCTCTGTAAACAGTGCTTTATCTGACACCAAGTTTTTAATGGTTGCTGACAATTATTGAAAATGTGTGTTCTGAAATATTAGACCACTTTTTGGACCAGGTAAATGATTTTAGGTCTTTACGTAGATTGTTGTTCTTATTCCTAGTATTGATATTATATATAATATATATTATATACCCCCCCCCCCCCCCCCATGAACAACCATGGACCTTGCCGTTGATGGGGGGCCTTGGACGCCTCAGTGATACAGTTAGCTGTACCGTAGGTGCATCCACAATGGAGTGGTATCTGTTGAGAGGCCAGACAAATGTATGGTTCCTGAAGAGGGGCAGCAGTCTTTTCAGTAGTTGCAGCCGCAACGGTCTGGATGATTGACTGATCTGGACTTGTAACACTAACCAAAATGGTCTTACTGTGCTGGTACTGCGAACGGCGGAAAGCGAGGGTAATCTACAGCCATAATTTTTCCCGAGGGCATGCAGCTTTACTGTATGGTTTAATGATGATGGCGTCCTCTTGGGTAAAATATTCTGGAGGTTAAATAGTCCTCCATTTGGATCTCCAGGCGGGGACTACTCAGGAGGACATTGTTATCGGGAGAAAGAAAACTGACATTCTACGGATAGGAACGTGGAATGTCAGATCCCTTAATCGGGCAGGTAGCTTAAAAAATTTAAAAAGGGAAATGGATAGGTTAAAGTTAGATATAGTGGGAATCAGTGAAGTTTGGTGGCAGGAGAAAGAAGACTTCTGGTCAAATACAAAATCAGGTAGGGGTAATGCAGGAGTAGGTAATGAATAGGAAAATAGGAATGTGGGTAAGCTACTACAAACAGCATAGTGAATACATTATTGTGGCCAAGATAGACATGAAGTCCACACCTACCACAGTAGTACAAGTTTATATTCCAACTAGCTCCACAGATGACAAAGAGATTGATGAAATGTCTGATGAGATAAAAGAAATTATTCAGATAGTGAAGGGAGATGAAAATTTAATAGTCATGGGTGACTGGAATTCGATAGTAGGAAAAGGAAGAGAAGGTGAATATGGAATGGGAGTAAGGAATGAGAGAGGAAGCCACCCGGTAGAATTTTGCACAGAACATAACTTAATCATAGCTAACACTTGGTACAAGAGTCATAAAAGAAGGTTGTATACATGGAAGAAGCCTGGAGATACTGGAAGGTCTCAGATAGATTACATAATGGTAAGACAGAGATTTAGGAACCAGGTTTTAAATTGTAAGACATTTCCAGGGGCAGATGTGGACTCTGACCACAATCTATTGGTTATGAACTGTAGATTAAAACTGAAGAAACTGCAAAAGGTGGCAATTTGAGGAGATGGGACCTGGATAAACTGAAAGAACCAGAGGTTGTAGAGAGCTTCAGGGAGAGCATTAGGGAACGATAGACAAGAATGGGGGAAAGAAATAAAGTAGAAGAAGAATGGGTAGCTCTGAGAGTTGAAATAGTGAAGGTAGCAGAGGATCAAGTAGGTAAAAAGACAAGGGCTAATAGAAATCCTTGGCTAACAGAATAAATATTGAATTTAATTGATGAAAGGAGAAAATATAAAAATGCAGTAAATGAAGCAAGCAAAAAGGAACACAAATGTCTCAAAAATGAGATCGACAGGAACTGCAAAATGGCTAAGCAGGGATGGCTAGAGGATAAATGTAAGGATGTAGAGGCTTATCTCACTAGGGGTAAGATAGATACTGCCTACAGGGAAATTAAAGAGACCTTTCGAGAAAGGAGAACCACTTGTATGAATATCAAAAGCTCAGATGGAAACCCAGTTCTAAGCAAAGAAGGAAAAGCAGAAAGGTGGAAGGCGTATATAGAGGGTCTATACAAGGGCGATGTACTTGAGGACAATATTATAGAAATGGAAGAGAATGTAGATGAAGATGAAATAGGAGATATGATACTGCGTGAAGAGTTTGACAGAGCACTGAAAGACCTAAGGTGAAACAAGGCCCCGGGAGTAGACAAAATTACATTATAACTACAGACAGCCTTGGGAGAGCCAGCCCAGACAAAACTCTACCAACTGGTGAGCAAGATGTATGAGACTTTAAGAAGAGTGTAATAATTCCAGTGACAAAGAAAGCAGGAGTTGATAGATGTGAAAATTACCAAACTATCAGTTTAATAAGTCACGGCTGCAAAATAACTAACACGAATTCTTTACAGATGAATGGAAAAAATGGTAGAAGCCGACCTCAGGGAAGATCAGTTTGGATTCCATAGAAATGTTGAAACACATGAGGCAATACTGACCCGATGACTTATCTTAGAAGATAGATTGAGGAAAGGCAAACCTACGGTTCTAGCATTTGTAGACTTAGAGAAATCTTTTGACAATGTTCACTTCAATACGCTCTTTCAAATTTTCAAGGTAGCACGAGTCAATTAAATTGGGTGTTGCTGAGGGAATTAGATTAGGAAATGACACTCTTATAGTAGTAAAGGAGTTTTGTTATTTGGGGAGCAAAATAACTGATGATGGTCGAAGTAGAGAGGATATAAAATGTAGACTGGCAATGGCAAGAAAAGCGTTTCTGAAGAAGAAAAATTTGTTAACATCGAGTATAGATTTAAATGTCAGGAAGTCGTTTCTGAAAGTATTTGTATGGAGTGTAGCCACGTATGGAAGTGAAACGTGGACGATAAATAGTTTAGACAAGAAGAGAATGGAAGCTTTCAAAATGTGGTGTTACAGAAGAATGCTGAAGATTAGATGGGTAGATCACATAACTAATGAGGAGGTATTGAATAGGATTGGGGAGAAAAGTTTGTGGCACAACTTGACCAGAAGAAGGGATCGGTTGGTAGGACATGTTCTGAGGCATCAAGGGATCACCAATTTAGTATTGGAGGGCAGCGTGGAGGATGAAAATTGCAGAGGGAGACCAAGAGATGAATAGACTAAGCAGATTCAGAAGGACGTAGGTTGCAGTAAGTACTGGGAGATGAAGAAGCTTGCACAGGATAGAGTAGCATGGAGAGCTGCATCAGACAAGTCTCTGGACTGAAGACCACAACAACAACATATTGAGCTATTGGTTGGAAATACTTGCAAAAAATTTCATTAAGTAATAAATATACTAGGAAGCAGTGGTTAGAATATGATGTTTCTTGAACAGGTTTCTGCATGATGTTCTTGAATTTATACCACAAATGATTTTTATTACACACTTTTACATGCTAAAAACTTTTGCTTGGTTTGATGAGTTACCCCAAAATATGATCCTACATAACATACTAGAATGAAAGTATGTAAGCCTTTTTATATTTATGTCTCTTACATCTGACATCATTCTCACTGCAAAAACAGATTTGTTTAGATGCTTCAGCAATTCTGTGGTATGCCCTTCCCAACTGAATTCATTATCAAGTTGTAATCCCAGAAATTTAACACTGACAACCTTTTTGATCTGCATGTCTTCATATGTTATACACATACTGTAGTTGCAGAAATCAAGTAGTTTTCCAAATCTCAAATAAAACTTGGATTAGCATACTCACACTTTTCCCACTATCTTGTACAGGGGTAAATGAATCTATCACATTACGTATATTTTTGTTGTATTACAAGGCCACACACTTATTCCATTAAGTGCACAGCACAAGAAATTAAGCTTTGAATTTAACCTACAGTATTCAGCTTAGATATTACTTCATACTTAAAAATGCATAGTGCTAATATTTTACTTAAACAGTGCTGTGGTGAAGTTCCACATACTTTCTGTTGCAGCTGTGAGGATAAGATTTCTAATAGCAACCGATAACCTACATACATATAATATGAAACACTAATAATCGTTCAAACATCAATTGAAATGAACCCACAGATAATTAGCTATGGTTATGTCATGATTCATACGATATTCCTGCTGTTTCACACTATTTGTAGTTGGATTGATAACTAAACTGATGGATTTCAGCTAAGTTATTAGTTAACTGACCCATCGGAATACTGAATATTCGTTAGTGAAATATAATAGTTACAAACTGGACCCTTGGGCACTTTTCCAGTAATTAGTGGCGCTGTCAAAACTTTAATCTATTTCATCCAGTCGATTGTTTTTTTTTTTCCTTTCTTTATTGTATTTATTTCAATTCCCCATTGGGGTGGGCTGGCAGCAGCATATGCGTTGGTCTTCAACTGAAAGACATAAAACATACAATAGAAGACAGTTAAAATTAGACAAAGGAGAGCATATGGTGAACATAGTATAAAAAAGGGGGAACATCATGGAAGGCAATAGTCAAAAAAAGGGGCAACTGTAAAATGGAGATAAAAACCGTAAAAAAGTAGCATATACAAAAAAACCACACACTGGGACAATTAAAAGAAAACAAGGCAAAGTATGACTGGAACACAAAAAATAGGACATAACAAACACTGACAGTAACACTATGTACAAGTCCAGCACACAATTAAAATCACAGCTCTCGACACAGGAGAACAGCACCAAACACAACACTGATGTAGCACACAGATGATGATGAGCAAAACGCAGGATCTGCCAGTGCCATGGAGATGATGGAGAAGCGAGGGAGGGAGGGGGGAGAGGGGGGGTGATGGGCGGGGGAGCGTCAAAGAGGGCTGGGGAGGGGAGGGCGTGGGAGGGACACAGTTGAGGAGGGTGTGCAGGGACTCAGGGGGGAAGGGAAAGGAGGAAAATTCGGTTTGGGGGAAGGAGGGGAGAGGAAAAGGGGGGCCTGGGGAGGGGAGGGAGCAAGGCCAGGTTACAGTTGGAAGGTAGGGTAGATGTCACCGCGAAGTTCAACATCCGGGAGGGGGAGGTGCTGGAAATTGCCCTGATGAAGGAGATGGAGGGTGTGGAGGTGGAGAGAGGGAGGGATACAGCGATAGAAGTGCAGCAATGGGTGGGGGGTGAAGGAGGAAACCAGGGGCTGAGGGGGATCAAGTCTGCTCTGCGGGCAGTGTAAAGGATGAGGAGATGTTGGAGGAAAAGGAGGAGGTGGGGGATGGGGATGAGGTGATACATGAGCCGTGTGGGGGAAGGAAGGCGGATACGTAAGGTAAGGCAGAGCGCATGGCGTTTGAGGATTTGGAGGGCCTTGTAAAAGTGGGTGGGTGCGGAGATCCAGGCAATGCTGGCATAACAGGATGGGACAGATGAGGGATTTGTAGGTGTGGAGGATGGTAGAAGGATGCAATCCCCATGTCTGGCCAGACAGGAGTTTCAGGAGGCGGAGGACGGAATGGGCTTTCTACTGGATGGTCAGGAGGTGAGGAGTCCAGGTGAGGTGATGGTCGAGGGTGAGGCCGAGGTATCTCAGGGTGGGGGTGAGCTGGATGTGACGACCATAAAGGGTGAGGTAGAAATCATGCAGACAGAAGGAGCGGGTGGTGCGGCCTATGATGATTGTCTGGGTTTTGGAGGGGTTGAGACGAAGGAACCACTGGTTACATCAAGTGGTGAACTGGTCAAGATTGGTTTGGAGGATGCATTGGGACTGTTGAAGAGTAGGATAGAGAGCCGAGAAGGCAGTGTCATCAGCATATTGGACAAGGAGGACAGGTAGGTGTGGCTTGGGCATATCAGCCGTGCACAAGAGATAAAGGAGAGGGCAGAGGATGGAGCCCTGGGGGACGCCAGCAGTGCGATAACAGATACTTGTGTTGTTGTTGTCGAGGGTGACATAGGAAGGATGGTGCGACCAGATGGACAAAACTGATAGGCAGGGTGTAGGTTTCGAGTTTAAAGAGGAGACCGGGATGCCATACATAGTCATAGGCATTTTGGAGATCGAGGGAAACAAAAATGGTGGAGCGATGGGAGTTAAATCGAGGGAGAGAAGGTGAACAAGGTTAGGGAGTTGGTATTCAGTGAAGAAGGAGGGTCGGAAGCCACACTGGGTAAGGGGGAGGAGGTGGTGTTGAGTAAGGTGCTGATGGATACGGTGGGAGAGGATGGATTCCAAGACATTACTGAAGACGGAGGTGAGGCAGATGGGATGATAGGAAGAGGAGACAGAAGGGGGTTTGTTGGGTTTGAGGAATAAGGGGACACGGGAAGTCTTCCACAGGTCAGGGTAGAAGCCGGTAGATAGGATGACGTTATAGAGATGGGCAAGAACAGTCAGGAAGGAGAAGGGTCTTTCTCAAGGTGGCGGTAGGTGACAAAGTCATGGCCAGGGGTCATGTTGCGTTTGGATCAGAGGATAAGTTTAATGTCTTGTCCTGTATTAGAGTGTTGATGTTGGAGGGGGGGGGGGCAACTGCCCCAAATACTGGAGACTAGGAGCAAGTGGAGCAGCCTAGGTATCGGACGTTCCATGATGGTGCAGAAAAGAGAATAATCAAAGTGCGGATCATCTGGGTTGGAGAAGACCTAGGAAAGATGGGAAGCAAAGTGGTTGGCCTTACTGAGGTTGTCAGAAATATGGCGGTCGTTATGGAGAAAGGGGTAGTGGGGAGCAGAATGGGAACCACTAAGGCGATGGAAGGCAGACCAGTACTTGGAGGAGTTGATAGGGATGGTGGCATTGAGTCGTGTGCCAGTTTGGCGCCAGTCCCAGCGTTTCTTTGCTGCAATAAGGTTACATATGTGTTGCTGTATTTGCCGGTGGTGTTGGAGTGTATCCCTGTCAAGAGTGTGCAGGAAGGAGCGATAGAGGCGGCGGGATTCACGGAGGAGGAGGACAGCCCTCGGAGGGAGAGTGGGACGGCGGGGGTGGATGGTTTTAGTAGGAACATTGGCCTCCACGGCGTCAGTAATTACCTTCTGAGGGAAGGACAAGGAGTGGATGATGTCGTCAGGATGGTGATAGGTAAGAGGGTGGCTATCAACCTGGGTGGCGATCGATTCCCAGTAGGCATCCCAGTTGGCACAGCGGTAGTTGTGGACGATCTTGGGAGGGGGTGTAGGTTGGGGAGCCAGAGGGCAGTTGTGAGCAGACGTTATGGTGAGAAGGATGGGGAGATGATCGCTACCTGCAGGGTCAAGGATGGCGACGGCAATACTCCCGAGGAGGTTGGCAGAGGCAGTGACATCGAGGGTGGTGTCAGTTTCGGAACAGGTGTGCTGGGGAAGGGGAACGAGGTCACCTTGGATCGTGGAGAGGAACTGATGCCACCACCGGAGGGAGGCAAGGGAGCGGCTATGGATGTTGAGGTCGGTGGCAATCACATAGGTGGAGAAGGCACGGTCAAAGTGGGAGATGAAGTCATAAGGAAGAGGAGCAGTGGACCGGACATAGATTGTGGCACAGGTAATGGTGAGGGACAGAAAGAAGACGCTGAGGATAGGGTGCTCTGTGGGGTCATTGAGGAGAGGTTGTTGCCGGACGGGGATATGCTTAAGGTGGCCAATTGCGACTCCACCCTGCGCACGAGGACCAGGAGCGTCAGTGCGGTGGAGGATATAGTGAGAGGTGCGGATAGAATGGTGGGGCTGGAGAAAGGTTTCGTTCAAGAGGAAGGTGTCGACCTGGTGGTGGGAGAGGGTGTTCATGAGGAGGTATTTGTTACAGCGAAAGGAGCGAATGTTCTGGAAGAGGATGCGACACCCGTGCCCCGCCATGAGGGGAAGAGAGGGGGGTGGGGGGGAAGAGAGGGAAGGGAAGAGGCTTAAACTAGGGTGTCGAGGCGAGTGAAGGTGAAGTGTGCTTGGTTGTGGGAGTAAGTGGCAAAGGTCTTCAGTTGGAAAACAGAGTGGGCGGAAAGGGAGATTTGTTGGAAGGTGTGGGGACGCTGAAAAGAGTGAATGTTTTGGAGGACGACAGAACTGGATGATGTCCTCAGCCGTGAAGGGTGGACGGAGGGAATTGTTGGGGTGGACAGGGATATCAATGGGACGGACAGGGACTGTAAGCTTGGGGGTGGCAGGAGGAGGTGGAATGGGGGCCATTGCAGGTGTTACGGGAAGGAGGAGCAGCGAGGTTGGGGCAGTTTTTAAGAAAGTGGGAGGCCTTGCAATGGGGACAGGTGGGGGGGGGGGGGTTGCAGTTGGGGTTCAGGTGATCGTTGTACATGAGGCACCGCTGGCAGTGGTAGGATTGGGGAGGGGATTTGGAGGATTCAACAGGGTAGCAACGGTGGTAAATCAGGCAACCCTGGGTGAGGAGATGGTCAATGGAGGGGGCAGACTCTGAGAAGACCCGCACGAGGTAGGTGGAACCAGAGGCATTGTGGATACAGCAGGCAAAGTGGATTTCCAGGACCAGGTGCGAGTTTAGTTCTGCCAACGCCTCATCCTCCACGATCACTTGGCTGATCTTGGTGATCACAGTGGTGTAGGTGGGGGGGGGGGCAGGAGGCTGTGGCTGATGATGAGGAGAGGAAGGGTGTCGGAGATGCATGGGGGAAACATAACACGTGGGAGTTTACGGAGGAGGTCCATGTGAAAGGATGGGGACGGGGACTCGATAAGGACTGAGTCCCTGCAGGGAATGAGTTGGGAGATGGGAGCACCATGTACATACTTTCGTATCTCCACGGTGGGGTATGGGCATCGAGGAACTTAGGATCCGGATGTAACAGGACAAAGGTGTGGAGGGTGGGGGCTAGGGTATGGCTGGCTGGAGGAGGGGTGGTGTCCATGCAGATGACGGGAGGAGGGGGAGGTGGTGTTGACTTTTTGTGGGAAGTGGCGGAAGCAGAGTCGGCAATGACGTGCTTTTGGGGTTTCTTGGAGACTGGAGGCTGGGAGGAGGGGAGAGGGACAGGGAGGAGAGGGAGATGGCGGGTGGCAGATCCCCGTGGCATAGTGGAGGCGCCAGGAGAAGCAGCCGGTTCAGTGGTGGCGACGGTGGCTCGGCGCGATGCGATGCGTGCGGGAGATGCAGACGGCAAAGTGACGGGGTGGGTGAGAGAGGGGAAGCTGACCACCTGAGGGTTGGCAGCAGAGGTGGCAACAGAGGCGTATGTGAGGGCAGGGGTAGTAGTGGGAGCTGTTGAGGGTATGGAGGCTGGAAGAAGGGTGTAGAGGTGGGGGTACACAGCAGGGGAGTTGATAGGGGAATGGGTAAGTTGGGGAAGGGGCCGTGAGTTGTAAGGAGGGAGGACAGGGGCGGCACTCCAGGAAGTGACTCTGGAAGAGGGGGAGGGGGAGGTGCAGATGACATTGGAGGTGGGAGTGCTCATGCTGGACGAACGGCAACAAACGGACAGCAGGCGGCGGCGGCGATGGACGACGGCTGACGGACGGCGACGGTGGTGGACGGACGGCGACGGATGGACAGACAGCTGGACGGCGGCGAGCCCCAAACAGTGGCGAGCAGGCAGGCAGGCGGGCAGGCAGGCAGATGGACAGACAGCAACAGCAGCAGCAGATAGACCGACAGACAGACAGCAAATGTAACAGCAATAGCAACTAGCACTTCGTAGACATAGATCATACCCTGACAGTAGCCCAGGCTCTGGAATCTTGTGCCTTCGAAGAAGGGAATCGAACCCTCTAGATTTATATCAATTGTTTTCTTTTCCTTTATTGAATTTCGATTCCCCCCGAAGGGGGGCAGGCTGGCAGCAGCTTAGTACGCTGCTTGTCAGCCTACAGAATTTGTTTTAAAACAATGAAGATAATAAATAATAAAAGCAGGAGATAAAATCGGTGACTTAAATGGTAAAATGGCGAAAAATTGTGGAACGAAAGACATAAAACAAAGGGTTGGTGATGCTAATAAAATACACTGGAAGCAGACAGGTAAATTAATAGACAGACAATTAAAAAACACAGCGACAGTATGGTTTCTGTTCGCAAGATATATAAAAATCACACCCAGTGACAGCATGATTGATTTCTGTTCGCAACACTTCGGAAAGATGCACAACACTGAACACTCACTTGAACACTGCACTAAAAAGTTGGCACAAATATGGTACACCACAGCCGAGGGCAGATGGGGGGAACCTGGACAAATGATGGGAAAGAAAAGGGGGGAAGGAGAGGAAAAACAAAGTGGGGAGGGAGGGGGAAGGAGCCGACAGAGGACGAGGACCCACAAGAGGAGGGGGCAGATGCGAGAGGGAGTGGGGAAAGGCAGAGGAGGGGAATGCAAAAGGGCTCTGGAGGGGGCGAGGGGAGAAGGGAGGCAGAGAGAGGGTAGGTGGGGAATAAAACAGGATGGAATGTGGGGAAGAGGGAGCCGGGGAAAGGACAGTCGAAAGGAGGGGGAGATGGGGATCAGAGTTGATAGGAGGGATAAATGGAGGGAGAGAGAGCATCATCCGGAAGTGGGAGTTGACGGAAGCCACCTTGGGAAAGGAGATGAAGGGTGTAGAGATGGAGGGTAGGGGGGACACAACAGTGAAGACGTGGCAGGGGGCAGGGGTTGGAGAATAGAGGAGCAACCAGGAGATGAGAGGAATCAAGGTGGTGGGAGGTGTAGAGTATGCAGATATGTTCGAGGAATAGGAGCAGATGGGAGAATGGAATCATACTGTAGAGGATCCGCATGGGGGGCGCGAGGCATCTAAGGAAGGTGAGGCGGAGTGCATAGCACTCGAGGATATGGAGGGACTTATAGAATTTGGGGGTGGTCGATATCCAGGTGGGACTGGCATAACAGAGGCTGGGGTGGGTTAAGGATTTTTAGGTGTGGAGGATGGTAGGGAGGTTGAACCCCAATGTCCAGCCAGAGAGGAGTTTGAGGAGTCGGAGGTGGGTGCGCACTTTGGATTGGATGAAACGGAGATGAGGGATCCAGGTGAGGTGATGGTCAATGGTGAGGCCAAGGTAGGTAAGAGTGTGGGGGTGAGGCGGACAGGATGGGCGCAGACGTTAAGGGAGAAATCCAGGAGCCAGAAGGAGTGAGTGGTACAACCTACGATGATTGTTCTGGGAAGGATGGATTGATTTTCAGGAGCCACTAATTACACCATGCTTCAAGAAGGCGTTGGGACCGTTGGATGGTAGGAGCGAGGGCAAGGAATGCGGTGTCATCGGCATACTGCAGGAGGTGTACTGGAGGGGGGGGGGAGGTTTGGGGCACATCTGCTGTGCATAGGAGATAGAGGAGAGGGGAGAGGACAGAGCCTTGGGGCACACGTGCAGAGAGGTGGATGGTGCGGGAATCAGCGTTATGGATGGTAACGTAGGAGGGGCGGCGGAAGAGGAAGGAGGTAATCGGATGGGTGTAGTTTACAGGAAGGGTATAGATCTGGAGTTTATACAGGAGTCCGGGATGCCAGACATGGTCGTAGGCTTAGGCTTTTTTGGGGTTGAGGGAGACAAAAATGGCGGAGTAATGGGAGTTAAGCTGGAGGGAGAGGAGATGAGTGAGGCGTAGGAGTTGGTCATCGGTCGAAAAGAAAGGTCGAAAGCCACACTGGGTGTTGGGGAGGAGGTGGTTTTGGTGGAGGTGGTGATGGATGTGCCGGGTAAGGATGGATCCTAAGAGCTTGCTGAACACTGAGGTGAGACATATAGGATGATAGGAAGAGGATTCAGATGGAGGCTTGTTGGGTTTGGAGAACATCAGGATATGGGAGGTTTTCCACAGGTCGGGGTAGAAGCCGGTGGCAAAGATGATGTTATAGAGGGTGGCAAGGACTGCAAGGAAGGAGGGAGGGCAGTGTTTGAGGTGGCAGTAGGTAATGCGGTCGTGGCCGGGAGCAGTGTTGTGTTTAGTGCAAAGTGTGAGGCTGATGTCCTGTGTAGTGATGGGAGTGTTAAGTTCAGATGATGGTGTGTGGCCCAAGTACTGGAAGCTAGGAGCAAGGGGAGGAACAGAGGTGTTTGTATGGTCGATGACGTCAGGCAAGAGGGAATAATCAAACTGGGGATCATCTGGGATGGAAAAAACATTGGATAGGTGAGAGGCAAAGTGGTTGGCCTTACTGAGGTTGTCAGGAAAGGGACGGTCATCAAGGAGGGGAGGGTATTGGGGTGGGTGGGGGGGGGGGGGAGTTCACAGTAAGGCGGTGGAAAGCAGACCAATACTTGGAGGAGTTTATTGGGGAGCGAGGTGTTCAGTTTTGGGCATGTCTGGCGCCATGCGTGGTGTTTCTTCGCAGTAAGCTGGTTGAGGATGTGTCGTCGTAATTGCCGGTGCCATCTGAGTGTGTCCCGGTCACGTATCGATTGTTACTGATTTTTATATTTACTTTATTGAGATTTCATTCCCTTGCCTCACAGGCAGGGGAGAACTGTCAGCCAAGTGACATGAGAACTACAAACAGGATAACGTGCGATAAATGGAGGGATATATAACAGCCGGCCGAAGTGGCCGTGCGGTTATAGGCGCTGCAGTCTGGAACCGCGAGACCGCTACGGTCGCAGGTTCGAATCTTGTCCTTAGGTTAGTTAGGTTTAACTAGTTCTAAGTTCTAGGGGACTAATGACCTCAGAAGTTGAGTCCCATAGTGCTCAGAGCCATTTTTGATATATAACAGTGTAACGTGAGATACCGAGGTGAAAATTACACTGACATGAATACGTTCATACAACATTCGCTTCTGTGTGGCTCTATATATACCATTCAGTATGAACTCAATAAAACGAGTATGAAACGTTCTCTTCATAAACAGTTAAAAACCGACGCTCACTAAGGCAACCTTATTAACGAAGTAGAAAAAAACAGTAGCAGAACGTGACTTGTACTTCAAGAACTGTACCGCATCACTCCAAAATAGGAAATGAAGTCAACAGTCGCTTTAAAGTATTTAAGTGCATAATATATAGCTGCGGCCCTGTTGTTTGTCGCAGGCAATAGATGGCAGGCCAGCTGCCGGGCATACACGGAGCCATCTTTAGCAGCATTAAGCGGTAGTTGTATTGTATTGTATTGTATTATATTTTTTATTGGTCCTGTTGTATACACAGGAGCTTATGCATAAGACATTGGACAAGTCAAGTTATAAATATACAGGCTGAAAGTCATTTCAAGGCAAACATATTTAAGGTTACAATAATACACTTTACACGTAAGTATTTATATAACATATTTCATAAATTTAAATAAATAGTTGTTTTTATTTCGCAATTTGAAGTTTTGAGGAATACTAACTGAAATAAAATTATCATTTTATAATGCGCATTTCTGATTTGTTATTGACACCGAAAAATCAAACTCTGGCATGTAACTATTTATGGTGAGTACTTGTAATATTACAGAAGAATGCTGAAGATTAGATGGGTTGATCACATAACTAATGAGGAGATATTGAATAGAATTGGGGAGAAGAGGAGTTTGTGGCACAACTTGACAAGAAGAAGGGATCGGTTGGTAGGACATGTTCTGAGGCATCAAGGGATCACAAATTTAGCATTGGAGGGCAGCGTGGAGGGTAAAAATCGTAGAGGGAGACCAAGAGATGAATACGCTAAGCAGATTCAGAAGGATGTAGGCTGCAGTAAGTACTGGGAGATGAAGAAGCTTGCACAGGATAGAGCAGAATGGAGAGCTGCATCAAACCAGTCTCAGGACTGAAGACAACAACAACAACAACTTGTCATATTCGATTTCTGTGCAGTATGTTATATAATATCCAACATGGCACAAATTTATTTTTGGTCAGATTTTGGAGGACTAGATCGCTAATCCAGTGACGCGCACCTTTAACTGTGATTTGGATTGAGTATTCTCACATTCATATTGCAAATTATTTCGTAAATGCCTACATGCTGATCATTTAATACAAGATTTCGTCTTCTTATAATTATTAAGTACGCATATGTGAGTAGTTACTGGCCACCACTTTTTACATTCTTCTACGAAATAGGAGTCATCGAAGATAAACTTCTGCAGTTTTTCTCCAGTTTTATTTTGGTGTCAGACATTTTATATCACTGGGTAAGTGATCAAAATTTTTAGTTTCATCGTTATGCGCCCCCTTTTTGTGCTAAAGACAATCTTAATGTGAAGTAATGAATGTAATTTTTCCTTCTGTTATTGTAATTATCCCTCTCCATGAACCCTGAACCAAGGGCCTTGCCGTTGGTGGGGAGGCTTGTACACCTCAGTGATACTGATAGCTGGTGCAACCACAACGGAGGGGTATATGTTGACAGGCCAGACGAACGTGTAGTTCCTGAAGAGGGGCAGCAGCCTTTTCAGTAGTTGCAGTGGCAAAAGTCCGGATGATTGACTGATCTGGCCTTGTAACACTAACCAAAACAACCTTGCTGTGCTGGTACTGCGAACGGCTGAAAGCAAGGGGAAACTACAGCCGTAATTTTTCCCGAGGGCATGCAGCTTTACTGTATTGTTAAATGATGATGGCGTCCTCTTGGGTAAAATATTCCGGAGGTAAAATAGTCTGCCATTCGGGTATCTGGGCGGGGACTACTAATTAGGGCGTTGTTATCGGGAGAAAGAAAACAGGCTTTATGCAGATCGGAGCATGAAATGTCAAATCTCTTAAGCGGGGAGGTAGGTTAGAAAATTTAAAAAGGGAAATTTATAGGTTAAAGTCAGATATAGTGGGATTCAGTGAAGTTTGGTGGCAGGAGGAACAGGACTTCTGGTCAGGTGAATACATGGTTCTGGCGCCAATGGGGTCGACACCAGTGTCGATCTGAGTATCATCTTTGAACTAAGCTAAACATTATCTTTGTGCAGTCCCGCCATCCAGTTTTTTGTAAGTCTTACTTGTATAAAGAAGTGAATAAATGAACTCCTGATTATAAGGTGTTGTTTGGTGTAACTGACCCGAGCATCCACCTCACTGGTGATCCCGAGTTGTAACGTCTTCCGTTTTCGCCGTTATACTGCGTCCGCGGCCTCCGCGTCATTTATTTTCGTGTGTATTACATCACCACAACATTTGAACAATGGCTTCGGCCCAACACCTAACGCCGGATTTTGTGATCGATATGCATCGTGTTGCGGGCGATGTACACCTGCCAGGACTGCAATACGATGCCTCTCACTGGACGATTACTCAGATTTCGCCGGACATTTTCATGCCTGCAACAATAAGTGAGGTTAGGAGTGTGCATGAGTCCAGCTTTGTTCTCACCACATGTGCCCTCCCTCATCGTCGGTGCAGTTACCTCTTACGGATCTCCATGCAGTGCGGGATCAATGCCGATTTCTGCAAATGCTTTGTTGGATAACCTACCACCGCCAGGACAACAGTTTGCCACGCTGCAGTCCATGCAGTACCACGCAGATTCCTGCTACGTGCCCGGAACTGCTTCGTTCACAGGTGAACCTCCTCAGTATCCAACCACACCCGTGCCTGCCTCGGTTCAGCATCAGCTCATGCCTTCCTGCTTCGATCCCTCGGCCTGCAACAGGAACAATTGCTTGTTATCTGTGCCTGACCTCCATCTCCATCCTACTGCTACGCCTCACTGTTTTGTGCCTCGACATTCACCTTATCCGCACACCGTTGTGAGTGGAGTGACTATGAACAGTGAACACTCACACATTCTGCCCGATGTTCGACATCATTTTCCTCACTGTGCTCCTGGACAGCCCACACCTCCACAGCCTCCCTGCAACACAGGTGGCTCCGACTCTGATTGTACGTCGAGTTTTCTGTGAACTGGCATGCTTTTTCAAACTTTGAACTTTTTCTGACCTGTCGCTCCCGCGCCGGCTCCAGTCGAACTTCTGCTACCGTTCTCGGCACATCTAGGTGCGTCAGCCACGTCGGTCTTCTGTGACACGTCAGTCCGAACCCACCTGCAACGTGTCGAACTTCCGCAACCGCAAGCGACACATTACGATATCTCACCTGCGTCGGCCTTCCGCGTCGCGACGGATCGCGCTCTACCACAACACGTCACCTTCACGCTGCCACCCGATCAGCTGTCATCGCCACATACCCTGGACACACACTCTCCTGGAATACTGCAGCAGTGCCTCGACGAATTCAACTCAACCTGTTCTTCTGAATGTTCTACAACGCTTACCGACGCTGCCGCCGTTCAATCCCGACAAGGCAACAACATGTTTCAAAATGGTGATGAAGTGTTCGACCATTTAAAACTCGACGAATTGACCAGATTTCTGTGTCTTATCAGCCACCTGCACGACCAGGAGGACTTGATTGCTGGCCTGGTCGACGCCCCGGACCCAGCTACCCGGTACATTCTAACCAAAAAGACAGTTCTACGTCGGCTTGCGCACTCAACTGAGACAGCAATACGGCAAGTGCTCCATGTCGAGCAACAAGGCAACGACAAACCTTCACAGCTATGGAGACGGCTACAGGCCCTGGTCAGCGACAATCTACTCTCTGACACGGCTCTCCTCACCATCTGGTCAGATAAACTACCATCTCACATCCACTTCGCTCTGGCTCAGAGGTCTCCCGAACCTGTCGAGCAACGAATGACAGTTGCTGACAAACTACATGATGCATCACTGCTCTATTTCGCCAGCCACTGCCTACCTGCAAGTCTCAGGTTCAGGCTGCTTGTCCCGCAGCGGGACACGGCCGGGGCCGCACTGTACCCACTGTTCCGCTCACTCTGGGAAGCAGTAAACAAGCAGCTGGGACGTCACCGGCTCCATCCTCGGTCACGCCCCCTCCTGCAACCGAACCGGCTGCGGCCACCGAAACTCGACCACCACCTCCGGTAACGAACTTTCCACAGGAAATGCAACTGGACTACCCATACTGTTACTTCCACACACGGTTTGGTGAGGCAGCACGGAAGTGCAGACCACCCTGCTGCTTCCCAAACGCCAATCGCAGGTAGGTCCGGGTGCTGCCTCCTGTGCACAAAATGACAGGCACCCCCCAGTGCTCCATTCTGTCAAGGAATCACCGGATAATTGTGGATGACTTTACACGAAAGACATTTCCTCGGGATACCTTTTTCTAATGGACACAGGCGCCGATGTTTCACTGCTGCCCATGTCCTTAGCGTCGTTGAACATCCGCCCACATCATACTTCACTGCAAGCCACGAATTCAACTAAACTACAATGCTCGGGTTCAACCTCACACATCGTCTCACTCTCCGCAAACTGCAGACTCGAGTGGGTTTTTTTAGTGTGCGAAATTGACTTCTTGCGACACCACAAACTTTCACCAGACCTAGTGTGAAACACTGTGTTTCACCACCCATCCGAGACTCACTTCCCCTGTGCTCCGTCGACCAACCCACCCCGTGACACATCGGTCCGGGGTCTTCTCATCCGTACATGCTTGTCTCTGTCGACGACGTTACAAGAAACTACACATAAGTGCCTTGTCGAGCTTGAACACGTCGCTCGCCTACGCAAGGAAAACTTCAAGCTCTCACTCTGGCTCGACGAAACACAGCTCCAGCTCTCCGATGCAGCAAAGGAATTACAGACACTACAGCAAGAGCACAGCAAGTGCACCGAATCTGCTTGCAATCCCAGCCACCGAGCTTCCGTGTGTTTACCTCCTGCTTCCCCGCACAACTGTGCTATCAAGACTGCCAAAACGTGTACTGACAGTTCCGCAGGGCCACACCTCCCTAACACGGCAGCGTTTGACACTCGGCAGGACACAAGTGCGCATGTGTGACGAGCGTCACGTGTTCCCGAACTGACGGCTCCTACCCTGCCCCTCACGGACAGCACCTCAAACTGTGCAATTTCGGCTCATGTGTGCCGCTGTGCAACTGCCACTGACAACACAAACAGTCCACTCGTGCCAAGTGTTTCACCGACGACCGTGCTGCCACAGGCTGTGCCCTTGGACAATGGACTCACTAACGCTTCGCGAGCTCTACCGAGCTCTCCCGACCTCGGTGCCACTCCTTCAGGCCAGCAGCCATCTTTTCATGTTGACTCCTGGGACACTTCGCCGCCTTGGCTCCCGTCGGATCCGTCGTGTGGCTCCGAACACCACGGCCTCTCCTTGCCTGCCCTGCCTACCACACATTGTAAACAAACCGCCTTCCGTGCCGCCGGCAACATTTCCGTCATCACCAACGGCACAGTTCACAAGCTTCGCCTCAAGCCAGGCCCCCTGATCTCCAGTAAACCACGTCGACTTTGTCCCGAACGCCTCTCCGACCTCAAAAAGCAGATTTCTGAACTTCTAAGCTCCGGCGCCATTGAACCGTCTGACAATAGCTGGTCTACACCCATTCATATGACACCCAAGAAAGACGGGTCCTGGCACATGTGCGGAGACTACCGTTGACTAAATGCACGAACAATTATGGACACCTACCCCATACACAACATTGCTGACTCTACCAGTTCCCTCGCAGGTGCGACCACGTTCTCTGTCATTGATTGCAAACGGGCCCACCACCAGATCCCCATGGCTCCTGAAGACATCGAGAAGACAGCAGTCACCACCCCAGTTGGGTTATTTCAGTTTTGATTCGTGCCCTTCGGTCTGAAAAACGTAACCCAGACCTGGCAACACTTCATCAACGAAGTGCTATTCGAACTAAAATTCTGCTTTGCATATTTTGATGACATTCTTGTGTTCAGCTCCTCCGTCGAGGACAAAATTCGACACGTACAAACTGTTATGAACACTCTCGCGGCAGCAGGCATCGAGACCAACCGGGACAAATTGCAGCTACATCAACCCACTGTCACTTTTCTTGGTTTTCGGGTCTCTGCCGACGGCATTTCACCGCCCACTGAGAAAGTACAAACAATACTAAACCTACCCAGACCTTCGTCATTCAAAGAGCTCTGGCACTTTCTGGGGACGGTTAATTATTATCGCCGTCATCTGCCTCGAGCTGCGGAGATTCATGCTCCACTGACGGACGCCTTGGCAGGCACCAACACTTCTGGATCTCGGCCTGTTCCATGGGCTCCTGCTATGGCTGCCTCTTCCACTGCCCTCAAAAATCTTCTTTCTGAGGCCTGCGCCATCTTGCATCCTCATCCCAATGCGCAGCTTTTCATCACCACAGACGAGAGCGATACTGCCATCGGCGCTGTCCTTAGCCAGAAGCCAGACTGTCGATGGCCAAACTTCGCCTCTGCAGTTCTTCTCACACAAGCTCACCAATGCACAACGGAAATATTCCGCGTTTGACAGGGAGTTTCTTGCAGTCTACGAAGCGATCAAGCATTTTAAGACTGACGTTGAGGGACGGCCTTGCTAATGTTTTAACAGACCACAAACCCCTGGCTGCGGCCATTACAAACCCACCTCCTCGCTGCTTCACATACATGGACTTCATATCTCAGTTCACCATCGATGTCAGACACATAAATGGTGCTGACAATATAGTTGCTGATTTCCTTTCACGAGTCGATGCTGTTTATTCGCTGTTAGACCTCTCTGAACTGCCTAACCTCCAAACCACCGACAAGGACACGCAAAACCTGATTTCAGACTCTACCTCTTCACTACACTTCGTCCGCACCACCTTCCCTGGCATTTCTGGTGAGATCTGGTGTGACAACAGTACGGGCACGTTACGCCCCCTCATCCCAACCGTGCCCCCTCGAGCTGCCTTCAACGCACTGCATAATTTAGCCCGCCCCGGTGTTCGTGCGTCAACCACCTTGTAGCGGAGCACTTTGCGTGGAGAAATGTCAACAAGGACTGCCAGCAATGGGCACGCTCCTGCGTCGCGTGTCAACGCTGCAAAATACACAAACACACTTCACCCCCCCTCGGCTCCTTTTCGATCCCTCCTGGGCGTTTCCAGCATATTCATGTTGACATTGTTGGCCCTCTCTCCCCCTCTAACGGCTTTTGTTATGTTCTCTCGTCTATCGACCGAACAACTCGGTGGGTTGACGCTGTCCCTCTCCACAATATTACAGCAGAAACTGTTGCTCGAGCTTTCGTCAAGTCATGGGTATTGCGTTTTGGATGTCCAGCTACCATCACGACTGACCAGGGCAGACAGTTTGAGTCGGCCCTGTTCAACGGAATTTGTAACATTTGCGGCATCCGGCGCATCCGTACCACAGCATATTATCCGCAAAGTAACAGGCTAGTAGAGCGCTGGCACCACACTCTCAAGGTGGCTCGTCAATGCCACGACTCTCTATGGACGGAGGCCCTTCCCCTTGTGCTACTCGGCATTCGTGGGATCTATAAGGAAGACCTCAAAAGCACGATAGCCAAGTTCATATACGGTCAGAACACTGTTCTCCCTGGCAAACTTGTGAGTCCTTCCACTTCTCTCCCTCAGTCTGACTTACCTTCCTTCGTGGACAGCGTCAGACGCCACTTCATCAACCTCCATATCCCTCTGCCCGCCAGCCATTCCTGCCCTAAGGTTCACGTCCTGAAATCTCTGAACAATTGCGAGTACATTATGCTCCGAGATGACACTGTCTGTGCTCCCCTCCAACCTCCGTATAACGGCCCGTACCGAGTTCTCCGGCGCTCAGCCAACACCTATGACATCCAGATAAAAGATTCAGCTATTGCAGTCTCTCTCAACAGACTTAAGCCTGCTCATGTCGAGCCCACTTCTACCGCCTTTCAGGCCATGACCACGCCACTCACTGTTGTGGCTCACGACACTCCGACCACTCCCTCCACATCGGACTTGCACACTCGGTTGAGTGACTTCCAGCTCCAATCGTCGTGCTCTTCTCCGACCTCGCCCTCTACTCGAGTCTCACGCACTCCGTCGAGTGATCACATGCTCCCCACATCGAGCTTACCTACAATCACACCCTCGCCGCTGGGCCCTTCGACCTCTCCCTCGTCGCCTGACTCACCCTGTCGAGGTTTCTCACGCCCCCCCCATCTTGAATGTGGCCTCACTCGAGGTGTTTGTGCCTGTCCCCCTAGACATAATCCATGACATCTCTATAATACTATGCGATGACACACTGTTCGTCGTGTGTTTCCCTTCATCTGGTGCTCGTGACACAACCTCTACCATTCCCTGCCACCTGGTGAAATGTGTTCCCCTCTCACCCGACGTCGACCTGGACATGCTTTGTGTGTTCGCCACACCCACCAGAGACATCATTGTCGTCGCTCTGTTCCTCCCACAAACCGCCGGCCTACCTGTCGCCACACGACCAGCACACCCGGTACGACACCCGGCACACTTCAACGACTTCCAGGTTTGGTGGACGGACCTTCCTTCACAACATCTGCTTACACAGCTCCCCGAGCAACTGTCGAGCTGACCGTGGTCCGGCTCCCATGGACCACCCCTGCCGACGCCATCGTTACCCCCCCCCCCCCCCAGGCCTCTCAAGAGTACTCCATACTGCGGGGGGTGGGGGGGAGGGGGGGCTAGGCTATGTGACGCTGATGAGGTCGACACCAGTATCGATCTGAGTATCATCTTTAAACTAAGCTAAACATTATCTTTGTGCAGCTCCGCCATCCAGTTCCTTGTAAGCTTTACTTGTGTAAAGAGGTGAATAAATGAACTCCTGATTATAAGGTGTTGTTTGGTGTAACTGACCCGAGCCTCCACCTCAAGGGTTATAAATTCAAAATCAAATAACGGCAATGCAGGAGTAGGTTTAATTATGAACAGGAAAATAGGAATGTGGGTAAGCTACTACAAACAGCATAGGGAATGCATTATTGTAGCCAAGACAGACATGAACCTCACACCAACCACAGTAATACAAGTTTTATGCCAACTAGCTTCACAGATGATGAAGACATTGAAGAAATGTGTGATGCAATAAAAGAAATTATTCAGTCCAGAACCGCACTGATGCTAAGGATGCAGGTTCAAATCCTGCATCAGGCATGGATGTCTGTGATGTCCTTAGGTTAGTTAGGTTTAAGTAGTTCTAAGTGTAGGGGACTGATGACCTCAGATGTTAAGTCCCATAGTTCTCAGAGCGATTTGAACCATTTTTTGAAAGGAGGATATAAGATGAACACCAACAAAAGCAAAACGAGGATAATGGAATGTAGTCAAATTAAGTCAGGTGATGCTGAGGGCATTAGATTAAGAAATGAGACACGTAAAGTAACAGATGAGTTTTGCTATTTGGGGAGCAAAATGATGGTCAAAGTAGAGATGATATAAAATGTAGACTGGCAATGGCAAGCCAAGCGTTTCTGAGGAAGAGAAACTCGTTAACATTGAGTATAGTTTTAAGTGTCAGGAAGTCATTTCTGAAAGTATTTGTATGGAGTTTAGCCATGTATGGAAGTGAAACATGGACGATAAATAGTTTGGACAAGAAACGAATAGAAGCTTTCGAAATGTGGTGCTGCAGACGAATACTGAAGATTAGGTGGGTAGATCGTGTAACTAATGAGGAGGTAATGAGTGGAATTGGGGAGAAGAGGAATTTGTGGCACAACTTGAAGAGAAGAAGGGATTGGTTCATAGGACACATTCTGCGGCATCAAGAGATCACCAATTTAGTACTGGAAGGAAGCACGGGGGGTAAAAATCATAGAGGGAGACCAAGAGATGAATACACTAATCAGATTCAGATGGATGTAGGTTGCAGTAATTACTCAGAGATGAAGAAGCTTGGATAGGATAGAGTAGCATGGAGAGCTGTATCAAACTAGTCTATGGACTTAAGACCACAACAACACTGTAATTATATACATCATTGTTCCTTTTGAAGTACAACAAATTTCATGAGAGAATTAATGTTCTGTGAAGCAGTTGTCAAATGCCCTGCTCCTTAATCAGATGTCTAAATGATGAACATGGATGAGCACCACATATTAATCTTACAACATGTTTTGGAGCAATGAAGACTTTCTTAGTGATGAGTTACTAGAATATTATTCCACATGGCATTATTGAATGAAGATATGTGAACACTCTGATTTGCCTGGCCCCAAGATCTGCAATAATTCTAAGTGCAAATGTAGCTCAACTAATTTGTTTTAGAAGCTACAAAATGGGCTTTTACCCGTTTGAATTCTCATAGCTATGGCCACCTAAGAATTGTGAAATTTCCACACTATTTCTTATTTCCTCACCATATGTTACAGTTATCACTGGCATTGTACCCATACATATGCAGAACTGAATACGTTTTCTCTTTTTAAGACTCAGGGCAAGACCATTTGAAGAAAACCAGGCAATGATACACTATGTGATCAAAAGTATCTGGACATCTGTCTGAAAATGACTTACAAGTTTGTGGCGCCCTCCACCGGTAATGCTGGAATTTAGTATGGTGTTGACCCACCCTTAGCTGTGATGTCAGCTTCCACTCTGACAGGCATATGTTCAATGAGGAGTTGAAAGGTTTCTTGGGGAATGGCAGCCCACTCTTCATGGAGTGATGCATTGAGGAGAATAATCTATGTCGATTGGTGAAGCCTGCCATGAAGTCGGCGTTCCAAAACATCCCAAAAGTGTGCTATAGGACTCAGGTCTGGACTCTGTGCAGGCCAGTCCATTACAGGGATGTTATTGTCGTGTAACCACTCCGCCACAGGTTGTGCATTATGAACAGGTGCTCGATCGTGTTGAAAGATGTAATTGCCATCCCCAAATTGCTGTTCAACAGTGGGAAGCGAGAAGGTGCTTAAAACATCAATGTAGGGTTGTGCTGTGATAGTGTCACACAAAAAAACAAGGGGCGCAAACACCCCCTCCATGAAAAACATGACCACACAATAACAGCATCCCCTCCGGATTTTACTGTCGGCACTTCATGCACTGGCAGATGATGTTCACTGGGCATTCACCATACCCCCACCCTGCCATTGGATTGCCACATTGTGTACCGTGATTCGTCACTCCACACAATGTTTTTCCACTGTTCAATCGTCCAATGTTTACGCTCCCTACTCCAAGCAAGGCGTCGTTTGGCAAGTACCACCATGATGTGTGGCTGATGAGCAGCTGCTCAACCATGAAATCCAAGTTTTCTCACCTCCCGCCTAACTATCATAGTACTTGCAGTGGATCCTTATGCAGTTTGGAATTCCTGTGTGATGGTCTGGATAGATGTGTGCCTATTACACATTACCACTGTCTTCAACTATCGGCAGTATTTGTCAGTCAACAGACGAGGTCGGCCTGTATGTTTTCATGCTGTACATGTCCCTTCACGTTTCCACTTCACTATCACATTGGAAACAGTGGACCTAGGGATGTTCAGCAGTGTGGATATCTCACATACAGATGTATGACACAAGTGACACCCAATCACCTGACCATGTTCGAAGTCGGTGAGTTCCGCAGAGTGCCCCATTCTGCTCTCTCACGATGTCTAACGACTACTGAGGTCACTGACATGGAGTATATGGCAGGAGGTGGTAGCACAATGCACCTAATATGGAAAACGTGTGTTTTTGGGGGTGTCCAGATACTTTTGATAACATAGTGTACCTTAGGCCTGTTTATGCCATTTAGTCTGATGTATATATGCTTGGATTCATTACAATACTTTTGTCATCTCCAAAAATAACTACTTACTTTGTTCATTGTACAATAGATGCAAGACTGGCAAGTCACGTAAACTGAAAGTTTGTGCTGGTGTAAATGGAAAATATCCTAGCAAGAAAAAGACAAATTGGCCTTTGTGGATGCTGCACTTTCTTTTCTTTCCGAAACTTTGACCTGTTAGTTGATGCTTGATACGCACTTCTTACTGAAGGTTGAAACACTGTGTTGAATATTTCGTTTAAAAGCAATTTGCCCAAAAATTGGCAGCCAGTACTTATATGGAAGGCTGTATCCATTTACAACCAAACTGGCAACGACTCTCCAGCTTTTGCCCCTGGTAGTTCACACAAAAGTGCGATGTATCTCCTAAAAGCTCACTTCGCATTAGTATGCATCCTGGTAGCAGGCATTGTAGCATTTTGTCAGGCTGACTCAAGAAATTTGTCAGTGCAGAATTGTGAGAGAGCTACGTGTTTCATAAATACAATATATCTAGCACCAGTGCTATAGAGTTTGAAAATAATGTATATTAAGACCATAGTAATTATAAAAAAAAAAAGACAGTTGGGCAAGTTCCTGTTCATGAACAAAGAAAAAATGTGATGAAGCTTAAAAATCAAGTCTGGAAATCTTCAGAGCCTTTTAGAATACAACTATGGCATACTGCTGCAGATCTTCTACTGTGATAGTATCAGTGACAATATTATCCAGATTGTAGTCTTTGTATGATTATATAGAACATTGTATACCATAACAGTACATAGAATGTTCCGCAACTCACACAGGTTCGTGTCTGAATCACATTTATTAAAGTCACGGTTATTTCGTTTGCCCACGTCAATATTCTTGTATACAACAGACAAATCGTGTGCCTCTACATACGCATGCCAACTTTTAAAAGTTGAGGACATATGATCACGGAGGTATAATCAGGGCCATATTTAGGTGACGCACCCTTTCCTAAACTTCAGCATTTCTATTCGTTTACGGACTACCAGCAGTAAAGCTCTGTAACTACAAACTACAATTCTAAACTTTACTGAAGTATTTAAGTAATATATCACACAAAACGTATGCAGTTTAAGTATTCAAAAAGAATAAAATAATTACTGCAGTTTGACAGCCCCTTTTACTGGAATATTACCACAGAAACACCAGACATGGACACACACATGGTGAAAATACAAAGAAAATCATTACAGTTTAATACCCTATAAAAATTACTTCACTTAAATTTGAACATTAGACTGTCTCAAATTACTGATACAATACCTTTAAATGACCCATTATAAAATATAGCGAACTTAAAAGAAATGACTGTCTTCTCACTTTTGTATCTGTGAATTCATTTACCAGTTTCTGAAAAACTAGTCTGACAGTCATGTCTGATTCTATGACTAGTATTCCTAGACTGATCAGTAATTCTTTATATTCTGTGGTCTGCAGGTAGCTCCTAATTTGTTTTAAAACAGGGTAAGGCATTTCAGCTGGAACAGTTTTTTGCTGGAGCACAGCTGTAAATGTTATGTGTACACATCTGGATAGGCAGCACTTTTTTTTTTAACCAACACTCTACAAACAAATGGAAGGGAGGACAAATTGTTACTATCTTCTTTCTTCACAGACAACAGATATGTTTTAAAACGTACACGCTCTTCACCGAAGTTGTTCTCTATGTCAGAATTACAGATGGATCTAGGTTTCTCTGCAGTGTCATACATTTGAAGAGCTTCTACTTCAGCAATATTCGATAGAAATGAAAATCTTAAGTTAGAGTCAATGTAGACATTAACTCTCTTCTGTAACTCATCCTGAAGAGTTTATATGATATTTTCATTCTTCCCCAGATCTCAGCACAATCTGATTCCGTTTCCTCTTCAGGACATTTGTGTCTGTAGTCTGAGTCAGATGATTATCAAAGAAATTCTTTTGTGTTAATTTTGCCATTTCCTTTTCTTGATTCTCAGCAGCTAAAGGAGTGGAACTGATTCCAAATTCCTGATCTCCATAAGTTTCTTTACTTTATAGCTGAAGATTTGTGAATTAAAAATGGTGTCTTGAGCTCATCTAAAAACATTCCCAGAGTGCCATACACTTGAACAGAAACAGAAATGTCTACATCCTCAGCCTGCATTTTTTTCATTGCTTTGCCAAACTGTTGCAGAATACTGCCCCAACACTGATTGCATGAACACTCCCTCAATACTACTTCACTTGTGATGAAGATCTTCAGCTTCTCGTCTAACTCTACCACTCTCATTTTCTGAAATTGTTCATAATGCAAAAAATTTGGCTTTCCAACCTGCAGCCTAACTCATACAAGCATCCTCATGTGCATACCATTGTCTTGTAGACAGTGACTTCAGTGTCATATTCACACAATCAGAAAAATGCTTCCTGCCAACAGAATCTGCAAAGAATTTGTATAAAGCCTGAATTAACTCAAAAATCCATATTGCAGCTGTGCACTTTTGTGCAGCTCGTGAACCAGCTAGATTCAGTGAGTGAGTTACTTCATACTCGTCACCAGAAACTTATAAAGATATAATATGTCTTATGGAGAGGTCAGTGACCGAAAAAATGTGTAATAAAGTTATTTCTTCTAAATATTTTTCAGTTATAGTAGATTCTACACCAGACATCTCATAATGCTCCTTTTACCGACCTCCCGACTCAGCAGCATTAGTGGCAGAACAACTGAGAGAAAATTTGGAATACATTTCACATAAATTTTCTCAGCATGTTATAGTCTTAGGTGGAGATTTCAATTTACCAGATATAGACTGGGACACTCAGATGTTTAGGACGGGTGGTAGGGACAGAGCATCGAGTGACATTATACTGAGTGCACTATCCGAAAATTACCTCGAGCAATTAAACAGAGAACCGACTCGTGGAGATAACATCTTGGACCTACTGATAACAAACAGACCCGAACTTTTCGACTCTGTATGTACAGAACAGGGAATCAGTGATCATAAGGCCGTTGCAGCATCCCTGAATATGGAAGTTAATAGGAATATAAAAAAAGGGAGGAAGGTTTATCTGTTTAGCAAGAGTAATAGAAGGCAGATTTCAGACTACCTAACAGATCAAAACGAAAATTTCTATTCCGACACTGACAATGTTGAGTGTTTATGGAAAAAGTTCAAGGCAATCGTAAAATGCGTTTTAGACAGGTACGTGCCAAGTAAAACTGTGAGGGATGGGAAAAACCCACCGTGGTACAACAACAAAGTTAGGAAACTACTGCGAAAGCAAAGAGAGCTCCACTCCAAGTTTAAATGCAGCCAAAACCTCTCAGACAAACAGAAGCTAAACGATGTCAAAGTTAGCGTAAGGAGGGCTATGCGTGAAGCGTTCATTGAATTCGAAAGTAAAATTCTATGTACCAACTTGACAGAAAATCCTAGGAAGTTCTGGTCTTACGTTAAATCAGTAAGTGGCTCGAAACAGCATATCCAGACACTCCGGGATGATGATGGCATTGAAACAGAGGATGACACACGTAAAGCTGAAATACTAAACACCTTTTTCCAAAGCTGTTTCACAGAGGAAGACCGCACTGCAGTTCCTTCTCTAAATCCTCGCACAAACGAAAAAATGGCTGACATCGAAATAAGTGTCCAAGGAATAGAAAAGCAACTGAAATCACTCAATAGAGGAAAGTCCACTGGACCTGACGGGATACCAATTCGATTCTACACAGAGTACGCAAAAGAACTTGCCCCCCTTCTAACAGCCGTGTACCGCAAGTCTCTAGAGGAACAGAGGGTTCCAAATGATTGGAAAAGAGCACAGATAGTCCCAGTCTTCAAGAAGGGTCGTCGAGCAGATGCGCAAAACTATAGACCTATATCTCTTACGTCGATCTCTTGGAGAATTTTAGAACATGTTTTTTTGCTTGCGTATCATGTCATTTCTGGAAACCCAGAATCTACTATGTAGGAATCAACATGGATTCCGGAAACAGCGATCGTGTGAGACCCAACTCGCCTTATTTGTTCATGAGACCCAGAAAATATTAGATACAGGCTCCCAGATAGATGCTATTTTTCTTGACTTCCGGAAGGCGTTCAATACAGTTCCGCACTGTCGCCTGATAAACAAAGTAAGAGCCTACGGAATATCAGACCAGCTGTGTGGCTGGATTGAAGAGTTTTTAGCAAACAGAACACAGCATGTTGTTATCAATGGAGAGACGTCTACAGACGTTAAAGTAACCTCTGGCGTGCCACAGGGGAGTGTTATGGGACCATTGCTTTTCACAATATATATAAATGACTTAGTAGATAGTGTCGGAAGTTCCATGCAGCTTTTCGCGGATGATGCTGTAGTATACAGAGAAGTTGCAGCATTAGAAAATTGTAGCGAAATGCAGGAAGATCTGCAGCGGATAGGCACTTGGTGCAGGGAGTGGGAACTGACCCTTAACATAGACAAATGTAATGTATTGCGAATACATAGAAAGAAGGATCCTTTATTGTATGATTATATGATAGCGGAACAAACACTGGTAGCAGTTACGTCTGTAAAATATCTGGGAGTATGCGTGCGGAACGATTTGAAGTGGAATGATCATATAAAATTAATTGTTGGTAAGGCGGGTACCAGGTTGAGATTCATTGGGAGAGTGCTTAGAAAATGTAGTCCATCAACAAAGGAGGTGGCTTACAAAACACTCGTTCGACCTATACTTGAGTATTGCTCATCAGTGTGGGATCCGTACCAGGTCGGGTTGACGGAGGAGATAGAGAAGATCCAGAGAAGAGTGGCGCGTTTCGTCACAGGGTTATTTGGTAACCGTGATAGCGTTATGGAGATGTTTAGCAAACTCAAGTGGCAGACTCTGCAAGAGAGGTGCTCTGCATCGCGGTGTAGCTTGCTCGCCAGGTTTCGAGAGGGTGCGTTTCTGGATGAGGTATCGAATATATTGCTTCCCCCTACTTATACCTCCCGAGGAGATTACGAATGTAAAATTAGAGAGATTAGAGCACGCACGGAGGCTTTCAGACAGTTGTTCTTCCCGCGAACCATACGCGACTGGAACAGGAAAGGGAGGTAATGACAGTGGCACGTAAAGTGCCCTCCGCCACACACCATTGGGTGGCTTGCGGAGTATCAATGTAGATGTAGATGTAGATGTAGGTGTAATAATTAGATATGTAAATGAAGATGAGCTCTAAGTTGAAGGGTTCATGTATTTTACAAAAAATAAAATAAATAAAATAAAATAAAGTACAGGTCACTCTGTACAGAAGCTTTCTGAAGCAGTTTTGAATTTTTTGGAACTACAGGGACTGAAGTTTGATATCTGTAGAGGGCAGTCATACAACAATGCAGCCAAGTCTGGTGCGTATTCAGGCTTGGAAGCAAGACTCAAGGACCCAAGCTCTCTAATTTTCTTCATTCGATGTTCAACTCACTCGCTGAATCTAGCTGGCTTACATACTGCACAATAGTGCACAACTCTAATACAGTTTTTTGAGTTAATTCAGGGTTTAGTCAACTTCTTTGCTGATTCTACGGGCAGGTGGAATGTCCTGGAAACATTTTCTGATTGTGTGAGTATGACACTGAAGTGACAGTCTACAACACAATGGTGTGCATGTGAGGATGCTTGTATGAGTTAAGCTAAAGGTTGGAAAGACAAGTTTTCTGCATTAAGAACAATTTCAGAAAATGAGAGTGGTAGAGTTAGATGTGAAGTTCAAGGTCTCTTTAGAAAGTTAAGTAGCATTGAGGGAGCTTTATACCAGGGGTGGTCAAAAAGTTTCTAGCCCTAGATAGTTACCATAATGTCTCACACAAACACCACCGCCTGCTTTTATGATGATCCTTTCCTCAGAAAAAAATTATGCATTCTGGAAAGATCTTCGATGCACAATGTGACCGCAGCAGTTATCCTGCAAAAACAATTTAAAATTCATCCTAAAGCGGTACATGTTATCTGTTTCTTTCATTTTCTGTGGCTGTTTATTATACAGTTTTACACCTTCATACAAGAAGCTATTTTGTGTCTTATGTTTATTCTTCCTGCCTAGGTGAAGACAGTGACTTGTTCTTGTACTATAGTTATGAAAACTGCTATTTGGGCTATAATTTACTATATTTTTCTTGATGTACACTATGGTTTGGAATATAAATTCACAAGGAACAGGTAGAATTTCTAACATTTTGAAAAGTTCTCTGCAGTCAGCCCGCTTACTGCTTTTCGTTATAATTCTTACTGCTCTCTTTTGCATTTTAAATACTTTTTGTAAATTCTGAGCACTGTTTCCTCCAAAAAAAATACCGTAACTGATTACTGAATGAACATAACTAAAATATACAGTTCTCAACATTCATTACTGCATGCGGATACCAGGACTCTAAGTGCATAACATGTTGTGGATATCTTTTTTGAGAGTTTCATAGCATGTTCATTCCACTTCATTTGGCTGTCAATGTGTAACCCTAAGAATTTTGTTGTAGGTACATCATCTATGGAGATGTTATCTAGTTTTAAATTTAAGGGACTCTGTTTTCTGTTCATTCTAAAGCATATTGTATTTGTTTTCTTTATGTTGAGAGTTACTTTGTTTTCCTGAGACCATTTGTGACATCCCTAGGCACTTCAGTAGAATTTTCCAGCATTTGTGCTGGTGTCTCACTGGTGATTACTATGTTGCTGTCATCAGGAAACAATATCTTCTCTCCATGGCTGATACGTTGTGGGAAATCATTTATATACACTTACTGTGGATCAGATTTATGATTCTCAATGTACTTTGATCCACTAGAGCCACGTGTGATCTCTACTGACTGTACTCTGTTTTCTAGATATGAATGAAACCATTTGAGAACCACTCCCATTACTCCTAGTGCCTCTAAGTTATGCAACAGCTTTTGGTGGTCAACTGTATCAAATGCCTTAGGCAGGTCTAGGAAAAGGCCAGTTACATGGCTGTTCTCTTCTAGTGCTTCTAAAACTGTTTTTGTAAATGTGATATTGCAGATTCTGTACCTCTACCAGGCCTGAAACCATGCTGGTCATTGCAGAGGAGGTTGAATTTACTTAGGTAGCTCATAAACCTGTTTTTCATTATTGTTTCTATCACTTTGGAAAAGCATGACAATAGGGCTATTGGTCTATAGTACTCAATGTTTTCTATGTTACCTTTCTTGTGAACTGGTAAAACTTGTGACATGCTTCAGATAGTCAGAGAAGCAACCAGTTTTGAAGGATTCATTTATGATTTCTGCTAGTGGAGCTATGATACTATTTATGCATTTTTTTCAGCACACGCATTGAGATTTCATCTAAACCTGCCGCAGTTTTGTTCTTTAATTGCCTTACAACATTACATACTTCCTCCTCAGTAGTTTGAAGCAATACTATTGAGTTTGCTACACGCTTTTGCATTGGTTGATTTGCACTTTTTGGAAAAATTTTCTGTAACTTCGTTGCAATGCTGCTAAAGTAGGTGATCACATAATTTGCTAATTCTTTTGGGTTATTTTCTACGTTTTCCTTGTTCTTGATTTGTGTGTTTGTACCTCTCTGCTTCACAGCTCCTGTTTCTGTACAGCCCATGTAGCTTTACTTTTACTATTGGCTATATTTATGAACCTATTGTTGGCTGAGTTTTTTGCAGTGTTGAGTACCCTCCTGTAGATCCTTTTGTAGTACTGCAAAAAAACTGTATCACTATTGTCCTTTTTAATGGAGTTTAGGTATTTACAAGTCTGAGTACATTTTCTTATTCCTTTTGTAATCCATTTATTGTTGGTGGATGTTCCAATAGGAATTAATGCTTTGAAGACTGCGATGTGATTTTGTCAGCTAAGCATTACTCACGTCACGTTATCTCGCCATAAAATCACAGCAGATGATACCACATCTTCAGAGCATAGGACACTTGATGTAGTCAGCCAAAAGCAACATTATTATTAAATATCGTGAACACACAAATAGGAGTTCATGATTTATATTAATATGAATACAGTACAGCTACAAGAAAAGCTAACCTTTCACAGACAATATTCGTCTTTTTGCATGTGTTACCCTTTAAGTTACATTAAACACAAATGTGCCAGTAAAATTTTAAATGATGACATAAATGTCTGGTCTACTGGACCCGAAATTTTTCTAAGTGGCTGGTCCTCAAAGTATTCTGAATGAGAGTCAAACACTCTGCGATTTAAGAAATTCTTTGCACATCCTCCCAGTTAACGTAATTCATCTTGCACAAAAGGAAATCTACATTGAAAGCAAAGTTTCTCAAACCACCATTCACAGTATTTTACCATGACCTGTTAGAAATAGGTTCATTTGGGCAATCGCTAGAGTGCACCAGAAGATAGGCATTACTGCGAGGGGCAGCTATGATGACGTACCAAGCTCGCACTTGGTGTTCGCCTTGCTGATACAAGGCAACTGTATCGCTGCTCATACACGTTTCATGGCATTTCTGTTTGGAATATTGTGTGCGTGCCCACGTGGAGTTATTGTACTTAGGGCCACTGGTGGCTGTTGTGTAAGAGCATGTGAACACCCCAACTTTAGGCACCTTACAGATTCATTGGTTATTTTACTTTGAATGCTGTTAAATGTCATGTAGATGCGGTAATCTGAAATACACGGCCCTAAATGTACTCCGCTGTGCTACATTGCTACTCCTCTTAACTTCGTGAAACTTGGCATCAGAGTTGAGAGCAAACCTTCAGTTGTGCACATTTTAAGGAGCTTTTGCAGACACGCAACTGGCGTGACCTATATGCTTTACGGGCCAAATACATACGGTTTGGATAAACAACTTGAACTGTGCACAGCTAGCTCTTGCCTGAAAAGTTTACAGCAATGCCACCACGTGGCAGCATCCTGCAGCACACTTTTATTCCCTTTCACTTGGCATAAATCCAGTTAGACAGTAGCACACCACTTAGAAATGCCAATTCATTTACTTGATAGTAAAATTAGGTAGGATGTCAGTGTACGTTGTAGTTATATTGATGGAGGTGTGCAACATGCATGTGGGGAGATCCTCAGATGGGGCAGAAAGTGAATCCTCAATGAACTTGGCGAAGAGAAGGAGACACTCGCCGTACAGAAACTCAGTGAGTGAGGTATTAAGATCATCTTTATGAGTCGAGCGAATACCCAGCAGGACCCATGGAAGGGCCTCTGACCAGAGGCCTCCATGGCACATTAGGGCGGCCTTGAGTGTGCGTTGCCATCGCTCAGTGAGGCTGTTTGACTGTGAGTGGTATGCTGTGGTATGAAATATGGCGATGCCACAGGGTCGTGCAAAGAGGGCGGACTGAAATTGACATCGCTGGTCAGTGCTGAGAGATAGGGTCAGCTGAAGCGAGCAACCCACATTGAGACGAAGGAACGGGCGAAGATCTTGGCCATGATATCAGTAAGCGGGACTGCCTCTATCCAGCAAGTCCCAATGTTGATGATAGATAAGGTATATGTGTAGCATTCAGATGGGGAAGGGGACCAACGACTGACACGGACATGCCAGAGACGCCCCTTTGGGATGTCAAACTAGCCCAGAGGAGGTTGAGCGTGCCTGCCGACCTTGATGCGCTGGTACAAGATGCACGCACAGCTCAGAGTGCAACAGTTGTGCTTCACGCCAGGCCAGATGAAGCGCTCTGCAAACAGCCACATCGTGGCTCACGTCCCAGGGTGAGCTAAGCCATGGAAAGTGGTAAAGACTCTATGGCGAAGGTGGGGACTAGGGGGTGAAGTGTCCCATAGAGGTGTCACAAAGGACAGGGATCGCCGAATCAGGTAGTGTATAGGGCTGGACAGAGAGTGATGAGCTGTTATCTGATTTTATCCACTGTATATCATCATGGCAGCGAGGGCCGAATGGACTGCATAGAGGTGAACTTGATGCTCCTAAGTGGAGGAAGAAAAGATATCACCTAAGTAAGCATAGGCAAAAGGCAGAGGGAGCAAAATGGAATCGATTAACCGCTGCCATATCTGCGGAGCATTTATCAATCCATAAGGCATGTAACAGTATTCAAATAGGCCAAAGGGTGTTATGATGGCTGTCTTCGGAATATCCGGTGGATGCATAGGAATCTGGTGATATGCATTGGAACAATCTAATACAGAGAAAAAGGTAGACCCATGAAGTAACTGCGAGAAATCTTGTATATGTGGATAGACGTTGTTGCAGGCATTAAGGTACCTGTAGTCCCTGCACATGTGTAAAGTGCTGTCCTTTTTGGGAACAAGTTGAATAGGTGATGACCAGTTGCTGTCGTAGGGGCGGAGGACGCCCGAAGACAACAGAGCCTCAAGAACTTTGGAAGTGTTATGGCGCCTGGCCTTATAACGGACTGGTGGGCCATCGGTGGTGTGAATCTTATGGCAAGTGCCATTACTCTCTCTCTCTTTCCTTGTGCCTACATCTCACAGCAGCGCAGGATCGGCAATGTTATCAATCGATTTGGCAGGGTTGGCTTGAGGGGTGGCAGGATGCCCTTCCTGCCACCACCCACGAATGATGGTGATGATGATGATGATGAAATTATGAGGACAACACACACACCCAGTCATCTTGGGGCAGGTGAAAATCCCTGGCCCTGCCAGGAATCGAACCTGGGACCCTGCAGGAAGCGAAATTGAGACCATGAGCTGCGGACATGGCAAGTGCCATTACTGATGGCCGATAATTGTGTAGGGAAGTCAGCTTGAGGGGTCAAGAAGATATCCACAGGCAACATCGGTTCACTGACCTCGATGAACCGGAACGATGTAGGTGGGGCATCGGCTGCAGTTGGCGATGGAAGGCGCGATGCAGGAGTGAAGCGGTGTGAAGAATCAGGGAGGGGCATGCAGGTACGCCTTGGAAATTCGTCCGCGGCGATGCGGAAAAAACTGCATGCGGTGGAGTGCTCAATACTGGAGCGGGTTGGCGAGAAGCCTCTGTAGAGGCGTGTGCTGGGCCGTCTCACTGCACGGCTGCAGATAGGTGATGTACGGTATGCCGTGCATGTGACTATTCAGCAGAGGCAGAGGTGATGTGGGTGCGTAGGTCGTTATTCTGGGTGCAGAGTTCATCGATCTGGGAGTGCACGTACGACAGATCAGAGAGCCGTGTGGTTATGCGCTCGGCCAGGGAAGCACCCGTGGAAAGCGTAGCCGAGGAGGTGGAGAGCAAAGTGGTACTACTCGGGTGTGCACGGAACTGTAGAGCCAGACGTGTGGCAGGGCGTGGCGGTCTGCAGGTCTGGTCAAAGTTCATAATGGTGCAGAAAATAAGCGCCGTGAGGGTACGAGGTGGAACATAGCACCTAAACGTATCTGCCAGTTTCATTTGGGTAGCTGCAGGGTGCGCGGCAGTTGTGGGCAGCATCCCCATAAGTGATGTGGAACCTGTACAGCGGGTATGCCCGTTGGTAGGCCAGTGTGGTGCGCTGCAGTGCAGGTGGGGGTTGCGGCAGGGCCGGTAGCAGATCGGGCTGCTGTTCAGGCGAGGTCGGCAGCTGTCGGGAGCCCACTGGCAGTAAGGCCGTTAGGTGGCAGCTCCTGACGGGCAGCTGAAGCACCGAGGCGAGCAAGCAGGCCTCTGCCGACAGGGCACGGAACCGGAGTCACAGGTGTGCCAACTGAGGATGGTGGAGATGCCATACGTGACAGGTGGTGTCGGTGACAAACGGTGGCATAAGCCTGATCTTCCGTGCGTAATCTAACCTCGAACGGGTCAGCTATGTGAGACAGTAGATGAAGCTAAAGATCCGAAGGCATTTGGACCGTCCACAACGTCCAAAGGGTGGCGTGAGGCAATTTTTGGTCATCGATTAAAGCACATAGATGCTGCCAAAGTTTCGAAGGGGTGTGGTCATCGAGATGCTCCTCGTGATTAAGTGATGGATCGCCTCCGCCGGAGGGCGGGAAAGGCGCTCGATAAGAAGTGCTTTGGCTGTCAAACATTTGTGCGAGGTGGGCAGTGAGAGGAGCAAGTCACTGATGAGGTCCGTATGTGCATGGAGATGGCTCACCAGACAGACAAAATTGGCACCATCGTCGGAAATGCCTTGGATGTCCAGATGGTCCAATAAGATGAACCAAATTTTTGGCTTGTCTTTTTGCAATGGAGGTAGCTTAGGGAACCTGCCAGGTAACACATGTTGAGGCAGCACCCGCAGATGGAGTCGGTACTGGTAGAGCAGGATGCCTCCGACACCGAATGTGCGGTAGTGGTGAGGAGTACGTCGCCCAAGGTCTGTGAGGGGTGGTGGCCACAAGCAGCACACAATACAGGGTGGGCAGACAAGGCAGCATGCATATAAGCCGGCAAAGTGTATCCAATCAGCAAGCCTGATGAAGAGCGAAACGGCCAGTGCCGTAGCAGCAGCGGGCAGATGGTGGTCACGGTGGAGCTGTGGGGTGGCGGACCTGGTAACTGGCACGGGTGCTATGGCCGGCGCCATTACGAAAGTGAGCAGAAGGCGGTCATGGTGCAACCACAGTGTGACGGTCACGAAAACCGGCGCGGTCTTGGCCGAAATTGGCGGGCAAGGGGGAGAGGGGAGGGGGGAGGGGTTTCTGTGACACTATGTAAATAAGAATGTGCTACCCCATCCATATAAATGTTTGATTCACAGTCCTGGATATTTGTTGGCATGTCAAGTCATCCTGAAGGTAGTGATGTACATGAAGGATAAACCACAGTGAAAAGGAAGGGGCTCCAAGTTATGGTTAAGTGGTGGGCACTGTCCATATTGTGGTTGTTATTGTGCTGCCATGCTAGGCGGCGGCCATGTTGAGCCGGATAAGGTTGGGTGGCTGCTGGCGCGGGCGGTCATGAAAAACTGTTCACTTTTAACCAAGTTCAAAAAGGTACACTTTCCCACTCATGGCCGCAAGCAGCAGAGCTGAAAGGAGCTGTTACACTTCCACCGTAAGTCACATGTAGACCCATTGTGGCTCAAACAATGCAGTTCAGCACACGATGTGAGTGAATGACGGAAACAAGCACAAATAATGCTGGATGAGACATCGACGGTGTCGGGGTCTTCACTGCGGTTATCATGGAAGATTAGCTGAGAGATAACACACTTGATATTGAATACACATTTATTAGTCACTTGAACATATAACAAAGAATGGCTGTTACACACCTGTGCACTGAAAGTTCACACAAGACTTGACTAGTCCGAAGAAGAAAAGTGTCAAAGATAGGGCACTCTGTGCCAGAGACGACACAGAGCTCCCCCCACCCTGGTAGTGTGGAGCATGATGGAGAGAAGGCTCACTGTTACCTAGTTTCAGCGATTTGCTGAATTTCAAGTGTACATTTTCATCTTCTGGCACGTACAGCATTATTCCATAATAAAGGATAGAACATGAGGTAATACAGTAATGGTATTCCAAGAAAATTTGCATCCAGAAAACTACATTGAAAAGCTTTAGCAGAGTTTTACATATCTGTCTTCTGTGAAACACAATCTTTTTCGATTGTAAGACATGTTTCCATACTCATCTGGTTTCTCCTCTCGGCCTGACTTCATCTCTTAATTTTTGTAGTTTACATCTTAAATTTGCAGAATGCCATTCTGTTGTGTAAGAGCATGTGAACACCCCAACTTTTGGCACCTTACAGATTCATTGGTTATTTTACTTCGAATGCTGTTAAATGTCATGTAGATGCGGTAATCTGAAATACACGGACCTAAATGTACTCCGCTGTGCTACATTGCTACTCCTCTTAACTTCGTGAAACTTGGCATCAGAGTTGAGAGCAAACCTTCAGTTGTGCACATTTTAAGGAGCTTTTGCAGACACGCAACTGGTGTGACCTATATGCTTTACGGGCCAAATACATACGGTTTGGATAAACAACTTGAGCTGTGCACAGCTAGCTCTTGCCTGAAAAGTTTACAGCAATGCCACCACGTGGCAGCATCCTGCAGCACACTTTTATTCCCTTTCACTTGGCATAAATCTAGTTAGACAGTAGCACACCACTTAGAAATGCCAATTCATTTACTTGATAGTAAAATTAGGTAGGACGTCAGTGTACGTTGTAGTTATATTGATGGATTTTGTGGGATTCAGACTGGGCACTGAGAACCGCAAGGCACATCGTCGTCGATTCTGAGACTGTAGTATTTTTTCACGATTCTGACATCTGTTCATCTTGTGGTGGGTCTGGTTTATCTGTACTGTAGGCCCATAATGTAAATATGAACATTCACAAAAGGCTGTCTCATTTGCTTTCTTTGATACTATCTTAAATGACAGTGTGCTTTGGATCCTTATGGTTCTCAGTGCCTCATCCGCAATCTAATCAGGTGCCCGTGTTGGTAGACAGTACTGCTTGGTTTTAATCATTTTCACAAACAGCAGTTTGTATTTGCAGTTGGTTGCTTATTGTGCAGGGATCACCTTTCGTATGCAGGGGCAACATGAACTCTTGAATCTGTTTTAAGTGCTAACAGAAAATAAAATACCCACGAAAAGTTAGCCGCAAAGAAACTAGAGCCTTCCAGACCTGATCTTGTGACTGACAAAATGACGAAATCAAATAAGGACATCTGTAAGTGAACATTTGACAAACAAGTGTATAATAAATGTAAGTTGTTGTTTGGGTGCTATGTAAGAATGTCTGATTTTCAGCCTGGAAGTTACTCGATTAACTAATACATGTGTTAGGGATCTTGCACATTTGTCCGAAAAAGTACAAAAAAGCTTGAAAACTCCCACTTACAAAAAATGCGGAACAGACAGTAGAGAAGGCTTAAATATTGTTTAATTTTTGCCCTAAACTGTATTTAATTATGTACAAAACAACAAAATTCCACAAATACAATCTTTTTGCAGACAAGTTATGCATATTATTATAATTATTATTATTACTGTTGTTGTTGTTGGTGGTGGCTGTAATGTTTCTTGCCTAACAAATAAAGAATGACATAAATTTCATAATAACAATTTAATTTTCATTATAATACCCATGTACACTAATACACTTGCGGGCACACTCGGATAACTTCTGCAAACCATTCAAATAAAAGGTCTTCAATTTAGAGTCCAACCAGGCATTCACAGCATCAATCACTCACTGCATCATCATTGTCAAATTGTCGTCATTTGAAGTCTTTCTTTTAGGTTTGGGAAAAGAAAAATGTGTGATGGAGTGAAGTCTGGAGAATATATCAGATGATGTAACAATCTGAACCCGCAGTCACACAGAGTTTCCAGTGTTGCGAGGGCTTTGTGCGCTGATGCGTTGTCCTGATGCAAAACTCCATGCGCCAATTTTCCGAACCTTGATTTCTTTAGCTCTTCTCTCAATATGGTGCAGGAGGGTGCAATAGTATGATGTATTGATAGTTATGCACTTTTGCAAGTAATCCACCATTAATTACCCCTTCTGCATACCAGAAGACTGATGCCATCACATTGCTAGCTGATTTTTGCACCCAGAATTTTTTTGGTGTGGGGAATGAAGGATGTTTTCATTGCTGTGACTGTTGTTTTGTGTCAGCATCAATGTGGTGAACCCACATTTCGTCCATTGTCACATACCTTGAAAGAAATTTGTCTTCATCTGCTTCAAACTGGCGGACGATTACTTCACAACACTGCACACGCTCCCATCTCTGATCTACATTCAAGTCTTTCGGGCTCCACCGCGATGAATCTTTCTGCATTCCCAAAATATCCACAACAATGACGTGAGCATGGCCATTGGAGATTCTAAATGTGGTTTCAATGTGCTACAATGTTGTTTGATGATCCTGCAAAATCGTATCACGAATTGCAGTTGCCGTTTCATCAGTGGCAACGGTGACAGGCCTTCTGCTCCTTGGCGCACCTCCTACACTCGTTCTTCCACACTTGGATTCGGACACCCAGTTTTTCACTGTTGGATAACATGGAGCACTATCCTTAAGTGTATTTCACATATCCTCTGCAATTTCCTTGGACATCCTTCCCTTCAAATTAAGATCTTCAATCAAAGCACGGTTCTCACTTCTCTCGATATTCGCCACTGTGCTTACACTGTGGTATACAACGCATCATAGCGGCAAAGCTAATGAAGCTGGAGCAGTGAAATTTGACTTGCGTATCCACGAAGGGTCACCAAAAGGTAGGTCGTGGTGTTTGTGTGAGACATTACGGCAACTATCTTGGGCTAGAAACTTTTTGACTGTCTCGCGTATAAATATGTTGATGAGCATAATTGTTACACAATAGATGCCATTAACTTCACACTGCCATGTTTATCTGAATCCCAAAATCTGTGAACATCCAGAATCTAAACTCACAAGCTGCCATTGCTAAGGGCTTTTACTTATGGCAGATAAGCAGTGCAAAATTAGAAAGCATCCTTGGCACAACATTCGTTTCAAAACTAGACTCAACAACTCAAAGTATTGTAATATTTTGCTACGTGTTGTTGACTTTATTCTTATTCTGTAATACTATTGTTTCACATCTGCAATCAAGTTTACATCCACACAATGTGTAGGGGAGGGGGAGGAGACTGCAGAAAGCTAGTAAGAAGGAATACAAATTTCTTGCAAAAAGAAAAAGAAATCGTTGTTTGTATATAAGAGAACTAAGAACAATAATAAGCTTTTTATAACTTTTTCAAACTGTACAAAAATTAATAAGGTTACTTGTGAAACCAAGAAACTTTATAATTGGCAGTTTATATTCTACTCCAGGAGTAAATATAAAGCATCGTGTGGAATTAGTTGTATAAAACAGTCTATAATCAACTGAAGAATGGCATTCTGCAAATTTAAGATGTAAACCACAAAAATTAATAGATGAAGTCAGGTCTAGAGGAGAAACCAGATGAGTATTGAAACATGTCTTGCAATTGAAAAAGATTGTGTATCACAGAAGACAGATATGTAAAACTCTGCTAAAGCCTTTCAATGTAGTTTTCTGGATGCAGATCTCCTTGGAATATCATTACTGTATTATCTCAAGTTCTGTTCTTTATTGTGGAATAATGCCATACATGCCAGAAGATGAAAATGTACACTTGAAATTCAGCAAATCGCTGAAACTAGGTAACAGTGAGCCTTCTCTCTGCCGTGCTCCACACTACCAGGGTCGGGGGAGCTCTGTGTCGTCTCTGGCACACAGTGCCCTATCTTTGACACTTTTCTACTAAGGACTAGTCAAGTCTTGTGTGAACTTTCAGTGCACAGATATTTAACAGCCATTCTTTGTTATATGTTCGAGTGACTAACAAATGTGTACTCAATATTAAGTGTGTTATCTCTCAACTAATCTCCGATGATAACCACACTGAAGACCCCGACACCGTCGACGTCTCATCCGGCATTATTTGTCCTCGTTTCCATCATTCGCTCACATCTTGTGTCGAACTGCATAGCTTGAGCCACAATGGATCTACTTGTGACTTTCGGTGCAAGTGTAACAGCCCCTTTCAACTATGCCACTTGCGGCCATGAGTGGACAAGTGTACCTCCTTCGAACTCGGTTAAAAGTGAACAGTTTTTCATGCTCGCCCGCGCCGACAGTCACCTAACCTTATCTGGCTCAACATGGCCACTGCCTAGCGTGGCAGCACAATAACAACCACAATATGGACAGTGCCCATCACCTAACCATAACTTGGAGGACCTTCCGGTTAAACATCGTTACCTTCAGACGACTTGATGTACCAACAAATATCCACGACTGTGAATTGAACATTTATATGCATGGGGTAGCACATTCTTATTTACACAATGGCGCCGGCCATACCACCTATGCCAGTTACCGGGTCTGCCATCCCGCAGTCCACCATGACCACCATCCGCCTGCTGTTACTACACCTGCATCACGCTCCTCATCAGGCTTGCTGATTGGACACACCTTGCCGGCTTATATGCACGCTGCCTTCTCTGCCCACCCCGTATTGTGTGTTGCTTGTGGCCACCACCCCTCATAGACCTCGGGCGACGCACTGCTCACCACTACCGCACATTCGGGGTCGGAGGCATCCTGCTCTGCCAGCATCGATCTCCATCTGCCGGTGCTGCCTCAGCACGTGTTACCAGGCAGGTTCCCTAAGCTACCTGCATTGCAAAAAGACAAGCCAAAAACTTGATTCGTCTTAGTGGACCATCTGGACATCCAAGGCATTTCCGACGATGGTGCCAATTTTGTCTGTCTGGTGACCCATCTCCACGCACATACGGACCTAATCAGTGACTTGCTCCTCTCACTGCCCACCTCGCACAAATGTTTGACAGCCAAAGCACTTCTTATCGAGCGCCTTTCCCGCCCTCCGGCGGAGGTGATCCATCACTTAATCACGAGGAGCATCTCGATGACCACACCCCTTCGAAACTTTGGCAGCATCTATGTGCTTTAATCGATGACCAAAAATTGCCTCACGCCACCCTTTGGACGTTGTGGACGGTCCAAATGCCTTCGGATCTTTAGCTTCATCTACTGTCTCACATAGCTGACCCGTTCGAGGTTAGATTACGCACGGAAGATCAGGCTTATGCCACCGTTTGTCACCGACACCACCTGTCACGTATGGCATCTCCACCATCCTCAGTTGGCACACCTGTGACTCCGGTTCCGTGCCCTGTCGGCAGAGGCCTGCTTGCTCGCCTCGGTGCTTCAGCTGCCCGTCAGGAGCTGCCACCTAACGGCCTTACTGCCAGTGGGCTCCCGACAGCTGCCGACCTCGCCTGAACAGCAGCCCGATCTGCTACCGGCCCTGCCGCAACCCCCACCTGCACTGCAGCGCACCACACTGGCCTACCAACGGGCATACCCGCTGTACAGGTTCCACATCACTTATGGGGATGCTGCCCACAACTGCCGCGCACCCTGCAGCTACCCAAATGAAACTGGCAGATACGTTTAGGTGCTATGTTCCACCTCGTACCCTCACGGCGCTTATTTTCTGCACCAT
The DNA here is from genome assembly GCF_021461395.2 of Schistocerca americana. NCBI lineage: Eukaryota > Metazoa > Arthropoda > Insecta > Orthoptera > Acrididae > Schistocerca > Schistocerca americana. The sequence continues at coordinate 25,649,460 of NC_060129.1, read as the reverse complement.
TATGAACTTTGACCAGACCTGCAGACCGCCACGCCCTGCCACACGTCTGGCTCTACAGTTCCGTGCACACCCGAGTAGTACCACTTTGCTCTCCACCTCCTCGGCTACGCTTTCCACGGGTGCTTCCCTGGCCGAGCGCATAACCACACGGCTCTCTGATCTGTCGTACGTGCACTCCCAGATCGATGAACTCTGCACCCAGAATAACGACCTACGCACCCACATCACCTCTGCCTCTGCTGAATAGTCACATGCACGGCATACCGTACATCACCTATCTGCAGCCGTGCAGTGAGACGGCCCAGCACACGCCTCTACAGAGGCTTCTCGCCAACCCGCTCCAGTATTGAGCACTCCACCGCATGCAGTTTTTTCCGCATCGCCGCGGACGAATTTCCAAGGCGTACCTGCATGCCCCTCCCTGATTCTTCACACCGCTTCACTCCTGCATCGCGCCTTCCATCGCCAACTGCAGCCGATGCCCCACCTACATCGTTCCGGTTCATCGAGGTCAGTGAACCGATGTTGCCTGTGGATATCTACTTGACCCCTCAAGCTGACTTCCCTACACAATTATCGGCCATCAGTAATGGCACTTGCCATGTCCGCAGCTCATGGTCTCAATTTCGCTTCCTGCAGGGTCCCAGGTTCGATTCCTGGCGGGGCCAGGGATTTTCACCTGCCCCAAGATGACTGGGTGTGTGTGTTGTCCTCATAATTTCATCATCATCATCATCACCATCATTCGTGGGTGGTGGCAGGAAGGGCATCCTGCCACCCCTCAAGCCAACCCTGCCAAATCGATTGATAACATTGCCGATCCTGCGCTGCTGTGAGATGTAGGCACAAGGAAAGAGAGAGAGAGTAATGGCACTTGCCATAAGATTCACACCACCGATGGCCCACCAGTCCGTTATAAGGCCAGGCACCATATAACTTCTAAAGTTCTGCACACCAATGTGATCTTTGAGGCTCTGTTGGTTTCGGGCGTCCTGCGCCACTACGACAGCAACTGATCTTCATCAATTCAACTCGTTCCCAAAAATGACAGCACCTTACACATGTGCAGGGACTACAGGTACCTTAATGCCTGCAACAATGCCATTCCACATATCCAAGATTTCACGTAGTTACTTCATGGGTTTACCTTTTTCTCCATATTAGATCGTTCCAATGCATATCACCAGATTCCTATGCATCCACTGGGTATTCCGAAGACGGCCATCATGACACCCTTTGGACCTACTTGAATACTGTTACATGCCTCATGGATTGAAAAATGCTCCGCAGATATGGCAGCGGTTAACCAATTCCATTTTGCTCCCTCTGCCTTTTGCCTATGCTTACTTAGGTGATATCTTTTCTTCCTCCATTGAGGAGCATGAAGTTCACCTTGATGCAGTGCGTTCGGCCCTCGGTGCCAACGGCATGGTGATCAACCGTGATAAATAGCAGCTGTGTTCTACATCCATTACCTTCCTCGGCCATTCCGTCTCTGCCGACGGCCTCCGCCCCACAAGTTCTCGTGTTGAAATCATACTTAAACTTCCTCTCCTAGAGGATTATGTTCAGCTCCATCGTCTCCTGCGTATGGCAAACTTTTATCACCGCCATATTCCTCAAGCTGCCACCATCCAAATTGCCCTCACCGAAGCTCTCTCTGGCAAAAACACCACTGGTGAACAGAAGTTGGAGTGGACCCAATCGATGTTCAACGCTTTTGGTAACCTTGAAACTGCCCTCACCAAAGCCATCACACTCGCCCACCCTGACCCTGATGCCCGTATCTTGATCACGACTTGATACCAGTCGCTCAGCTGTGGGCACCATTTTACACTAGCATAGTGTCTACTCCACTTTTCCAAGAAACTGACTAAGAACCAGTGCAAGTAGTCGGCATTTGACTGTGAGCTACTTGTTGTGTCTGAGGCGATTAAACATTTTTGTAGTGACCTCGAGGAGTGACCCTTTACGATCTACACTGATCACAAGCCACTCGTGGACACTATTTGTAATCTGGCTAAGGACCTCCCGCCCAAGCGTTTCTGCCATACGGACTACATCTGTCAGCACTCTTCCGACACATGCTATATCCGCGGCATGGAGAACGTTGTGGCAGACTACCTTTCCCACATTTGCATGCTAACTGCACTGCTGAACCTGGAGTAACTCACCCAACTACAAGCAGATGATGATGATATACAGTGGATAAAATCAGATAACGGCTCATCGCTCTCTGTCCAGCCCTATACACTACCTGATTCGGCGATCCCTGTCCTTTGTGACACCTCTATGGGACACTTTGACCCCTAGTCCCCGCCAACCTTCGGCATAGAATCTTAACCACCTTGCATGGCTTAGCTCACCCTGGGATGTGAGCCACGATGTGGCTGTTTGCAGAGCGCTTCATCTGGCCTGGCGTGAAGCACAACTGTCAGACTGTCGCACTCTGAGCCGTGTGTGCATCTTGTGCCAGCACAGCAAGGTCGGCGGGCACGCTCAACCTCCTCTGGGCAAGCTTGACAACCCGAAGGGGCATCTCCGGTATGTCCATATCGACGTTGTTGGTCCCCTCCCCCATCTGAATGCTACAGATATACCTTATCTATCATTGACATTGTGACTCGCTGGATAGAGGCAGTCCCCCTTACTGATATCACGGCCATTCCTTCACCTCGACATGTATTGCTTGCTTCGGCTGACGCTATCTCTCACCACCAAATAGGGATGTCAATTTGAGTCTGCCCTCTTTGCACGACTCTGTGGCGTCGCCAAGTTTCATGCCACCCCCAGTCAAACGGCCTCGTTGAGCAATGGCAACACACACTCGAGGCCGGCCTAATGTGCCATGGAGGCCTCTGGTCAGAAGGCGTTCCATGGGTCTGCTGGGTATTTGCTCGACTCATAAAGAAGATCTTAATGCCTCACTCACTGAGTTTCTGTGCGGTGAGTGTCTCCTTCTCCTCGCCAAGTTCATCGAGGATTCACTTACTGCCACATCCGAGGATCTCCCACACGCATGTCGCACACCTCCGCATCCCCCTGACCCACCCTTACACCAACCTCCACCTGTCCACAAGGACCTAGCTATGTGCAACTTTGTTATGCTGTGGGATGAAACTGTGCAGACAACCCTTCAGCCACCCACCCTATTTGGGCACTCAATGTGTGCTGTCACAGTACCAACACTATATATATATATATATATATATATATATATATATATATATATATATATATATATAAAAAGAAAGATGATGAAACTTACCAAACAAAAGCGCTGGCAGGTCGATAGACACACAAACAAACACAAACATACACACAAAATTCTAGCTTTCGCAACCAATGGTTGCCTCGTCAGGAAAGAGGGAAGGAGAAGGAAAGACAAAAGGATATGGGTTTTAAGGGAGAGGGTAAGGAGTCATTCCAATCCCGGGAGCGGAAAGACTTACCTTAGGGGGAAAAAGGACAGGTATACACTCGCACACACACACATATCCATCCACACATACACAGACACAAGCAGACATTTGTCAATATATATATATATATATATATATATATATATATATATATAATGGAAGGAAACATTCCACGTGGGATATATATATATATATATATATATATATATATATATATATATATATATATATATATATATGAAGATGGTATCCATTGGTGACCATGCAGATCATTATAATGAAATTACAATGAAATGAATACCTCTAGCCGCATACAGGCGTTGATATAAGCCAACAGGGGCAGTTGAAAATGTGTGCCCTGACCGGGACTCGAACCCGGGATCTCCTGCTTACATGGCAGATGCTCTATCCATCTGAGCCATCAAGGATACTGAGGATAGTGCAACTGCAGGGATTTATGACTCGCTGCCACAGTTAAGTCCCACAGATGTCGTGATAATACAATAGACATCGTGTCACTTCTGATTTCTCCATGTCTTTGCATATTTGAACTCTTCAACAGGTTTAAATTAAATTCGTATTCATTATTATAAATAAGTACCGGATCTGAACATGAGCAAATCTGCAAGGTGCTTTCAGCAAACCTTGTCACTTCCCTGTGACATTTCTACCATAGCAGATGATTATCAAGAAACATTGTTATTGGCCATGCTGCAACAGCTTCCTCCTGTGACTGCAACGCCCCGAGCAAGATTTAGCAGCCCTCCTGAGGGGTTCAACCCACAGGTTCGAAAACACTAGTTTACAGTAACTATGTACTAAGTGATCTGTAATAAAACCAACAAACTGCAGGGATGGCTTCCTGACTGGAAATGGAGGAAAAGAGGTCTATGAACAGGTGAGCAATGACGACAAAATGTCTAGATACACAGTACGGAGCAGCATCACATCCACATCACAACAGATGGTCAAAGTGACCACCTTCGTATTGCAGGTGATATGTACGGTAGTGGTTGTGGTGCAGGATACACGTAACTGTACTTTTTTGTTACACTATATTAGCAGGCCACTTTCCTGGAGCTTGTACTAGGGATCCTCTCAATATTGTGTAGAACCTGGTCCTCCAAATCTGGTGTACACACAATCCACCACCTCCCTCTATGTTTGTTTGTCTGAAAGGACTCACAATCACACAAACTCCCGAAAAGGGCTTAAATGTTGAGTGATGAGGTTAGTGTCTGTGACAGTAATTGTTTTGGTATAGCCGTGCTGCCTCTCGATGATTTCCATCTGCTCAGTCATACACAAACACCATCTCATGTTCCTGACAAGAATACCAGACCATTCTGCTGCTTACAGTACCTGAATTAATCACACAGCCTGCAACAGACTAGAAACACAGGGCATACGGTCAGAGGAACATTCGTCAGCAGCATCTAACGTGGCAACAATGCATTTATGGACACGTGTTCGTAGGACATTTTTTGTTCCGTTTCCAGTCAGGAAACCGTCCCTGAAGTTTGTCAGTTTTTTTAACATTTACCCTTTATTTTCAAAATTAGTAATAATCGTAAAATATGTAACTATATAAATAAAATATAAATTGAAAAATACTATTAACACTGTACACAAACAAGTGAGACCTACAGGTCAGACGTTAGTAGCCTTCTCATACGTATCTGTCACTAGAAAAGTCACTGGAAGAGTCCCCTCGTTACAAAATTGCGATGACAATTTCATTTTATGATATGGTATCAGGACTGCACTGTGACACCACTGAGCTCAGTGATGCAAGGACTGCAGAGAATAGATGTGGCTGTGTTTCATGGTTTAATATTGCAAATGCTATCTCTCCAAATACTGTGCGGGCTGCATTTCTTACTAAGTTTTTATTCGAGCTGGGAATGTTATGAACGAATGTGCTTAACTCAAAAATAAGTTCTCTCTCCTCTTATTGTCTCTGGCATTTTGACAATTTGTGACTGCAGCTTTTATTTCTTTTCATTTTAGCTTTTCCACCAGATGAACTGACATTACGGACTCAATTATGCTTATTGCTCTCAGTCTCCATCATCTGATGAAGTACGACATGGCAACAGTGTGTCAGGAAGAAACTCCAAATGACCTGCCCGAGGATTATTTTGATACTTCTTGGCTCAACCTTTGCTTCCCTAGATGCATTTTATGTATTTGCTGTAGGACTCCCGTACAAATTATTTTATTTCACATGATGCATTTATTACTATTATGTTTTGTTCCAGATATTTGGCCACTCGAGGATCACACCACACTATTGCTTTTTAATTCTGAAGGGGAAGGACAACAGTCTCTAGCTTAGACAAATGCATGTGTCAATAACCACTGTATTTACCTCAGTCAGCAGAGGTAATCTGGAAGAAAACTGAGATGGGACTGATGAAATGATGGCAATTTCCTAACTGCACTGGCAGCATAGATGGGAAGCATGTTAGACTGAAGTGTCCTAAAAACAGTGGCTCAAATTAGTTTTGTTACAAAATCTTGTTTTCAATTGTTCCACTTGCAGTTATTGATCACGATCACAACTCTAAAGTTAATGACAGGGGCAGTTGTGGCAGACACTGTGACGGCACAAGTTCTCAAAACTCGGCACTTTTCTGTGAATTCACATGAGGAAAATATATTCTCCCTTAGAAATTAATGTTGCCCATGAACATGCCAAGCTCATGTGCTGATGGATGATGAAGGGTTTAAATTACGAATCTATCTGATGACTCTTTCATCCAAGTCAGTGGCCTTGGAAAGTCCTTTGAATAAATAGGGACTGTCCTGTGGTGGAAAATGCTTTTGGTATACTTGCTCAAGAGTGACGAGTCTTTTTAACACCTATTGACTTACAATGTATACTGCAGAAGCTGTTGTGGAAGCAGCATATTTGTAGCTTAAATTGTACAACAATTGCACCACTGGTTTCTGCAAGCACATTATTATTTCAACTGAACTCCAATGTACACTACAATATTCATCAGGAACTACATCATGCAACTGCATATTTATTTATAAACAATGAAAACACATGTTTGGTATACTCTTGTATCAGTTTTCTTCTTTGTTGCTGTCTTTTTCATCACATTTTTAAAATCACAGTGTTGTATAGTGTACAAAAATACTTCTGTTTCTGCCACCATCCTACACACACTGCCAGTAAAGTGACAAATATATCTGAATCAGTCAAGAAATTTTTCACTCACGAAATTGTTAAGACAATTGTGAACCAAACAAATGAAGTCAATTATTTGTTGCTAGTGATTCTGAAGTATAAGCATTGATGGGAACTTTAATTTTAATGGGAGTTCACCAGGACACCAATGTTTCATTATCTGATATGTGGTCAGATTTATTAGGATAAGATGAGAGCTTATCAACTACTGTATTAAAAATTCTTTGTTTTGATGATAATGGCACCAGGGCAGAAAGATGTGTGACAAATTTGCACCACTGCATGAATTATTTGAAGAACTGAATGGAATATCCCCAAAGTGCTGGTACTTCAGAAGTGTGCTATACAATACAATTGATGAAATGCTGAATGTTTTCAAAGGTGGTTGTTCATTTAAAGTTCTCCTCAGATACAAGTCTGTGAAATATGGATTAGAATTCTCAGTTGTGCGTTTAAACAATACATAATAAAAATTAAAAGACAGCAGACCTGTCTGTGAACAACACCCTTTGAGACTGCAAAGAGACAGATTGAGCCAATAAAGAATAGAGGCTCCAACACCATAATTGACTTTATCTACACTTCTGTGGTATTGGTAGACACACTGTATGCCGATTACAAGCTTACCTTAGCTGAGAAACTCAAATACCACAGAAAACACATACCACACGAACTTAAAAAGACAACAGCAGGGAGAGAGCTGTATTCCTCCAAGTTTGCATTCACAGAGCCAATGACTACTAAGCCTCCAATAACAGCTGTCTCTTAGATGACAAAGGAAAAACTGAAGAAATATCTGTTAATGTTGTCTACACAGCATCGTGATTATGGACCAGAAGTTGATGAACCATGAAAAAAAAAAAAAAAAAAAAAAAAAAAAAAAAAAAAAAAAAAAAAAAAAAAAATTATATTGTAACTCCACAGAGGCAGGAGTGGATGCCATAGACCAAACGGATAGGACTTACTCTACACAACATGTATGAGGATACAGCCACTATCGGTGTTCTACAGCCTATTTTATATGGCTGCAGTAAAATTGTATGTAATGTTCAAGATGAGTGTGCCTATGTGGAATGGAGAGAAATCGAATCCCAGAAAATTTTGTTTGCATGAATTAGACTTTGAACTTTTGAAATCGTATGTAGAAAGCATTCAAAAGACTCTCATTTATGCTGTTGGAGACATCCTTGGAAAGAAACTGGAGATAATCAAAATTACTCCTGAGGATGAAGCTACAAATGCTTGAACAACACAACTAACCCGAGAACCAGAGATAACATCACAAAAAACCAAATTAATGTGTGGAATATGTGGTTGCCACCTGTGTAAAAGTAATTCAGAATCAACCATTTTGTGCGAGCACATATGTGTCATCTATAAATGACCGTATTCTCGCTGACTGAAGTGTGATTCCCGAAAGTTTTCAATGTAAACCTACATTTGTGCAAGTCTTTATTTCACAAACAAAAATATATCATTCACTTACTAGATCAAGAGTGTATAGAAATTTTGGATAGCTTGTATACTTAACTACAAATGTTATTTTTCTAGTTTGTACAAATGTTTATTGTCCAAATTTTGATCACTGTTTCTTGTTGTATTTAACCAAAGAAAAATATTGATCTCATACTGGTAACGCAATCACTTATCACACTTTGCTACAAGTGACAGATGTTCATCACGTGATCTGTCACTCTATAAACTTGTTTTTCAAAGTTTTATACTTTTCTTTGCGTTGTTGGGCAAAGAATTTATTTTCACTGAAGGTAAATTTCTTGCTTTAATTTCATAACATTTCTTTTTAGTATCCTGTGCGTATATTTTGTGTTCTGTATTGGTGGCTCCATTTAATTAGCTAATCTCTATTTTTAAGCTGCCCTGGTCAGAGTGTAGCACTTTTACCTGCCATACTGGGGTGGAGCTAAGAGGTCACCTGGAGTGTGAGCATGGAATGAATATGGAAATAACAGAATTGGAGTTTGATTCACTGGAACTTAAGGAAACTAAATGCCATTATATTCTTTCAAAAAGAATACATTCTCGCTGTGTTTTAAACTTGTTACTGAACTTTGTTGTTTTTATTTGTAAAGTTTCTTAAGAAGAAATCCAAAGTTGAAGGTGAAGAGAAAGTTTTCTTTGCGAAGAGAAGTGGTGAAAAGATGGTTAACAGTCCCACTTATATTACATTTGGTACCATTCGATAACCCACATGACAAGCAGTTTGGGCAAAACATTGGAAGCCCTATCAACCGAAGTTGACCAAACCTGTCGTACATCTTTGGTACTGACATACATGGCATCAGGCAAAATGAGTGTGAAGGTCTACATGGCACATACAGGTCACAACTTCTCTGTGGCTCTCTCGTGTTAACTGTGGTGATAGTCCAACAGTTGTTGGACAAATAGCAGCAGGAGTAACAGAGGTCAAAGTTTTGAAGAGAATACAAGAGAGTGTTTGTGAGGAATACTTTAGAAGGGTGCACCTGTCAGATAAGGTATTTCTAATATCACAAAAGAGTACAGGCTGGGTGATTACTTGGCACAGCAGAAGCTTCTGGGTAAAGACTCTTCTTTAATTTTGTACAAAGCCCAGGGAGAAGAGAGTGAAATTTGAAGCAACAGTGGCTTTATGCTTGTGATCGTGACACTATTTCAATAAGAAATGGCAAAGAGCTTTGTGCCAAATAAAGTTTTAATAGATAGTACCCACAGTACTAGTAAATACAGTTTTGAATCGACAAAACTAATGAAAGTGGATGAGTTTCATGCAATTTACCTAAGCACACACATTAACTTGATGTCAATGGAAGCTTTTAAATGGGCAGTTAACAAATGTGAGAGAAACATCAAATCACAGGTGAGAAACTGAGTTGTATTTTTCAAACTTGTGTGTGTTGAAGTATTGAGTGCTATATTTGTATTTCTGTTTGTTTGTAGGTTTTCACATCAGGCAATCGTCCCATTTATTACAGTTTATGGTGCTCGAAGTGCAGTAGTGGTCCAGTGTAATAACAGATTACTGTGAACTCGGCATGTCAGTCAGGCATACAGACGGAGATGAAGGAATGTTAAAGATACAATGGTTAACAGTAGCAAGCACAAAGCTATAAAATCTTTGGACTTAAAAAAAAGAAAAAAAGGACAGATCTTCTCTGATATTACAATGTTTTCTAACATAGTGCACATAGTACCAACTGTCTCAAGAGCTTGGCAACTATTTCAGAAATAAATATGCGCGCAGACCAGAAATGTAGGTTTACTGCTACAGAGCAGCAGCAGGTCAGAATACTAACATGTATCTGGAGGCACTCCATAAAATTCTTACACACTTTTATTTCTCTGCAAAAGATAATTGGAGAATTGACACATTCATTCAGAAACAGTCTCACTGAAGATTTAACTCGGTCCTTGATGTCTATTAGGTTAAGCAAGGGTGCATTGCCAAAATAATTACCTTTCCAATCGTGGACTCTAGATACTCAGTTTGCAGACAGCGTCACGGCTACAGTCATGAGTGTCCCTGGCAAGATTCAAATTTTACGCCCCACAGCTTACTTTCTTGGATGACAAACGACATGACAACTTTGAAAGTTTGCTCCCGTGAAGGTTGCATCCTTAGCCAAGCCCCTAGCTATCTGTAGAAAGAGTGCCCCACAAGATATCTTTCCAGTTTTCTTTTGAATTGGTACAGATTTCCAATTCTTTCTTTATGTTAGATAAGTACTTTACACAGCGTTCTTACTGTTTGCTTCTTCTGAACAAACATCACTTGCACACCGTGCAGCTGTACCATAATCCTCGAGTGTGAGTGCAGATAGATCAGTCAGTATAACATCAAGATTTTTAACCTAAGAGTCCAGGGTTCGAGTCTCCGTGTGAGCAAAGATTTGAACACCTTCGTAGAGGCTCGTACTTTATTTACATTATGTGACTACTCCAGAAGATAATTATGCGGTAAAATTCTGAAAATTACAGTTTGGATAAGAATTTAGATACTTCATTGTATTGTATGCAAAAGAAAGCAGGGGAAAAAAAACAATAGTATTAATTCTGGGAGTGGTATTATTGCAGACAGACTACTGCAGCTAGCTAGTTTCATAACCTCTAACTCCAAAAGTTTTACATCTCCTTCCACACCTAAACTTTCACGATCTTTCTCTGCTTCTTCTCTGAGTCTGTCACCATTTGTAAACGTTTTCTTCGATTCTAAGAAAATTTCCACACACGGCTATTTTCCTACTTTTTTATTAATTGTCTCATATTTGGCTGTCGAACTCTGTGATTTCTCTAAATTTTTTGATACTGTTAACTCGAACTGTCCTGTCAACCTTTTGCAGTGCTACAAGTTCAAAAATTTTCAGGTGCTGCTCATCACTGCAGGTCGCCTCTGTTCTCACCAACTATCGTCCGGGGTAGCGCCAAACCACAATTTATTGCTGAACACAGTGTGATGCCATTTGCCAACAGTCTCTTCTACTTGGTCACTGCGCAACTTCAAATGCAGCCATTTGTGTTGTGGTGTTAACAGTAGCCTATACACAGGACAGTAACTCCCTAATCCAGTTGCTGCTAGTCTGGCCAGAGTGGAAGGATACTTGTTTCGAGGAGCCCATTACTCGTTCCGAGACAGTAGGCACAGACATTAAGGTGTTACACAGAACACTGCAATTGAAAATTGCTCTAAAATGCTATTTTTTGAGGGCTAGTTACTGCAAAATTCTTCCCAGTATTATCCGTGCAAATGACTCAGCTCTGGATCGAAGAGCAGTAAATGCCGAACGGTACAGGTCATCTACGTTTCTCCGAGGAAGAGTGTGCAGTGCCAGTCTAGCAGAGATCCGTAACTGGCTGGCTGCAACCGACTCCAGTTGACAAAATCTACCATCTCGTAGGCATAACACCCTGGTACAGTGAAACCTCTATATAACGTTTTTCAAGGGACCATAAATTCTGAACACTGTATAGAGAAACACTATAAAGAGGAAGGCTTCCAAATAATAATTATAGGGCATTACTGAAGATCGGGATACCACTAAACACCTTTGACAAACGGTGCCATAGATGATAGTTGGGTGGCAGGAAAATTACTTTCACATTCCTCAGAAATGTGGATGTGCCCATTTTGGTGTCAAATTCTCTGAGAAAATGTAAAAATACATCACTCGTCATCCATGCCTTGGCATTGTTTGTATATTTCCACGGAAACATGGAAATGTTTTTGAAGCAGTTCGGATTTTTTTGGCTTCCCGATAACCAAAGGTTTCAGTTTTTCACTACCATCGGCGTTTGTACACAACAAAACGGTAAGACGTTCCTTGCTCTTCTTACCGCCGTGGCAATTTTCCCCACGAAAAGTAAATGTGTTATCCGGCATTAAATTGAAAAACATGCTGGTTTCATCAGCGTTATAAATGTCATGCAGTTTGTAGCCATGTATCAGATTAGGTAGAGTTTGCATCAACTGAGCTACAGTTGGTTCATCCACACTTTTACTTTCTCCACATTCGGCTTTGCATACAACACCATGACGCTGTCGTCCATCCATTGGACCCCTTAAAATTTTCCATTCCTAACTACAGTGATATTTGAAACGCCTTCTCCTTCAAAATAGTTCCGTTTATACGAATGTTTGTAGCATATGCTTGCTGAAACCAAGTTAATAAAACTGCCTCCATTTTGTCGTAAGTCAATGGTTTCAAATGCATACATTTCGAATTTCCACAATTCTCAAACCCTTCCATTAACGACGATCTGTTTTTCATAATAGTGTTGAGTGTTGAGGCGGCTAGTTCAAAGTGCTTCGCTAGCTCCATGCGCCTCACACCAGGAGATGCCTCCACTTTTTTAATAACAGAAACCTTCTCTTCCAGAGAAATGTTCTTCCGCTTTTCAATCATGTCCACTGATGAAAGCTTTTTTTTAAAAAATAAAGTTATATTGAAGACACAGTCTCATTAGAAACATGAACTGTTTGCTGCTCAGCTCACACAACACGCTACAAATATAAAGCATCGACTGAAATGGCACCAAAAAGATCGCAAGCAGAATGTGAGTCACGTCACATGAACGGGGTCTGCCACTGAAATATGAAACACACTGAACGCAGGCTTTCCAAGCCATTGCTGACTGTGAATCCACAGAACGATGCGTCTACATCCAGTCACTTAAACCTTATAAAGAGGTAAATAATTGACCATGGTTCCAAAACTATGAGCATTACATGGAGGAAATTTTAATATAGAGGAAATGCAGTAAAGAGGAAAATTTAACATTGTTTATATGGGCTTTTAGTCGGGACCGAGAAAAAGAACATAATATAAAGGAAAACATTATATTGAGGAACATTATAAAGAGGTTTCACTGTATATCAGACAAAGAACAGTGGCAGAGGTGGAGAAGAAGAAATGAGAAAGTGATTCCGGGCATTTGGAAGTGAAGCACTGTGTCCTATGCTCAAGTCCTACCAGATGTGCAAGGCGCTAACAGACTGCAATCTGGAGCCTGGAAGAAAAGGAGTATACACGTCAGTTAGCTTCATTGGGCAGAATGTAGAACTATTATCAAAGACAACTGGAATAAATCCTACATTATGATGATGAGAAAAATCTGTAATCAGGTTTTTCCTCATTAAATCTCACAAAAGTGGTCTTTTAACGTGCAATTTGAGGAAAAAATAGAGAGAGGGAGAACTATTAAGTATGCTAAATCTAAGCTAGGAAGAAACTCCACAACACCTCTTCCCCCATCCAAATTACACTGAATTAAATCTTTATCTAGACACTTACATGATATGGTGGATTGGAGAGGGATAAGCACCAAAAAACTGTGCCTGCTGAAGTTTTTTTGGTGGCACATAAACATACAAGGGATAAAGAGGTTACTTGAGACACATTCATATTTTAAATTTTCTTTTTTAATTTTGTACAACTACCTTTTTTCACTAAGGTAATATCACTGGAGCACAATTATAGTTGATGGCCCATACTTGTAAATGGCTTTACAATTGTGAAATTAATTGGGCACTGCAAAATAAATAAGTTCTGGACATGGTGCTTTCTGTGAACTTCTTCAACCTCCACATTTATTTTTCTTTATGTTGCCTGCAAGGTGACAAAACAACAAATATATATAAAGTACCATCTACAATGCCATGTACAGTATCTGTGAGAACTACATCACAAGAAGGTCAGTGGAACACATCACACCTCCAGAATAGCCACATCATCACAACAAAATCAAATAACAGAGTCCAACAGGCACAGATGAAGCAAAATAATTTATCAACAGAGTCTATTCGTCTTATGCACAACTCGCTGTACAGATGCAAATACAGAGTGCACAATGCGGACACACTGACAGACACACTACAGACGTTGCTGCCGTTACTTTAAACTGCCTTCGTCTTCACCAGGATGCCGCTGTCACCCATGTCCTGATTGAAGCCCTTGCGGTATTTCATGCCTGGTGCCTGAAAACAAAAGTGTTGATGTAATGAAGTGCATCAGTAAAACTGAAACATGTGGCATTAATTTTTCCAAGGTTAATATGACTTACAAAATTCATAGTATAGATAGAAAGTGATTGGTAGTGCACAACACAGACCACTTCAATATGAATATAGTGATTACAAACAGTTATAACTATAATCATCTTGGGGTTGAAACACTTTTTTGTCTGTGTTTGCTTTAACAAAATATATGTTTTTGGATGGGGTCCACCTTTAGCATCACCAGTCAGTAGACTCCTACCAAACATTTTTTCTCAATCACAATGAAAATAAAATATTTGAAACAATAATAAGACCCAAACAACACCGGACAATATACTGGTATCATTATGTAGATGACATCATATGCCTTGTAGATGAAACACCCAGTCGCATCCAACAACTCCACAGTGATATAATCAGAGTCCACCCAAAAATAAAATTCACCATAGAAACAGAAAATGACAAAATGTTAAATTTCCTTGATCTTATAATACACAGACAACAACAACAAACACCAATTCTCCATATTCAGGAGAGTGACCACCACCAGCACAGTCATTCACAGTCATTCTTATCATCCGATTGCGCACAAACTAGCCGGCTTCCAATATATGCTACACAGACTGAACAAAACGCCACTCACTGAAAACAACTATGACAATGAATTACAGATTCTGATTAGACAAATAGCTGTAGAGAATGGATACAACACATACACAATAGATAAACTAAACCACAAAATTAGAAAGGACACACATCTAATCTTCAATACTCCACTGTAGCACTACACTACAAAAACTTCTGTTGTCTGCTTGTCCGAACCGCTTATCGTCCACTTTTCACTTCTGTACAAGGCTACACTCTACGTAAATGCCTTCAAAAGAGTCTTCCTAAAACAAATTTATATTCAATGCTAACAAATTTCTCTTCTACAGAAACGGTTTGCTTGGCATTACTGGCCTACATTTGATACCTTCTTTTATTTCATCAACACAGTTATTTTGCTGCACAAATAGCAAAACTCATCTAATACTTTTAGTGTCTCATTTCGTAATATAATTCCATCAGCATTGCCTAATTAATTTGAACACACTGCATTATTCTAGTGTAACTCTTGTTGATGTTTGTCTCATGATCTCTTTTCAAGACACTATTCATTTCGTTCAGTTCTTCATCTTAGCCCTTTTCTATCTGACGGAATTACAGTGTCACCGACAAACCTCAAAGATTTTATGTCTTCTCCCTGAACTTTGGCTCTATATTTTCATTTACTTCGTGCTCAGTGTACAAATCGTGTAACATTGAGAAGACACGACAACTCCAGCTCGCTCCCTTCTAAACTGTAGCTTCCTTTTTGTCTCTGAGCTCTCATAACTGCACTCTGGTTTCTGTACAAGTTGTTCATTACCTCTTGCTCCCTGTGTTTTACCCCTGGTAGCTTCAGAAAATCAAAAAGTGTTTTCCAGTCATCACTGGCAAATATCTTTTCTAAATCTATTAGTAGTAGAAAGTGAGTTTGTCTCTCTTCAACATTTCTTCTAAGGTAAGCATTTTTCAAGAAACCAAAGTGGTCTTCCCCCAGTATTGCTTCTACAACTCGTTCAGTTTTTCCGTAGATTATTCCACAAATGTATGCTGCATTTCTTTTTCCTAAATTTTGGCTCAGAAAATTGTGGAGCAGCCAATAGAGACTTTTCCAGGTGGATCACAAATCATCAATTTCAAAATGACACGTACACACAACATGGATTGAAATTAATACCATTACAAGTTATTGCAGTGTAATGTCATGAGCTCTTACACTAATGCCAGTTGGGAAACATTCTCCCTTGAGGGGAGTTTTCCAATTAAAAACTATGTACAGTAGCAATTTTTGTCCATAAGCTGTAACGATCAACATCACCGTGCACTGCTTCTTTTCAGCATCACATGCACGTATTTGCACACTATGTACCCCTACATTATTTACTGTAATGCTGTTCAGCATATCAAAATAGATGGGCATTTGATCTATATTTCCTATTTGGAAATGTAAATAAATTTTGTGTCGAAGTTGGATCTTATAATGTTGAAAAGATATCAAGATGTTTGTTCTAAGTTTGGGGCAGTTTTTCCACAGGTGTAGTTCTATAACAAATGGATGGATTAAAATGAAGCATAAGTCACCTAACCCACCTGTATGAAACTTTAAATTCCATTGGTGAAATGTTTTTCACTTGCTGTTGATTTCCATATGGGCGCAAAGCACAAATTAACTAGGGGGTTGCAGTATATTCCTAGATTACACACTTAATACTAGTTCTTGAAACTTCTTGAAACTTCTTGAAACTTACTAAGTAAGCTTTCCCAGCTTCAAGAGGCTGCCAGTTGAGGTTTTTCTGTATTCTTGTAGCACTGCATCACAATTCGTGCCACCAGTGTGTTCATCTGTCCCAATGCTCGGTCAGAGTTTCAGCTGTGTACAGGCACCGGGTGATTTTTGACAGCACCATCAGTGAAGCTGTGTTTTCGTTGGGTGTTACAAAAGTGGAACAGTAGTATTTAGAGCACTGTTACAAAGTTTTGTGTTAAACTCGGGAAATCTACGAGTGTGACCTTCAAAAAGTTGAAACAGGTCTACGGGTAACATTCCTTATTGAGAGCACAAATCATTTTTGAAAGACCAAGAATATGTCAAAGATTAACCTCGCATGGGAGACCTTCAGCTTAAAAAACTGACAAAATATCTCTTGAGATCGGACTGGTGTTTTATGATAAGGACAATGGGAGACCTGTTACAAACTTTCACCATACATAAAATTTTGACTGAGGTTTTTCAGATGCAAAAGACGTGTGCCAAAATGGCACTGAAAGATATCTCAACTACGCATGCTTCTTGAGGACTGCCAATGACCATGAACTTTCAAGTGATGAATCCTGGATTTTTTGAGTATGGTCCTGAGACAGAGTGAGAAGTGGCAGACAGAGACATCTCCTCGACCAAAAAGCATCAAATGAGCAAATAACAGATCAATATAATGCTGATTTGCTTTTTTGATTGTAGGGATACTGAGAATAAACAATGTGCTTCTCCAGAACAAAACTGTCAACTAAGTGTTTTAGAAGGATGTCCTCAAAAGACTGAGGGAAGGAGTGAATTGAGTGAGACCGTACCATTCCAGACAACTGGATGCTGCACCATGACAACACGTCATGTCACACGGCCATTTCCAACACAGAATTTTTGACCTGAAAAGGCATTCCTGTTGTTCCACAGGCTCGCTTATTCACCTGATGGAGTTCTCGAGACTTTTTTCTTTGCAAAATTGAAAATGTCTTAAGACATGGTCAGATATCAACGTAACTTAGTGTTATTTTTGTTCAGCGTTGTTACCAGACCTGGTAGAGTATGAAAGGACCACGAACAGTGCCAGATGTTGAGTGGTTACTGCGAAGGACACGGAGATGGTACGTACTTGTCTGAGACAACATTATCTGCACCTGACAGTTCAATGTCAATTTGGCCGGCTGGTACATTCGTGCTGTATCCAGATTCGTGAGACATTCACGTCAGTTTCCCAGTGTCAGCTCCGATGCGAATGTGAGGGCAGGCATATTCGTCGTCCAGATTCTGGTCGACCACATCTCGGCACAGGTGCCCGAGCCAATCGGAGGTACTCGATCCTGTCACTAATGAATTGTTTTCTGCACTGTTATGACAGAATGACAGTTGATAAATTCTAACTCGTAGAATGCCTTCTGAACAGCACAGCCAGTTTCACTTAAACACACAACTTTGCAGTTACGCATCACCTCCATGTGCCGGCTTCTGATTCTCTGCACTTGCACGACAATGTTTTTGGATGGGGTCCGCCCTTAGCAAAATACAGTTTTGTTTCTTATCCCAAACATGTTTCACTGCAGTCACAGCATCATCAGTGGGCTTTTATTTCATGGCTGTTAAACATAAAGAATGTTCTTTACTGTTTGTATACATATAAATATTAGTTTTTAAAATCATAATTACAGATTTTCGAAGAAACACACAAAATTGTTTGTTTGTGTGTGTGTGTGTGTGTGGGGGGGGGGGGGGGGGTGGGGGGGGAGGGGGTGCTCTATAGGTTGGTATTGTCTAATAATTCTTTGAGGGCAGAGAACAGAGCTTCATCACAGAGAGCTGTGGATTCATTTATTACTTGTTTTCCTTCAACTATAGCTTTTTGTATTTGATAGTTTTCCTCAATTATTAGTTTTTGTGGGGGCTGTTGCTGCATTTGAGAATTTTCAAGTCAGTATGGATGTCTGTTGCGTTGTTTATTGTCCATAAGGTGTTCAGCAAATGTAATGACAGCTGTTACTTTCTAATGCTCTTCAGTGTTCTGTGTTTCTGGTATTAAAGTTTCTACTTGCCTGTCCTATATAAACTGATTTGTGGTCCTGACATGTTAGTTGGTAAATACCAGATGTGTTGGTCATCCTCAATTTTCTCTGTGTTGAGTTGTCTGTCCTGTAGGCTATTTTTAGCCCTTGTTTTTTTGAGTATATTGCATATTCTGTGGGCTGCTTTGTTGTCGTAGGTGAGAGCGAACCACTTGTTTGTTGTTGTGGATGTTTCTTGTTCATGTGTGCTCATGTGTGTGTTCTATGTGTTTGTACATTGGTGAGAAGGTTTTTTGTTTTACCTCGAGTAAGTAATGAGGAGGTAATGAACCAAACTAGAGGAAACAATTTATGATAGAAGTTGACACCGACCTACATAGGGAGGAATGATCACTACAATAAAATAAGGGAAATCAGAGCTCTTACAGAAAGATATAGGTGTTCATTATTTCCTGTTCATTCTTTCTGCACTCTATACGAGATTGGAATAATAGAGAATTGTGAATGTGATTCGATGAACCCTCTGCCAGGCACTTAAATGTGATTTGCAGAGTATCCATGTAGATGTAGATGTTGACTAGAAGATGGGATCAGTTGATATTCACATCCTCAGGCATCAAGAAGCAGCCTATTTGAGAGAACCAAAGCTTGAATACAGTAAGCAGGTTCAAATGGAGGTAGGGGCAGTACCTGTACACAAATGAAGAGGCTTGCATAAGATAGACTAGCCTGGAGAGCTGCATCAACCCAGACTTTTTTGGACTGGGGGGGGGGGGGGGGGGGGGGGGGGGGGAACCAACAACAACATACTCTCCCTAAGAAGTACAGTAGAGTGTCGATTATCTGAACATCAGTCAACCAAACGACCGCTTAACTGAACTGTGTACTTGCTCGCACCTGTTACTCTCCCACCCTACCGTCCATGATCCCCCTCACTCCCAAACAGCACACTTCTGTCAGCTTGGCACTGGACTGGCAGTAGAAGTAGCGGCAGTATCAAAGCTGTTCACAGCAACAGCTGCGCCAGCTTAGAGTTGAGGCGTGCCGCTCCGCGCAGTTTGATGGATTGCGCGCCCCAAAAAAGAGCTTCTCATGGTGCAAACAGTCACCTTCTGTTCTCTGTTACGACCACTTGTGCGTTGCTGCGTGAAGAAGTGAACTTGACGATACAAAATGCTTAAACATAAACGTGTTGTCCTTTCTATGAGGAACAAGTACGAGATTGTTAAAAGGTTAGAAGAAGGTGAATCTGCAACCACTTTATTCAATGAGTACAAGGTGGGGAAGTCGACAATTACGGACATAAAAAAACAAAAGATGAGCATAGCAAATTTACTGTACCGTACTTCTTTTTGCTAAATAAATATGTACAGTTCAATTATTCGAACAAACCAGTTTTCCGACACCCATGTCCCCCAATTACTTCGGATAATCGACACTCTACTGTATCTACAATCTCGGCCATCATTATACTGCTGAGTGTCATTAACTACTGAAGTGATACAGACTGCTGCCACAGGGCAAATGTCACCTACACGAATCTTTGAACCTTTCCCTGGAAATTTTGTCAGCTGTACCTCCACTTTGATTCACCACTACAAATAGCAGCAGCTGGGAGGATTACTCACATTATCCCAGAGCTCCTCATACTTCTTGGCGTCATAGGGGTCGACGTTGAGTTCGGGGCAGTCGAAACGCGGCACGTTGAAGAAACACATGAGGTCGTCCTTCTGGTTGGTGTAGAGGGTGCGTGCCTCTGTCCACTCCCATTCGGCGGCCAGCTCCTTCCAGTCGTGGAACTTGGGGTCGTGCTTGTCCGACTGGTCCATGTCCACGCGCTCTATGTCCTCCACCACCACCTCCACGTCACCGCCCTCCGACCAGTCGTAGACCAGGAGCTGCGCGTGGTTGCTGCGGGAGCAGAGCGCAACAAGTGAGAAATAATCTGCAATATGAAAGAAGTAACAGCCTCGGTTGCAAAATTGGATTTTTTTATTATATTTATCCTCGAATGACGAGTTTTGCCTTCGTATCTTCGGATCGCCTGGCAAAATATCGTATTAAGCACACGAGATGCCGCACATAAAAATGTCCCGGTAGGAAGCGCTGTGGCCAGAATTTGAAAAGGCATGGTGCGCTGTCTAAGTTGTTAAATAAAGAGATGTCAACTATTACAAATCAATTGTAATAATTATGAATTTTGTCCAATAATTACAAATTACAAACCACATGGCAAAAATTATGATTGTTTACGATAAAGGCAATAAATGCTTGTTACTGTCACGTACACACAGTTCATTAAACTGCCCAACTCAAATTCGTCATCACAACAAAACAAAGACGACACGCGGGAACCTGCCAACAAGAGTAATCGTGTGACTAGCAAAGAGAACAACTGAACAAGATATAGTACTTCATACCTGGTTATGTGTTGATTTATATGTGTCAGTGTATAAAGTGCTCAAAAGGATGAATAAGAGAAAATCATTCTTTACGAATTACATTCTCAACAGTATTTCTTTTCACATTTTCTGTAAACAACTGGTATTCTTGTACTTTTCTGCCCTTCGTAGAGTTTTTTGTTAGACCATCCAACTGGTATTCTTGTACTTTTCTGCCCTTCGTAGAGGTTTTTGTTACACCAAATACCATATATGGTAAACCGTCGAGGGAATTTCCTGGGTACATCATTTCTCTAAATATGAAGCAGAAATGGTGGACCCATCACAGAAGTTGGCAGAACATATTGCACAAGTGGGTGGCATCAACTAGAGGACTGTACAATGGACTGCCAATGAAACCAATTTATATGGCCAGAAATGTGGAAGTCCAGTGTTTAGATTGCCAGGAAATCACAGTTGTCAGAAGCCTGGTCAAATTTTTAGACTGTTTTGAAAAAGATGTTCCAAAATGTGTTGTGCTCAGTACATCTAAGATGGGCGAATTTGCTAGTGATATCATTGCTTCATGGACACAGTTTTTACATATTCTTAAAATAAGAAAATCTGGCAATCAGAACATATTTTGCTTGGACGAATCATACTGGGTAAGCATGTTGGAAAAATCAGTTATGGTTCTGGTGGGTTTAAGCCAGAAAATGAAATAATGTTGCAAAAAAGTATGATTCAAAATTTACATTTGTCCACAATAGGAAAATTTTGTGCAAAACTCTGCTAGTATTTTTTTTTAATAAATTATACTATTAATGAGTTTTTAAAAGTGAAAAATGTATATACTAAATTGAAGCTAACAGTAAACTGCTAAATGATTTTTTTTTTATATATATATAACTTTTACACACATAGATCCACACATTTCATTTCATATCACATCTACACTATATAAACTGTCAATGCTGATTTTTGAATTTTGCATTTCATTATATCACATCACATTTGAATACATTAGTTTTTATGCATGCTCCACACAACGGCTGCCTTTTCAAAATCAAAGTCATTGTGAGATAGCCCTTCAGTCTTAATCACCAGAAGTTTGCTAGCTCTTTTCCCACAGAAAGACGACTTCTGATTTTATATTGTTCATGCAACTAAATCATTTATTGGTTGGTTGGTTTAGAGGCGTGAGAAGGGACCAAACTACGAGGTCATCAGTCCCGTGTTCCTAATAAAAAAATGCCACAAGTGTGAGAATAAAACGGACGAAGCATATAACACAAGATGGAAAGAAAGGAAAAGCCACAAGAATGAAGGGAAGGCAACGAACAGTAAAAGGAACAAAAGAGAACAAGAAAACAACAGAGAGACACTAGAAACAGAGGGAGTAAAACATGAAAGCAGATTACAGTGGCCGGCCAACCACAGCAATAAAAAGGGAAAGCCAGCCACTCTGCAATACATTAAAACCTACACCCTAAAAGCACTAGGGTGGAGGACACAGAGGGACAAAGGACATGCACTAAAACTACGCAGAAGTATAAAACCCACTCTCACGGATAAAACGTAAAACTAAAGCTGCTGTGGAGGCATTGTTGCCCAACACCAAAAGCAGGGTGCTGGGAAAGTTAAAAGTCTGCCGCAGAGTGGCTAAAAGTGGGCAGTACAGCAAGAGGTGGATGACTGTCACTTGAGAGCCACAGCGACACTGAGGTGGGTCCTCGCGATGAAGTAGGTAACCGTGTGTTAGCCACATATGGCCAATGCGGAGCCGGCAGAGGACAACTGATTCCCTGCGAGAGGCCTACATGGAAGACTTTCACACATTCATGGTCTCCTTAATGACACAAAGTTTGTGTGTGCTGTTATGCCATTCTGTCTCCCAAAGCCGGAAAACCCTGTGGTGTAAGACAGAACGCAAGTCAGCTTCGGAGATGCCTATCATCTCCAGAAGCAGTTTCCGCGTAGCCTGTTTGGCCAGCCTGTCGGCAACTTTGTTGCCTGGGATTCCGACATGTCATGGGGTCCACACAAACACTAAGGAATGGCGGGACTGTTCCAGGCTACAGACAGACTCGTGAATGGATGCTACCAGAGGGTGGCAAGGGTAGCACTGGCGATGGCTCGTAGGCTGCTCAACGAGTCAGTACACAGGAGAAATGACTTGCCAGGACATGAGCAGATGTACTCAAGAGCACGAGATATGGCCGCCAGCTCCGCAGAGAAAACACTGCAGCCAACTGGCAAGGAATGCTGCTCAATATGTCCTCCATGAATATACGTGAAGCCTACACGACCATAGCCATTGAGCCGTTGGTGTAAACCACTTCAGAGCCCCGGAACACATCAAGAATAGAGAGGAAGTGACAGCGGAGAGTGGTGGGATTAATGGAGTCCTTAGGGCCATGCAAAAGGTACAGATGAAGCTGCGCCCGAGGCATACGCCGTGGAAGTGTACGTGAACGGACCACAAGAAGAGGTGGTAAAGGAAAGGACTCCAGTTCGGAGAGAAGGGACCAAATGCGAACTGCAAACGTTAGTCCCGATCTGGGCCGCCGATGCGGGACATGGACTGCTGCAAGTGGGAAAAGGAGACGGTAATTCGGATGCTCAGGGGAACTATGAATGTGTGGTGCACAACTGGCGAGCAGTTGCGCACGTCTGATCTGCAGTGGAGGGACACCAGCCTCCACCAGCATGCTGGTCACGAGACTCGTCCTAAAAGCTTCTGTTGCTAATCGAACTCCACAGTGGTGCACAGAGTCAAGTAAATGCAATGCTGAAGGCGCTGCCGAACCATAAACCACACTCCCGTAGTCAATTCGGGATTGGACAAGGGCTCTGTAGAGCTGCAGCAGCGCAAAGTGTTCTGCACCCCAATTATTGGTGTTGCTCAGGAAATGGAGGGCATTGAGGTGCTGCCAGCACTTCTGCTTAAGTTGACAAAGATGAGGGAGCCAAGTCATTCGAGCGTTGAAAACCAGTCCTAGGAATTGATGTGTCGCCACTACAGTGAGTAGATCGTCATTGAGGTAAAGTGCGGGTTCCGCATCAACAGTACGATGTCGACGGAAGTGCACGACACACGACCTTATGGCTGAAAACTGGAAGCCGTGGGCTAGAGCCCGTGACTGCGCATTGTGGATGGCTCCCTGGAGGCGCCATTCAGCAGTACCAAATGCAGAAGTCATCTGCAAACAGAGAAGGTGAGACGGAGGACCCGACAGCTGCTGCTAGACTGTTAATGGCCACTAAAAAGAGAGACACACTCAATACAGAGCCCTGCAGGACTCTATTCTCCTTGATATGGATGGAACTATAGGAGGCACCAATTTGGACACAGAAAGTACGTAGTGACAGGAAGTTTTGGACAAAAATCGGGAGCGGGCCACTCATACAATGTGGCAAAGATATGATGTCGCCAGGTCGTGTTTTATGCTTTACGCAAGTCAAAAGAGACAGCTACAAGGTGTTGCCACTGAAAAAAGCTGTACAGATTGCAGACTGGATGGACGCAAGATTATGAGTAGTAGAGCGACCCTGGCGGAAGCCGCCCCGACATGGAGCCAGCAAGCCACGTGACTCCAGGACCAAACCCAACTGCCGACATACCATACGTTCCAGCAGCTTACAAAGAATGTTGGTGAGGCTGATGGGCAGATAGCTATCCACATCAAGCGGGTTTTTACCAGGTTTGAGCACCGGAATGATGGTGCTCTCCCGCCACGTATCTCTCCAAACACTCCTCCTTCCGTTGTTTGATAAGGTAGTGAACACAGGCATGGAGCTGTTTAAAGGCTATGAGGTGCTCCAGGGAAAGGTGCCGCTTATGCCGCTGTGGAGCTCACCGACGCACCTTAATTGCTTCAGCAACTTCCGGCGAGCACCAAGGAACCGCCTTATGCCTCAGGCACCCTTAAGAAGTAGGGATCGCATTTTCTGCCGCAGAAACAATTGTGCTAGTCACCTGCTCAACCATCAAATCGATGTTACCGTGTGGGGGAGATTCAGCGGTGACAGCAGAGGTGAAAGTTCCATAGTCCACTTTGTTCAAAGCCCATCTGGGCAAGCATCCGTGTCTGACGCTGGGGCAGTGACAGGAAGATGGGGAATTGGTCACTACCACAACGCTCATCACGTGCTCTCCAGTGGATAGATGGGAGAAGTCCTGGGCTGCAAATTGATAAATCAATGGCTGAGTAACTACCATGAGCCACACTGAAATGTGTGGCGGCCCCAGTATTTAAGAGGCAGAGGTCAAATTGCGACAGTGAAGTTTCGACATCTCTGCCTCAGCCAGTAAGCACAGTACCACCCCACAAGGGGTTATGGGCATTAAAATCTCCCAGAAGTAGGAAAGGTTTAGGACGTTGATCAATCAGTGCAGCTAATACATTCGGGGGTACTGCACCATCTGGAGGAAGACATACATTACAGACACTTATTTCCTGCACCATCCTTATTCTGACAGCCACAGCTTCAAGAGGGGTTTGAAAGGGCACATGTTCACTACAGGGTGAGTTTAGGACATAAACGCAAACTCCAGGTGACACTCGATTATAGTCGCTACGGTTCCCTTAATATCCCTTATAGCCACGGAGGGCTTGGGTCCGCATTGCTGGGAACCCGGTTTCCAGGAGGGCAATGCAGATAGCAGGTGTAAAGCTTAACAGTTGCCATAGCTCAATCAGACGGTGGAAAAAACCACCGCAATTCCACTGGAGGATGACATCGTGAGACTGGGAAGGCATGGAACATTCAATGAGGCAGTTTACGCCTCAGAGTCACCTGTGCCACCAATTTATTGCCTGAGCAGTCTATATCCATCGTGTCTGAGGGTCTGGAGAGATCTAGGTCCTCAGCAGATGCCGAAATCTCCACCCCATCCTCAGCCGCAGAGCTTGTAGGTAGCGGTGGTGTGGGTGCCACCACAGTATCCTTGGTCTTAGGGGTTTTCTTTTTGGATTTCTCTCGCTGCTCCTTGGGTTTCCCTGGCTGGGAGGACTTCACTGGCTCAGTCTCCTGGACTAAGGATGAGCGTGAAGCCTTACGACATGATACTTTTGGGCTCTTCAGCCACTGGCGGGTATCGCCTTTCCCACTAGAAGAAACCTGGGATGGGAGTGACCCAAGGGACAACCTTCCTAGCACGAGAAACCGAAGAAGACTTACGCTTCTCCGGCTTAGAAGTGGGGACGGACGTCCCCTTTGGTTGGGAGGGGGGAAAGGGGGGGTGTTGTGTTGCTCCCAAAGTAGGTGTTGCAGAAGCAACAGGGAGGGAAATGCCCCCCACCGTGGGTTGGCAGAGCAGATGGTGCCAGAACTGTTGTAACGGCGACGTAAGACGATGTCATACGCACAGAATACAGGCGTTCAATTTTCTCTTAGTCTCAGTGTAGGTCAGTCTGTCCAGGATCTTGGTACTCCACGATTTTCCTTTCTTTCTGGAGAATCCTGCAGTCAGGCGAGTAAGGTGAATGGTGTTCTCTACAGTTGACACAGATGGGAGGTGGGGAACATGGAGTATTGGGATATGATGGGTGTCTGCAATCTCGGCATGTGACGCTGGAAGTACAGCGGGAAGACATATGGCCGAACTTCCAGCACTTAAAGCACCACATCGTGGGAGGGATATAGGAGTTTACATCACACTGGTAGACCATCACCCTGACATTCTCGGGCAATGTATCACCCTCACAGGCCAAGATGAAGGCACTGGTGGCAACCTGATTATCCTTTGGACCCCGGTGGGCACGCTGGAGGAAATGTACACCTCGCCACTCTAAACTGGCGCGCAGCTCATCATCAGACTACAAAAGAAAGTCTCTGTGAAATATGATACGCTGGACCATATTTAAGCTCTTGTGGGGCGTGATTGTTACAGAAACATCCCCCAGCTTGTCACAAGTGAGTAGTGAGTAACTCCCGTGACTGGGCAGAGTGTTGTGGACTGGCAAGACAGCCAATCCACAGTGACGGGTAGCCGAAAGGCACGCGTTTAAACTCACGCAGGCTGGCGTGAGGTCTGGAACAGTTAAAGGATTTGAGTCTAGCAAATAAATTACGTAGCTGTTGGAATACTTAACTTTAATCCATAATTGGTGAACATCGGTCTGACGGTACATGCATCACAAGATAAATAGCAAATGATAATGGCGCCTTGCTAGGTCGTAGCAAATGACGTAGCTAAAGGCTATGCTAACTATCGTAATTTGAGCAAGACTGACCCAGATCCCATTTTGGACAAGCCCTCCACCTCCCCGAACTTGTCCTCTAAATGCTCAACAAAAAACTGAGGCTTCATCGTCATGAAAGATTCCCCATCAGCTCTCAAACATACAAGGTACTGGGGCAAATTAGATCCGCCTCCATCCTTAGCCTGACGTTCCTCCCATGGTGTGGCCTGGGAGGGGAATGATTTGGGGTCGTACTTCTGTGCGCTGAATTGAGCTTATGATTACTTAGAGACTGCTGGTGTTTCACCACCAGCAAGACATCATGAACTACGCTTCATTGTGTGTCATCTGCCCTGATGCCACCCACTCCGACCAGATTTCCTAAAAATTTTACTCTTGTCTCATCTAAATCCCCTAGTGTCTCATTTAAATTTACAAGCATGCTATCCAAGAATTTGAAAATCGTGAACTTAATAACACTTCTATCAATGTAGGCTTTCACAGTTGGTATTGCCTTCACTTAAAACTTCTGGGCTGATAGGCCGTGGTCAATGTATAAAACTCTCTCCTGACGTTTCGTCTCTGACTGCAGGAGACATCCTATGAGGTAAAGCGGCGAACTACAATGAGAACTTGATGAAGTGCTGATTATATAGGCAGTACAGAGCATGCCACTGACCATCATGTGGTCTCAGCTATGAGACCGTCTCTGGTAATGCCAACATTCTCGATTGAAAGTAATTGATTGCCATGCTTCCCGTGCAACGCTGACATCCAAATTATATCCAGTTTAACACCTTCCTCTTTCCTGTTAAAATTGTTACAGTGTTTATAAATCTCAATAGCCTCCCTATATATGCGTGCATAATAGTACGAGGTTTTAGATATGACGTTCATCTCGCTGAATTTCATTTCATGATTACCTTCCTGGTAAATGTGTTCTGCTACGGCTGATTTATCCATGTGACCCAGGCAGCATTTCCTCTTATGTTCAACAAGACGGGTGTTAACACTTCTCTTTGTGGTACCGATATAAACCTGTCCACAACTACAAGGAATTTTATATACTCCCAGTGTAGCCAAAGGGTGTCATGCATCTTTTGCCGATCTTAAATATTATTTTATTTTCCTGGTGGGTCTGAAAATAGTTTCCACCCCATACTTGCTTAACACTTTCCCAATGTGATCTGTGCAACCTTACTAATGAGCGGAAGAAAAACCTTGCTGCTGGGTGACTCGTTCGTCATTGCTCCTGATTCTCTGGCTAGAGTGAAGTGCTCGATCTATATCCTTGCTAGAATAGCAATTTTTCACGAAAGTTGACCGTAGATGTTCAATCTCATCTTTTAAATAAACAGGTTCACAAATTCTGTATGCTCTGTCCACCAAGGTGTTTATTACACCTCTTTTTTGTCTAGGGTGGTGGTTTGAATCTTAATGCAGTTAATGATCAGTATGCGTGGCCTTTCTACACACTTTATGGCCCAATTTTCCGTCCTGTCATTTAATCACAGGCACCTTCAGCAAATTAAATTGCCCAATACTCCTCGTCCACACAGTAAATTGGATTTTCGGATTAATGCTATTTAGATGTGTCAGGAAGGCATCCAACTCCTCTGCTCTGTGTGTCCGTATCACGAACTTGTTGTTGACATAGCGATACCATCTGGCTGGTCTCTTACTGGCAGTCTGCAATGCCTGTTGTTCAAAAGTCTCCATAAACAAGTTAGCCACAGCAGGACTGAGAGGACTGCCCTATCAATCTGTTCATAAAAGTCAGTATTGTATTGAAAGTAGGTTGTAGTGAGGCAGTGTTAGAATAATGTCACAATATCGATAGGAAAAATATCCGCTATTCATAAGATAGCTTTGTTTACTGGAATCGTGGTAAATATTGTGTTTAGCAAGGATATAGAGCGAACACTTCGCTCTAGGCAGAGAATCAGGGGAAATGTTGAACAATAGTTGCACGATGGCGAGGTTTTTCTTCTGTTCATTAGTGAGGTCACAGACAAAAATTTTACATACTTGACACCTTTTAGTAAGCCAGCAGCTACTGATCTTTTATCTTTTCCCAGCACAGATACCAAAGAATTGAAATTTATATATTGTGAATTTACTGTCTCTCCCAATGACAGCCAACGAATGACAGAAGTTTAAAGTTTTTTCCTTGGCTCATTAAGTATTTCTTGTATATCTTCTAATGATTAGGAATTTGTTGGCGAGTGTCCAAAGAAGTTATAAATTCCCTTTAAAACATCTTAAAACTTTTCAAGATTTGAACAGTATTCAACTGCTTGACCAACTACTAGAGCTAACCAATGGGCCACGTAATGCACATGTAATACATTGGGCTAGTCGTTAAAGATTAGCCATCGTAAATCGAACTCGTGTCATAACGGATCCACCATCAGTAGCAATTGAGGAGCATTTGCTCGTATCAGTGCCACGCCTATCCAAAACTACTACGATATCACAGAACATTTTGTTGGTGGACACAGTGTTAAGTAGTGCATGCATATTTCCCTTTTTGCACTATTTTCACATATATATAGTTTCTGTTTGAGTGATGTCAGTAGACTCATCTCTCATAGCTGAATACCACCTTGCCAACTTTATTTTCTATCAAATATCATCAGCAATTATTTTACACACTACATCCTTCAAATTGAGAATAATATTAGAACTTTCATAATTTGCATTGCCATTGAACATTAATTTGGTCAGAGTTACATACAGTTCAATTAATACAGAAAACTTTCTTGTAGCAATATTTTCCTTCTCGGTTGCATAGATGATGTAGAAAGCAGCTACTACACTTTCCTCAGTGTTTTTACAGGATTCAGCTGAGGCTTTGACAAAATTTGGTGGCTCTAATGACTCTCAAATTGAATTCTTATGGTCCACCAAGATTTCATGCCCCCTTAACGAATCAGCTACCGCAACACAACATCCTGAATGTAAAAGAAAAATAAAGAACCTTTAGTGGTCACGGTTTTACTTGTATCTAGGTTAGAAGTTAGAACCAGAAGTGAGATTATACTTGTAATATATAGAATCCTAATTATTTCTTAATGTGGGAATAATTTACAACTTCATTAACACATTAACCATTGAGCGGATGCGCCATTTTTCATAACACGAGTGGGTGCGTGGCACACTTGTACACATGTATAGAATAGCTTTCCTTATGTTACCAAGATAAGTCATGTATGGCCAAAATCACAGTTTAGTCTTAGTTTATTCAAACAATGAGAAAATAAATTTACATAATGTGAGCTAAACTACTGTTTTATCAAACAATAATTAAATAATGTTGCACTATAACACACTGTTGCCAAGGATAGGTGTTACAGAGACAGTAATGACTCACTAAGCATTAAGCAGTGCAGTTGTATCAGATCTCAGTCAGCTGATAATTCGATCACTAATTATCTCCTAAGCAACTGCCTCAATGTGGGATTATGTTGCAGTTCATAATCGGGGTCATTTTTTGCACGGATCATAAATTCTTTCTTGCCTAGCTCACTTTGTATTTTATATTACTGCTGCTCACTTGGAAGTATGCCAACACAATTTTTCGCTATGTTAACTGAAGCAATAATGAAGGAATAGGTGCGTGTTTGCAGCTGTGAAACAACAATGGAACCACACAAAATCATTTTGTTTTTGGTTGGCTCACTTTATATACAGCGCCCTCTCGAGGTTTAAATAGGTCAGCCGCATAAATTCCACTTCTGATGTTTCGGCAGTGTGTCATTCAGTCATGAAAATGGTATAAGAACACACAGCTGAAAGATCCAAACAGGAAGAAGAAGAAGAAGAAGAAGAAGAAGAAGAAGTGGAATTTATGTGGCTAAATGTCCACAGTTTACGGAAGCAGTCATTGCGTTGTGAGAACACGAAGATGCACATTAATTAAATTGACATTTATAACCTAAACCAGGGGCATTTTCTTCTTCCTTTTTTCCCCTTCAGAGGAATGTGATTTGAGTTGGATGCAAAGAATGATTTTATAATCATCATTTGCATTGCTGTCTGTATTAAAAAACTGTTTTAAACTGGTATGTTCTCGCATTTGTTGATTAATATTGCAACATACCTGATGATCACGCCAAACAGTTCTTTTTTATTTCTCAGACAAACTACACACAAGTAATGGAATTTCCCAGGATACTGCACTCATCAGTTTATAACACTTTCCACTTTTCTACTGTCTGTTTATTTGGTATGCCTACTTTAGTATCAGGCTGTTTCTTTTGTATGTCCATTTTGGGACGGGGACTTCATTCTCATTTCTTTCTTAAAACAAATTTATCCGTCACTTCTTAAAATGCATGAACATGCAAAGTGTGCATTTCTTTCTACACATATCGTATCCAATCGTACTTAGTAGCAGTCTCCAGTGACGAGTTTTCAGTTTAATGGGCAGTGGTGGGATCCGCAAGACGAGTCTCTGCGCACACGGAGATGGTGCATTCAGAGCTGACATCGTAAGGCACGTGAGTGGAAAGTGAATACAGAGAGATTATAAGGTCCCAAGCCCCGCGCCCCATCTCGCAAGTCATGGGGAAGGAGGACGGGGCGGAGTAACAACCTCATAAAAAAACCTGGATCCATCTGGCTCCCGACGGTAGCACCCAGTTAGGGCCCCTACCTAGGGTTACAGGCGAAGCCCGGCCAATGGTCTCGAAGGCGGAAGAGGAACGTCGCTTCCCAACGGCAGAGAGAGTGGAAGAGCCACTGAAACATATCAGGTAGCGGCTGTACTCCTCATGTCACGGGTGGCCTGAACACATCTTCTGGGGCTAACAACTTCAGTCCTATAACTGGACGGACACGAGCCATCCCATCAAAAAATTTTTTAGCTCGTGGAATGGATCGCATTACGGAATCGAGATTACCCCAGGGGGACAATCCCCCGTCGACCGAGGTCGACGCAAGCAGGCATTCGGATTCTGGGGGACCTGCCAAAAAGTGCATAAGGGAAGAGTCGGAGCTCCCAAGAACCTCGAAGAAGATTAAAACTAAAAAGACTTTCAGAATTGGAACCATACATGTATAGACAATGATTAAGACTGGTAAACTTAAACAGGTAATAGATGAGGTGAAAGAGAGAAGCACTGGAATATTAGCAATGCAAGAAACAAGATACACTGACGAAGACACAGTGGAGTCAGAAGGCTTCTAATACTGAAGGGGAAACCAGGAGCTAAAGTGGGAAAGGAAATATGTGCACCTAGATGCTTTGGTACAGGGTTCATAGTAGACAAGAGATACGAGAATGGCACAACTGAAATGAAGAGCAGGTCAGAAAGGATATCAACACTGACTTTTCAAGCAGGGAACAAAAAGTATACAATAATAAATGGACATGCACCTACAAATGGCAAGAACAGGAAAGACAAGAAAGTTGCTGATAGTTTCTGGGAAGAGCTAGATGATACACTGAAAAACATACCACATTGACATGTAAAGATACTAGTAGGAGATTATAATGCACAGATTGGAAGAGAGAAGCAACATACAGGAGTAGTGGGTGAGTACCCTGCACACCAGTGGACAAACAAAAATGGAGAAAGGCTAATTGAACTGTGTTGAGAACACAAAATGAGATTGATGATAACACACTTCAGGGCCAAACCGTGTAAGAAAAAGACATGGGCTAACCCATGCGCCCACCTTGGGGAATTCCATATTGACCACATAGCAATCAGCTGGACAAATGCTAAAGAGATCATGAACACAAAGGTCAGGAAGAACACAAGAATAGAATCGGATCACTATCTTACAGAAATTAAGTGCCTTTGGATTCCAAACAGGGACAAACTGCCACAGATGAACAGAAGAACAGAAAACATAAAGGTAGACAGAGACAAATTAAGACACAATCGATCCAGACATGAGGAAGGAATTGAATCATTCAATGAATGGGACGACATGAAGCAAAATATGGCTAAACAGGCTGAACTATGGGGAAAGGAAGAAAAGAAACGGAAGCACTGGTGGGGGAACAATGAATGTGAGGAAGCAGTAGAGACTTGCAGGAAAGCCTGGAGAGACTGGAGCAGCAAGGAGGACACGGAAAAATGGGAAGTTTTCTTAGGAGCAAGAAAGGAAGCAGCCCGAACAATAAGATGGACCAGAAGACAGAAGATGAAGCAGGAACTGGACGAGATTGAGACCAACTTCAGGAAAAAGAACAGCAGACACTTTTTCGGGAAAGAGTCTGATTGGATACAAGGTTAGAGAACTGTTTATAAGAGATAAGAAAGGGGAGCTGGCTGTCAATGCGAAGGAGAACTGTTGGATTTTCGCAGAGCACTTTCACGACCTGCTGAACTGTGAACCACCTGAAGAAGAGCTGGAACTGGGGACTGACACAGAAGAGAGAGAGCCACGCCCTCCAACCAGGGATGAAGTTGCACATGCCATAAGCAATCTGAAGAATAATAAGGCAACTGGAGAAGATGGTATAGCAGCCGAGATGATAAAGTGGGGAGGCAACAAAGCAATAGACAACATGACCAACATAATTTACCAGATCTGGAGAACAAAGAAGTTGCCAGAAGGATGGAAGAATGCAATTGTAGTGCCAATAAACAAGAAGGGGGACAAGAGAGATGCAAACAACTACAGAGGAATATCACTACTAGAGATCGGATACAAGCTACTGTCAAAACTATTGCTCAAGAGCGTAGAAGAACAGGTAGAAAGTACGGTTGGCGACTACCGAGCAGGATTCAGCAAGGGAAGAGGTTGTGTAGAATAGATATTTATCCTGAAGCAACTGATAGAACATAGGGCCTTAAAAAACAAAAAGACAGTAATAACCTTCGTGGACTTCACAAAGGCATATGACTCCATCGACAGACAGACTCTTGTTAGGATCCTGAAGAACAGAGGACTTGATGGAACTACACAAGAACTCATAAAAGAAATTCTGACAGACACAACAGCAAGGGTGAGATTCAGAGGAGCACTGTCAGAAGAATTTGAGATCAAGACTGGTGTTAAACAGGGAGACGGATTGTCACCATTGTTGTTCAATATAGCACTGGATGAAGTGATCAGGCAGTGGAGAGCAATAAACGAGGAAATGGGAATACCAAAGACCCGTGTGGGGGACAAAAAGGACAACAGGGCTCAAGTGGACTGCCTAGCCTTTGCAGATGACATAGCAATAGTAAGTGAGACAGAAGAAGACGCCAAGACACAACTCGACAACTTAAGTAAGGTAGCCAGAAAGGTGGGACTCAGGATCGCCTATAACAAGACAAAGACATTAAACACCACTGCAAACTGGGAAACACCGGAAGGCACTGTGCAAATAGTGGACAAATTTAAATACCTGGGAGAATTTATAACAGGAAGGAACAGGAGCAAGGAGGGAATAACAGAGAGGATAAAGAAGATGAAGTCAGCCTTCTGCATGACGAGAGAGGTATACAATAAAAAGAATATATCCACAGAGGCAAAGATAAACCACTACAAGGCAACAGTGAGGAATGCAGTATTATATGCTGCTGAGACGATGACACTAGGAAGAAATGGGGCAGAGCAACTAGAGAAAGAAGAGAGGAAAATACTGAGAAAAATGCTAGGTCCCAAAAGAGGTGGAGAGAGGTGGAGAGAGGTGGATGCGAAGACCTAGGGAAGAATTGTACTGGTACATGAGAACAATATCCGGGGAAATCAGACTCAAAAGGGCAAGGTTTGCTGGGCATGTAGTTAGGACACGTATGGACAGAATGACGAAGAGAGTGTGGCAAACAACAGGGAGGACAAGGAGAAAGACAGGAACCAAGTGGATTGTTGAACTTCGGAAGGACTGGTTGGAATTGGGGATCAAGGTCGAAGGAAAGGAAAATTGGAGGAACAACTATACACTGACAAATATGCCGGAGATCAATGACCGAGAAGAATACAGGAAAAGATTAGAATGTAACCAGTGGAGCCGCCAGGAAAAACGGAAACTGAAGATCTCTGAAGAAGAGTGGGAGAGGAGAAGAGAAAGAATGAAGAGGTTCTGGGAGAAGAAGAGAAAAATGCAGTCCACGAAGGGGCTAACCGTGTTCCTACAGAGGCCGTAACACAAGAAGAAGAAGAAGAAGAAGAAGAGATTGCTTCTGTTAGCAAAGTGCGCGATAGGGATTGCCTGCAGTTTGCACGGGTTCTCTCACAGATGCAGTGCTACAATGAGGATTAGGAGGAGTCACATACCTCTTCCTGTTATGCTTAAACTGTCTTTCTTGCCTTTTCTTCCAGTCAGTCTCTATGTGACACACCCCTCCCCCGTGCCCACACCCTCGCCGCCCCCTATCTGCGGCCCTGACCAGACACACTGGAGCAGACAGCCACTGACCTGATCTCCTGCAAGAAGCGCTGCTTGTAGGCCTCCTCCAGGTGCTCCAGGAAGTCGCCCTTGTAGACGGGAGAATTCTTCTCGTGCGGCAGCTTCCGCGCCTCCACTTTCTGCCTCACGGCTGCTGGCGGCACGTCCAGGTATATCACCAGGTGGGGCTCCAGCAGCTCTGATATCGTGTTGCGGCGAACGTCATAGTACACGCTGCGCGCTGTGTGAGTGTGTACAAATTTTCTTAGTTAAATTCGGGATTTTCAAATACAAGGTGTATAACTTTGATTCCGCCATTTGTTGATAGGTGGTGACAACAGTAAGTAGCGGTCGAAAGAAACGGATCGCAGACATCAGGCAGTTAGCTCGGACCTGTGTCAACATAACCTCATTCAAACATTAGTCGATCTGTGTGTCCATCATAATGTTGTTCTCGATTGAAAATGTCAGTTTACGAGCCTAATTCTCCTCATTTGTGGGAGGTCTTAGTGTTTTGTTTCAATATAAAGAAAACAGCGGCTGAATCTCATCGAATACTCTGAAGTAGGTACGGTAAGGACGCTATTAGTGAAAGAATGTGTCGTGGGCAATTTTAATGTCTTAGACCCGCATAGTGGTGAAAGAGAGAATGCTTTCGAAGATGCAGAATTAAGAGACATTGCTGAGTGAAACGGCAAGCCATTTCAAAACATCTCAAGGGTATGAAAATGATTCAGAAAGAAGGGACTTGGGTTCCGTCTGAGCTGAAACCAAGAGAAGTTGAACAGTTGAACAGTTGTTTCAGAGGCAAAAACGGAAGGAATTTCTGCATCGCATTGTGACCGGGGATGAAAAATGGGTTCATTATGAAAACCCTAAATGCAAAAAATCATAGGGATATCCCAGCCATACTTCCACATTGACGGCCAAACCGAGTATTCACGGCTCCAAGATCGTGCTCCGCATTTGGTGGGACCAGCTCGGTGTCGTGCACTATGATGTATTAAAACCAAGTGAAACAATCACAGGTGCTCGTTGTCGAACGCAATTAATGTGTTTGAGCAGAGCATTAAAAGACAAACGGCCGCAATACAGCGAGAGGCACGATAAAGTGATTTTGGAGCATGACAACGCTCGACCCCATGTTGCAAAGGAGGTCAAAACGTACTTTGAAACGTTAAAATGGGAAGTCCTACCCCACCTGCCGTATTCTCCAGACATTGCTCCCTCTGATATCACCTGTTTAGATACAATGGCGCATGGCCCGGCTGACCGACACTTCTGATCTCATGAGGAAGTCACACATTGGATCAACTTATGGATCACTTCAAAAGACGAACAATTTCTTTGACGTGGGATTCGTACACTGCTCGAAAGATGGGAGAAAGTAGTGGCCAGCGATGAAAAATACTTTGAATGATACGTGTGTGACCAGTTTGTTTCATTAAAGCCTCTAATGTTGGGGAAAAAACAGCAGTAGCAAAGTTGTACACCTTATAAATGTTAGAAATGCAAAGTTTTCTGTAATCTCCCCATCATCTATAAATGAGTGAACGTGTTGTTAACTAATGTTACTTTAAAGGGTACATTCTGAATAATGCATGGGAGACACTTTTTTTATACATATGATTTTACATGTTAGTGCACTAGTAAACACCTGATTCTTTAAAGAGATGAATTCCCATGTTCAAAACAGCTTTAAATGTCTGATTACTTTAGAAATGAGTTAATGTGTTAAGCATCTGACATTAGCACGTAAACCAAAAAAAGGTTGGAAAAAGTTATAAATTACACTTAAAGTTTGTTGGAAGTCACTAAGTGCTCTCATTATGAAACACTAAACGAGTACAGTCTGGGTAATTTGGGCTCAGTTATAAGCAAAAGCTAGTTTTCCACACATCTCAATGTTTGTGATGTCATATCTCCTGAACTTTGAGTCTTACAAGGATACAAGTTTGCAGGTACATTCAGTTGTATATGTGGATACTGTCTAAAATTATTTTGTGAATAGACTCTGTAATAAAGAAGTAACAAATTAAAATGTGATGTCCGATGCACGTTTCACTGCATTAACAGCAAAAATGTAGTAAGTGATAACCTTCTTTGCTTTTGTCAATCTGTGGGAAAGGGGGGGTGCCAGACAGAAATAGTCTCTTAAAGGTTTGAAATTGTGTGTAAAGTTTGTCAGAAGTTGCTAAGTGCTCTCATTCTCACAAAATGGGTGGATAAAGTCCAGGCATTTGTGTGCTGCCAGTTACACAGCCCCAAAACACACGGTTTCTAATGGTAATACTCATCTTACTGAATGAAACTTTCAACATAAGATTATACCTCTTTATGAGGAGATTACGGCAGCATTTTAGTTTTTAAATTGTGTCAACAATCACACAAAATATTTAAAATAAAATTTTTCTTTCCCCTGTAAGCCGTTAGATAGCAATCTGCAACTGGTACTAGATTCTGGGACAGTAGCTCAGTAACACAGACATTTGTTTTTGCTGCATTATTACTAGTTTGAGGTACTCAGTAGGTAGCGTGCCTTGAAGTCACAATAAGTATATCGTGAAGCTTTGGACAGTACACTGACCACTGAAGGAGAGGCTTGGAGTATCCTGTGACAAAATCTGTCAATGAAAAATACCCGACAATATAATTGTGAAAACATGTTGTAAAAGATCAGCAGATCAGTTTTAGAGAGTATTAAGAATGCTTCCACACTGACCATGTGATGTAAATGTTAAATGTAAAATTAAATATTCATGCTCCTATTAACAAGTTGATCATTTCAAAACATTAGAAGGTACTGTATGAACAATATGATGAACTAAATATACAAGATAATATTTTTGCTATTTTACCACCCAGAACCCTCTCAGCTGCAATGAGTGAAACAGTCTTCACTTTGACAAATCTCTACTATTGTTGGCAGGTGTGGGACTACCGCATCCTCACACACTACAATCTTTACAAATATTGGTAGTTCCTTCTCATTAGGTGTATGATGTGTCACAAAATTTCTTGTAAAGATGGGATTTGAGATAAAAAAATAACATTCTGTAACTGACTGTAATTGAGAGGAAACAATGTATCATGTGACAACTTAAACAACAGAGGAATAAATGATGTTTTCCATATGCACCGTACAAAACTGCCATCTATCTGACAACTTGCAATATTCTCATATAACATCTGATCTGACCAACAGAAGGAAGATTTCTCTCTCTCTCTCTCTCTCTCTCTCTCTCTCTCTCTCTCTAGCTCCCTCCCCCATTGTTTTAAAATAAAATTCAGTCGTCAGCTGCCCAGTTTGAATATTTATTTCACTAGACTGGTTTTGACAGATGGCTCTGTCATCTTCAGAAGTCTACAATAGTCAAGATAGTATATTACAATTAGTCAATATTTGCTCAGCAGACAGCCATAACTTTGTCAACAATACATGATGCCACGACATACTGTGACATGTACACAGTGTATGCGATAATGGAAGACATGCATGGGAAAATGGGTTAACTCTCAAGTGTAAAAGCTTAGAGATAAGTGTTGACATCTTTTGCTGGGTACGGTAACTATCAAAACTGACATTGGTCTCACCCTAAACATCACTCAGAGGTGAGATCGATGTTAATTTTGACAGTTCCCATATCCAGCAACAGATGGCAACAATTATCTCTAACCTGTTACACTTAAGGGTTAGTCCGTTTTTCTGCATGTTTTCAATTATAAATGTATACTGACAGCCAACAGTGAATCAATTGCGCCTGTGTACAGAGCCAAGTTGGTGCGGTACATATTAAAGTTAGCTTATGAAGAAATGTTTTCCATATTACCTAGAAAATGACAGGTTAGACTGGAGAAGAATGTGCCTAGTAAGTGCTTTTAAGGACGGAGAAGACTCATCATGGTTTAGCAGCAAAATTCAGAAAATGCTGAGAGAGTAACGGCTGTTGCACTCTCAGTTCAAAAGAGAACATGCAAATGGTGACGGGCAAAAGTTATTAAAGATTCATATGTCTGAAGCTTACAGCAACCACCACTGTCATACCCTAGCAAAAGATCTGGCTGACAACCCAAGAAAATTCTGGCCCAATTTCAAATCGTTAAGCTTGTCTGGGGTTCTATCCAGTCACTCACTGACCAGTCTGGCGTGACAGTTGAAGGTAGCAAAACAAAAGTCGAAGCTTTAAGTTCTGCATTTAAGAAATGATTCACACAGGAGAATTGTACAAACATACTATCATTTGACCACTGCACAATATGGACGACATAGTAATAAGCATCACTGGTGAAGAGAAACAACTGAAAGCGTCGGAAACAAACAAGTCGCTAGGTTGAGATGGAATCCCAATTCGGTTCTATACGAGTACTCTATGTCCTTTACCTAGCTTGCATTTATCGCGAATCCCTCGTCCGGCACAATGTCCCAAGCAACCTGAAAAAATGCTGGTGACTCCAGTTTATAAGAAGGGTAAAAGAACAGACCCGCAAAATAGCAGACCAATATTCTTAACATCAGTTAGCTGGAGAATTCCGAGTTCAAATATAAATTTCCTAGTGACTGAAAAGCTATGTCCACAGACCAGAATGGTTTTCGAAAGCATTGCTCATGTGAAACACACTTTGCGTTTTTCTCACACGATATACAATTACGGATAAAGGGCAACACGCAGATTCTATATTTCTAGATTCTGAAAACCATTTGACACAGTACCTAACTGCAGATGATCAAGGTACAAGCAGATGGAATAGGTTCCCAGATATCAGAGTGGCTTGAAGACTTCTTAAGTAACAGAACTCAGTATGTTGTCTTTGACTGCAAGTGTTCATCAGAGACAAGAGTATTGTTGGGCCTGACCAAGTGAAATGTGACACGGTTGCTGGTATTTCCTATATATACAAATCATACCATGGACAATTTAAGCCGCAGTCTGTGGCCGTTTGCTGATGACGGTTTAGCATACAGGAAGGTGTCGGCATCGAGTGACTGTAGGCTGATACAAGATGACTTTGACAAAATTTCCAGTTGGTGTGATGAATGGCAGCTAGCTCTAAATGTAGAAAATATAAGTTAATGAGGACGATTAGGAAAAACAAACCTGTAATGTTCAGATACAGTATTAGAAGTGTCTTGTTTGCCACAGTCAGGTTCATTAAATATCTAGGCCTGTGCAAAACACTATGAAATGGAATGAGCATGTAAGGATTGTAGTAGGGAACGCAAATAGCTGACTTCCATTTGTAGGGAGGATTTTAGGAATATGTGTTTCACATGTAAAGGAGAGCACATGCAGACACTAATGAGACCTACACTTGCGTACTGCTCAAGTGTTTGGGATCCGTACCAAATCAGATCACAGGAAGACATCTAAGCAAGTCAGAAGCGGGCTGCTCAAGCATACTGATGTATGCTCTGTTAGTGCCCTGTTGTCAGACTGTGAGTTATAAGCACCTCTGTTACTCGTTGTAGTTTCTGATTTGGTCAAAATCAATATAATTATGCTTTTGCAGTGAAATTCTGGTTTAGGCTGTGTCAGTCATGTCGTTATGGAACAAAGTATGTTTAAATTATTTGAATTTAAAAACCACTTTAAAAGCTTTTCCATTCAATTTGTTACTTGCAGTCTACAGTGCATGGAATTATTATAGACAACTTTAAGTATTGCATGTTTATATGAAGTATAAATGTACATAAATCAGAGACAAAAACGCATATCACAGTGATAAATACTATAACTAATTTAATTTCAAGTAATTAGCACACTAACAAAGATGCATAATTGCTCAAATTTAGCAGTGTTCATTCCTGAATGGTAATCTTCCGACTCGCTTGTTTTCCTACATTTGTAACTCATTTACTTTCTTTAAGAAAACCACTCTTTGCTGACTTCACACGCACAACTGTCAGCCTGACCCCTTTCCGAACAGGTACCTTAAAACATCCACTTCGACTCTAATTCTACTATATGGACTTCAGTGAATGGTTTTGAGTAACGTACATTTCATCCAAGTGGAATATAGGTCACACATCACCGTAGTATGCTGCTAATTCACTGTCCGCAAAATTTAATTCTAGCTGCCATTATGTCATTACGTTAAAGTAAAAATTTCTTCCATCATTCTAATGCTTATATTTAAATCCCACATCGTTTAAAATATGTCGCACAGATCTAACGAATCCAGTAAAAATTATTAGTTTTGTTAAAGAGCTGCGTCGTCTAATATTTTTTCTCAGAGAATTTGCCATCAAGGATATTTCCTCATGACACACACACTGGATAGTTCTTACACTGATGCCACAAATTGCAGCACAAAGAGCCTGTATGGTAGCAAGATGTTTTCATACAATGGTTGTTTTTTCAGGAACATATCACTGCATTTCTTGATATCACCACCACTCATTCAGTCTACCTTCTGTAAATCTTTCCTAACGAGCATGCACGTAGGTGCTAGTAACACTTCATCATTGCCTAAAAGACGTTTTAAATATTTACAGGTACTGCTTACCTTTTTCAGTCACATTTGGAAAAATTATGCACTGTGCGTGGTCCAGTGCCAAACGGTGCGATGAGAGAGAACCTTTTATGAATGTAAACCAAGTTTATTTTTCTACAGAAACTTTAAAACAACCACATAATTGTAGAAATGTGGTGTTTATATAACAAACTGAGAAAATTACTGCTTTCCCTGTTTTATGGTGAATGGAGCACACTGAAAAACAAAGTGTATGCTGACAATCCTGGTGCAACAGGCATCTCGAACAGAGGGAGGGTGCATAGGGAAAGTCTTGCAGCAAGGACAATCACAGGGATAGGAGTCATAGGGTAAGGAAATGTCTCCTACCCCTGTGATCATCCCCAGTGCAAGACTTGCCCTACGCATCCTCCTACCACCACCTATACCAACCATATAACTGGCAAAACATATACCATCACAGAGAGAGCCACCTCTGAAACAACATGTCATATCCCAGCTGTTAGGTAAACACTGTTCAGCCATTCATTCACATCAGTATGACTCCCACCCAGTTATAAGTTAGGGTGAATGGGCACAGGCAAAAGGTGTATAATGACAACACAATATCCTGTTGCAGAGCATGCTCTACAATATGACAGTCATAACTTCGGTGTCTGTTGCATCACAAGCACCATCTAGATTCCTCCCCCAGAAACCAGTTTCTCAGAACTAAGTGCAGGTGGGAACTAGCATTACTACGTGTCCTCTGTTCTCGTCACCCACCTGGCCTTATTTTACATTAATTTCTTCCGTCTCAACATTTCTTCGCAGTAACTACTCCTTTCTTCACTCTGTTTTAGTTTTCTACATCTTTCATTTTCTGACCTGTCTATTTTTCGCCATCCCCTCCCACCTCTGTTACACACAATGCACTTAGTTTTTCACTCTTATTAACTCTTGCACGATGTTTTAGCAATAATCTCTGTGTTGCATACTACCCTGCCTTCCACCTTTAAGCTCTCAGGTTTTCAAATCTCATCCAGTGCTGTCCCCAACAGTTTGTCTTTCCTTTCCTTCTCATCCCGTCCAGTAAGTCTACCCTGACCCTGACTTTTCCGAACTGTACCCCTTTTCATAAACCTTCTTTTCCCTACACCCCTCTTACCCCACAACTCTTCTGCCGGAAGGAGGATTGGTTTGGTTGATTGGGGTTGAAGGGACCAAACAGCAAGGTCATCAGTCCCTTGTTTCAAAGGTGGTCCATTCGGGCGGATTTACATCTCAGAAGGGTCATAACAATAAAAGGTAAAAGGCTAAAAAACGTAAAAGTGCAGTTGTGTCTTCAATGGTGAAAACAAAAGGAGGGAAGTCAGCAAGTGGGTAACCCCAAGGCTACGCTAGAGGCAGGGAATATACCACCTCTGATGCAGTACAGGCAAGACCACCTGCTATTCAAAAGCATTCAACAGCTAGAATGTAAAAGTGTGCAGTGCAAAAGGAGACTAAACAAATCTAAAAAGCGGTAAAAACAGAGTAAAAGGGGGAGAAAAGAGGATCTTGGCCAGGGAGGGGAGTATGGAATCTCCCAACACAGTTTACAGTGGGAGACACCCCAACCCTCACTGCCATGCCCCTACTCCAGAGGGAGATTATACACCTTAGAACTTAAAATTAAAACCACTTTCACAGAGGAAACTGAGAACCAGGTCAACAATTTGAGAATTGTCTGCCAATATTAAAGGTAAAGTGCGGGAAACTCTATACCTAATACA
Source organism: Schistocerca americana (assembly GCF_021461395.2). Classification (NCBI taxonomy): domain Eukaryota; kingdom Metazoa; phylum Arthropoda; class Insecta; order Orthoptera; family Acrididae; genus Schistocerca; species Schistocerca americana. The sequence continues at coordinate 25,605,862 of NC_060129.1, read as the reverse complement.
CAGAGTGAAAAGAAGGGGATATTCCACCAAAATGTGGGCTACTGACTGGAAGGTTCCACAACCACACAGTGGGGGTGGCTCATTACGCAAAAGAAAACCGTGGGTCAGTCTGGTATGGCCAATGCGGAGACGACACAGTGTGGTCGAGTCCTTTCGGGAGAGGCAGAAGGAAGAACGCCACGGGCCAGGTGTCACCTTAATCGCACGAAGTTTATTAGACAGGGAGGTAGCCTCCCAAGAGTTGGCCCATGTTGTGCGAAGTGGGATTTGACACGAAGCTGTAAATCCACCGCAGGAGGGGTTACAGAGAAGGGGGGATAAGTGACTGCTTCCCCAGCCAAATGATCAGCAAGCACTCTACTTGAGATAACCACATGGCCAGGAACCCAAAGGAAGTCAACAGAACAAGCAGCACGGTGAAGATTAGCGAGACGGTCACGGATGGCCGAGACCAAGGGATGGTGGGAAAAACAACGGTCAATAGCCTGAAGGCCACTAATTGAGTCCGTACATAGCAAAATGCCGTTGAATTGGGACTGCTTAATAAATGTAAGGGCCTGGGAAATTGCCATCAGTTCCACAGTAAACACCCCATACGCAGTTGGCAGGAGATCATTTTCCATGCCAACAGAGGACGTGAAGGCAAATCCCACACGATCAGCAGATTTAGAGCCATCGGTGTAAAAAACAACAGCATCCCAAAACTCCCATAGGAATGGAACTCGGCGGAGATCCATCCGAATCTGGGGCCAAGAAACTAACCGAGGGTGGGTGGGACTGCGTAAGAAGCCAGAAGCTGGGACCGCCGAACAGAAAGGGGGGCGATCCCAGCTTCAACCAGGACACTATCAACAGGGCTAGTAGGGAAGGCACCGGTGGCCAAACGGATACCACGATGGTGGACCAGATCCAGGAGGCGCAGTGTGGAAGGAGCAGCCGAACCATAAACTTGACAGCCATAGTCCAAGCGAGACAGCACTAAAGCACGATAAAGGTGGAGCGGAGTGGAATGACCTACACACCAAGAGGTGTGGGCAAGAAAGCAAAGGACATTGAGTTTACGGAAACATTCTATCTTCAGAAGTCAGACATGAGGCAGCCAAGTGGGCTTGTTGTCGAAAAGACGACCTGGGAAATGAAACTGTGGGACCACAGGTAATCGTTGTGCATCGAGGTAGAGCTCTGGATCGGGCGGCTCTTAGTATGGCGACAGAACGCCTGCCATTTTAAAGGAGAGAATTGAAACTCGTGTAAGAGGGTCCATGCAGAGGCACGCCGTATAGCACCCTAGAGCTGCCACTCTGCAGAGGCCATGGAATAGGAACTAACCCAAATGCAGAAATCATCCACATACAGAGCAGGGGTGACCAAAGGACCAACAGAGCCCACAAGTCCATCTATAGCAATGAGGAAAAGAAGTACACTCAATACGGAACCCTGTGGGATGCAATTCTCCTGGGTCCGTGGAGAAATAAAAACAGTAACAACCCGAACCCTGAACAACTGATGGGACAGGAACTGGCAGATAAAAATCGGGAATGGGCCCTGAAGACCCCACTCATGAAGTGTAAGGAAGATGGCACCAAGCTGTGTCATAGGCCTTGCGAAGGTCGAAAAATACTGCAACCAAATGGCAGCGCTGGGAAAAAGCCTGCCGAACTGCGGATTCCAAGAAAAGTAAATGATCGATCGGAGACCGTATCTCTCGGAAGCCACGCTGGTATGGGGACAACAGATCCCGAGATTCTGTGGACCCAATTGAGCCGACGGGCTTCCATCTGTTCAAGTAACATGCAAACAATGTTTGTCAGACTAATTGGCCGATAGCTTTCGACAAACAGGGGGTTCTTACCAGTCTTAAGGACAGGAACCATGATGCTATCCCTCCACTGAGAAGGGAAGTCACCCTGGTGCCAAATACGGTTAAGCACCTGGAGAAGATGTCATTGTGGAGCACTGAGATGATGAAGCAATTGGTTATGAATGGAGTCTGGGCCAGGGGTCGTATGACGAGAAGGAGCAAGTGCAGAAAGAAGTTCCCATTCAGTAAGATTCTGACTGACAAGAGGTAAGACATAAGGCGGAAGCTTCGGCCCAATGTTTCTGGTAAAGGAAAGCAGCCGGATAGTAGGTTGACGCTGATGCTATTGCAAAATGGGTCGAAAGATGTTACAGGAGAATAAACGCTCCCGTACAAAGGCCATCCGCGAGGGAAAGGCCCGGGAGGGTAGACTGTCGATGGCAATGTTAGAGAGAGCAAAGTGTAGTCCATACCCATGACATTGGGACAGTAGAAACGAGTGAAGAAAAAAGCGTTCGCAACACACTGGTTTGCTCCGTTTGATGAAGTAACGGGCTTTGGCGCAAAGGTGCTTAAAAGTAATAAGATTGGCAGCGGATGGGTGCCTCTTAAGGTGTTTCAAAGCTCGACGGTGATCACGGATGGCAACGGCAATGGCTGTACTCAACCACGGGACTTGCCGGTGGCGAAATGATCCAGATGAGTGTGGGATAGCAAGGGTAGCAGTGCAAACAATCGCACCAGACACGTCACGTAGGACGCCATCAATACAACCTCACAAAGAGGGAGGAAAAAATGAGCTGTGCAGTATATAGAGGCCAATGGGCATGTCGGAAAGACCAACAAGATAACCTGTCCATTGGGGAGCGGGAAGGGAGCAAGAGAATCAATGGGAAGCAGTCACTATCACAAAGGTCGTCGCGTGGCGACCAGTGTAATGAAGGGAGGAGGGAGGGAGGAGAAAAAGAAAGATCAATGGCAGAAAAAGTACCATGATTGGCACTGAAATGGGTAGGGGAGCCATCATTAAGAAGGCACAGGTCGTGGTCTGCAAGAAACTGGTCTATGAGAAGACCCCGACTAGATGGAAATGCACTGCCCCACAAGGTATGATGAGCATTAAAATTCCTGAGAAGGAGGAAGTTGCTGATGAAGCGCAGTTAAGGCTGC